>NC_091461.1:79048383-79364196 GCF_027789765.1 Dendropsophus ebraccatus
AACGTACCCGTAAAAAATGAACAAGACCATTGTTTGCAGCTGGAAATGCGGCCGTGGATTGACAGGCGGTCCGTACGGAGTACTTCAAAAATAGCCGGCAATGATACCGAATGCCGATGCCTCTAATAGTTAATATATTAAATTAATAAAACACATTTTCTTTGTAATAAAGTCCCTTTCATTGTTCAATAATTTAATTCTAACAAATCCATCATTGTGCAATTAAATATACTGTTAAAATAAATATATATATAAATAAATGTATAGTTATATATATATTTATTTTTTGACAGTATATTTAATTGCACAATGATTGATTCGTTTAAATTAAATTATTGAACAACGAAACTGATTTTATTACAACGAAAATGTGTTTTATTAATTAAATATTAATTAGTACAGGAAGCTCCAGTAAGCCGTTAATTCATATTGCCGGCAATAGAGCATTCTGTACTAATCATCACTTTACTTTAATTAAAACATCAAATGTTTCTTCTAATTATGTTATTACAATAGCATTATTAGAAGAAACATTTAGAATTATATGTGCGCTCAGCTGATTGGCTGATCGGCTCAGCGCACATATAATTAGCAGGTCCGCAGCACAGTGACTTCATTGTGCTGCGGACCAGCGAAGAGACAACATCGTGGTGAGTATAGAGCTCTCCCCACCCCCTCCCCTGCACCCCTCCCAGCAAGGAAGGGGGGTCACTTAACCCCTTGCTTGCTGGGATGGGTGCAGTCTGACATCAGTCTGGCCCCCAAGGGGTTAAGGGGGATGCAAGACATCCTCCCTTAACCCCTTGGGGGCCAGACTGTAAGCAGCGATCTGTAAAGATGCTGCATACTGTAAGGTGCACAACACCGCTCACAATGATGGGTGTTGTGCTCCTGTTTGTGTGTTTTTTGTGTGTTTCTCCCTTTTTGTTTTTCAGATATTGGTATCCTGTGGATTACGTCGGATTCGGTGGACTACGTCGATGACCAGTGGTTGTTTGGTGTTTTTTTTTTTATTTTTATAAAATGGTCAATGAGGGGTGTGGGGGTGTTTTTATCTGAATAAAAAAAAAAATTTCACTTGTGTCTTGTCTTTATTTCTTTACTTTATAGACTTAGTAGTGGAAGCCGTCTAATAGATGGAATCCATTACTAAGTCGGGGCCTAGTGTTAGCCGGTATAAAATGGCTAACACTAACCCCCTATTATCACCCAAGTACCCAATGCCACCAGGGGTACTGGGAAGAGCCGGGTGCCAGTGGTCCTGGAGCGTCAAAATTGGCGCTCCTGGACCGGGCGGCAGCAGGCTGGTAAGATTTAGGCTGGGGAGGGCCTTAAACAATGGCTCTTCCCACCCTGGTGTTACCAGGCTGCTGTCGCTTGGTTTTTAACCCGGCTGGTTATAAAAATAGGGGGGACCCTATGCGTTTTCTTTAAATTATTTAGCAAGTGACCCCCCTTCCTTGCTGGGAGGGGTGCAGTGCAGGGGAGGGGGTGGGGAGAGCTCTATACTCACCCCGATGTGTCCTCTTCGCTGGTCCGCAGTACAATGAAGTCACTGTGCTGGGGACCCGCTAATTATATGTGCGCTCAGCCGATCAGCTGAGCGCACATATAATTCTAAATGTTTCTTCTAATAATGCTATTGTGATAACATAATTAGAAGAAACATTTGATGTTTTAATTAAAGTAAAGTGATGATGAGTACAGAATGCTCTATTGCCGGCAATATGAATCAACGTTGTAATAAACTCAGTTTCGTTGTTCAATAATTTAATTTAAATGAATCCATCATTGTGCAATTAAATATACTGTCAAAAAATAAATATATATATAAATATACATTTATTTATATATATTTATTTTAACAGTATATTTAATTGCAAAATGATGGATTTGTTTAAATTTAATTATTGAACAATGAAAGGGACTTTATTACAACGAAAATGTGTTTTATTAATTCAATATATTAACCATGAGAGACATCCGCATCGGCATTACTGCAGAGGATCGCAAACCCCGGTAATAGCGATTCCTGTAAACTGTTTCCCTGCTTTCCCAGATGCATTCCAGAGGTGTTTGCATCACTTTCTAAAGATTATAT
Source organism: Dendropsophus ebraccatus (assembly GCF_027789765.1). NCBI lineage: Eukaryota > Metazoa > Chordata > Amphibia > Anura > Hylidae > Dendropsophus > Dendropsophus ebraccatus. The sequence continues at coordinate 79,050,485 of NC_091461.1, forward strand.
TTGTTATTTTTAGTTGAACCAGATTTCCAAGGAAATGACCGTATGTTTTCAGCCGCATGTCTATTTTTTCCCACGGCCGTAGTTTCAGCCGCACATTTCCAGCTGCATAAAAAATACAGCCGTACACATACATAGTGTGAACATAGCCTTAAAGCGTAACTATAATGTCAGTAGCCAAAAAATGAAATTCCCTTTAAAAAGAGCCCTAAACTGCGTTGATAGCTTTTACGCTCGCTGAGATATCCCCATTTGTTATAAATAAATGAATTTTTCTTCTGGCTGCATGAAAGTGGGCATGGCCTATCCCTCATCTCCCTGGCTGGGTCCCTCTATCCACTGAGAAGCACCTCAGCAGATGTATCACACACAGCAGGATCAGATAGAGCCCCAGCATACAGTATCACAATGTAAGATTAGATACAGAGCCCCAGCAGATGGTATCACACACAGTGGGATTAGATACAGTCATCTGCTCTCATTACACTGTAGGATAATGTCAGCCATGGAGGTGGGGGCACCTGCTGCAGTGAATGTTATATGTACTATGGAAGGACTACAGCTGTGTTGTGCTGGGACTTGTAGTCCTCCCCTCAGTGACCCACTCTTCCTCATGCAGTACATTGGAGTCATGGTGGCACTGGATACACTTGTCCATTCATCCAGCTCTTCCCCTGCGCTGCTTAGGGCTCAGCCACACTAGCGTTTTTTCTTTGTTTCTAATGGATCCGTCCATATTAATTAAGCGGATGAGCATAAACTGATGAGCCGACTGATGCAAACTGATTGCAAAATGTTCATCTTTTTTAATCGTCCGTTTGTATTTTGGCTTAAAAAAAACTGACTTTTGTACATCAGTTTGCATCCGTTTGCATCAGTCAGCATCCGTTTTTCTATCCGTTTATTTTTCTTCTTTGGTTTCTTGCTGCTTCTGTGCATGCTCAGTGCAAAAACGGATGAAAAAAAACGGATGTGAACGGAAATACCTTCCGTTTTAGATCCGTCCTCATTGACTACAATGTAAAAAAAAACGGAAGTGCACTTTCCGTTCGTGATCTGTTTTTTTAAGCGGAAAGAAAAATACTGCAAACACTATTTTGTATTCCGTTCAAAAAAATGGATCTTGAACGGATTGCATGCAAACGGAGCACAGTTAGGGCAAAAGGAGCACACTAAATATCATGGGAATCTACGGGGATTTTAACGGATCCGACAGTTTCCGTTTTGCTTACTCCAAAACGGAAAAGGTAAACGAAATGGTGCCGAATGGTCAAAAGCTGATGTGAACGTAGCCTTAGTTTGACATTAGGCACTTTGCTAGGATATAACAATCCCTAAAACAAAAGGTCCAGCTAACTCCTGGCCACTTGGCAATCCTGGCTACTTGCTGTAAAATAAACTGCAGCACAGCTCTGTTGAACTGTATGGGGCTGTTTTATAATGCTGCACATAGCAGGTGGCCTGAAGGGCTGCAAGTTTCCTTATTGTAAGGACGAACATGCAAACACTTATTTGTCATCTGATCTCTTGGATCTTGGAGCTTACAAATCATTACAAGTAATCGTTCACCTGCCTGTAGTAGGGTCCTCAGGCAGGCAGATTAAAAATTATGGACAGACATACTGTAGCGAGAGAGAATACGCTGAATACTCTCTATCACCACTATATTTAACTCCTTCACGTCAGCGATACGGCTATATACGTTCCCCGCTGCACATAACCCTTGCAGCAGGAACATATATAAACTTTCCTGACAGTAATGGGATTTTAATGTGTGTGTGCAGGGCTGTTTCAATTCGATCAGCCCTGCACACATTACTGTCCCCAGACTCAGGTATAATGACAGACAGCTGCGGTCCCGCAGTTGCCTGTCATTAACCCCCTTAAATGCCAGGATGCACACCGATCGCAGTGTTTAAGGTAGCCAGTGACAGGACAGACCTGTCCCGATCACTTGTACTCACAGGCAGGAGTAAGCCCCGGAGGAAGGACGGAGAGGTGGTGCCAGCCTAATGCATATACAAATGTAAGCCCCGGCCGTTAGACACAACGCTGCCGGATTAAAAGTTGTTTTTAGGACAATAACTGCATCCCCTGCCGAACGGACCCCAGGACAGATCTTTGATTAAAAACAGCTATCCGAAGGTACAAGTGGTTTGGGGGGGGGGGGGGTCATATTGTGGGTACAGAGTCGCTTTAAGTGTAGTCCTAACCACACAATAATTGCATAGTGTAAAAGGCACTATAGCCATATGTTATCTAAAATGATCCTACACACCTACACATATATACCCACCTCCTTCAAGTTTCCTTATGCGCTTGTTTATATGAGCTAACTGAAGCTGCAGCTCTTTATCCAATGATGCAGCAATACCTAAATAAAAAAAAATATATATATAAAGGACTGAATGTAAGATGTTAAAGCTTACCTTGCTGTCCATTTAGTTTTACTGCACTAGTGCCTTTAGAAGTGAAAAACTAAAAATTAAAAAGTTCACAGTAGAGTTAACCCCTTGCATCTTCAGCCTGTTTTGGCCTTAATGTCCAGGGCCTATTTTTTAGATCTGACCTGTCTCTCTTAACTATCGCAGTTATTCTGAGATTGTTTTTCGTGACATATTCCTCTTTATGTTTGTGGTATACTTTGGTTGATACACTCAGTTGTTTTTTGTAAAAAAAAAAATATTTGTGCAAAAATTTTAAAAAATTACCTTTTTTTATATTCAAAATTCTCTTTTCTTGAAAAACATAAAAATAGAAAAAACAGTATAGTGGTACTCTAGGTCAGCGCTGTCCACAAAGATGATGAAAAATCACTTGAATTAGAGAAATTTATTGATCAAAGATGTGCTATCTTTGATCAATAAATTCCTCTAATTCAAGTGATTTTTCACCTCCTTTGTGGACAGCACTGAACTAGAGTACCACTATACTGTTTTTTCTATTTTTATGTTCATTGTTTCCACAGGCCCCATAACTTTTTGGGAGTATCCAGTGTTTGTGGTTCAGTCAGCTTGGCAGTCCTATGAAGGATTAGTTCCATATCAAGGGGACCAATACCATTGGACGTTGGATTCGGATGTGTACCCCAGTTAGGGGTGATATGCACAAAGCCCAAGTGGCCTTCAGGTGAGCACCTTTTCACCATTTTCACATTTTTGTTTTATTGAGGTATCACACGAGGCGCCTGGGCCCGGTTTTTCTTCTTTTTTCTTTTCCTAAGAAAGATAGTCATGCCACATGCAACATCTACAACATGTCTACTTTACGGTGACATCATTTGGTGAACCTCATTTAACTTATTAGGATGTTAGAGGGCTTCGAAATTTTGCTGCGATTTTTCAAATTTTCATGAAAATTTAAATTCTGATTTTATTAAGGACCAGTTGAGTTCTGAAGTGGATTTGTGTATGTTAGTTACCCCCATAAATCCCTCCACTGTAAAAACTGCACCCCTCAAAGTAATCAAAGAAACATTTACAAACATAAGTTTATTAACAATTTAGGTGTTTCACAGAAATTTAAGCAAGTTGGGGGAAATAAAGCAAGTAAAGTAACTGTAATACACGGCTAAGTGATTATAAACTTAGTTTTATTGGATTATATACAAGACAGGAAAATATGCCACTACAAGAGTGGACTAAATGAACAAGTAAAGCAAACATGAGCTGGTCCCGAAGTGGGACTGTTGACCTACTATACCCTACCTGACCACTAAGTCCCCTGAGTGTGGGCGTCCCCACTGGGGGAGTATGGCCCTACACTAGGTAAATGATGTCAATATGGTGTATTGTATTGGTCACAAGTAGAGACTGTCAAGTCAAGCTGTCAGGTGTTGTAAAACTGTCATGTTAAAGTGCGGTACAGAGTGGTTGGTGTTCATATGGTTGTGGTGGGTAACCAAACATTACACCCCATGTGTGCCGACGCGTTTCTCCCGTTCAGGTCAACGGATTCATCAGGGAGGTGGGGTGATGAAGTATGTTGCATAAGGCTATATGCGACGGCCCAGGATTGGTTGAGTCTGAAAGACTCTAATGAATAGTCCTCCTATATGGCTGGTCTGTCAGTTATGGAGGTAACAGGGTAATGAATAATACCCCAAAGAGGCAGTATTTGCTAGTAGATAGGTAAAAGTTGAGTACTTAGTTGTAAATCAGTTGCAGATTAGAATGGTTAGTAGATAGTCATGCGTCCTGTGCTTGGAACAATGCTTGTATGCCTAAAGATCGTTGCTTGGTATGTTGTCAGTGCCCAGATATGGCGTAGTGAGTGTTGCGATGCGGCATCAAAGATACCAAGGACCGGTATAGTCGTCCCTGAATATGGTGCAGGCAGTGTCGCGTACTGTTAATAGTAACGCTTGGGTGTGTGGAGTATTGGGTCTAGGTATCGGATGTCCTACAGGTAATGCCGGCGTTGTCTTTATAGATAGGTACATGGGGAGGCATTTTGATGAGAGTTCAAAATGTTTTACAACACCTGACGGCTTGACTATCAGTCTCTACTTGTGACCAATACAATACACCATACTGACATCACTTACCTAGTGTAGGGCCATACTCCCCCAGTGGGGACGCCCACACTCAGGGGACTTAATGGTCAGGTAAGGTATAATAGGTCAACAGTCCCACTTCGGGACCAGCTCATGTTTGCTTTATTTGTTCATTTAGTCCACTCTTGTAGTGGCATATTTTCCTGTCTTAGTTTTATTGAATTATATACAAGTTTATAATCACTTAGCTGTATATCACAATTACTTTACTTGCTCTGTTTGTACACTAATTCCAAACTGTGAACACACTACTGCATCTCTCATCCTACAGTGGGATACCATTACTATACAAGTTGGGGGAAATGTAAAATGTTTATTTTTTTGACAGATATTCTATTTTAATTATTTATTTCCTCTAACACAGCAAATACTAACTGAGAAATACCACTCACTATTTATTCCCCCATATGTTGCCACAGCGCGTCACCTGACACAGGCCGCAGACATGACAGAGACCTGGTAAATTTTGGGGTCTTTTTTTATTTCAGGGTTTTTTATAGCCATTATACCATGTCACAGAGGCTTTGCAGTGCCAAAATATTTGTGTAGGATAAGTTGACATTTCCATGCGTACCATTATGAGGGACATGTGGCACCCTAATCATTTTTTATGAGGAAGTATTAAATAAAAACCACAATTTAGCAGCTCTTTTTCACCATTTTATTTTTTTTACGCCGTTTACTATACGTCACATATGACATGTTATCATCAGGTCAGTACGATTACAGTGATATCCATTTTATATAGCTTTTGTTATAGTTTAAGGCATTTATACTATAAAAACTGTTTGTGTCTTGCATATTGTAAGAGCAGTAATATTTTTATTTTTTCGCCAATTAAGTTATGTGAGGGCTTTTTTTGCGCCATAAGCTGACGTGTTTAGTGGTACACCTTCTGGGTACATGTGACGTTTTGATAGCTGTTATCTATATTTTTTAGGGGGTGGGATTAACAAAAAATTGTCCTTTTGATAAGTTTTTTTATTTATTTTTTTTGCAACGTTAATCGGGCAGGATAATTAAAGGGGTACTCCGGTGGGGGGGAGCTATTTTGGGATCTGTCCGGGGAGGAGGTGGCTGAGGGAAACTACGTCCACTCACCTCCCTGGTTCCAGTGGCGGGTCCCGTATCGCGGCACTCAGGTCCCCGGCGGCTTCCTGGTGTTGAATGCAGGCTCGAGATGTGATGTCTCAAGTCCGCTCAGCCAGTCAGTGACAGAGGCGGAATCCGGTTTAAGTCACACACCAGGAAGCGGTAAGGCACCGGAGCGCTGCAATACTTTTGCAGGTACATCTATAATACATTACAGCACATGATCGGAACGTGGTGCCTATGGGATTAACTGCCTGGGGGGGGGGCACGGCTCCCCTCCAGGCAGGGGCAGTGGAAGGAGACTGCGTGACACAGCCTCCTCCGGCTGCCTGATTGTTGTTATGGACAGCGGGGGGGGGGGGGGGGCAGGGAAAGATTGACGTTTGGGAAACATGCATATAGTCATTGGCTGTATCCATGTTTTCCAGACAACCTTAGAGCTTTATCCAAGTTCAGCAGCCACCGCTAATCAAATGCCGAACGTTCGGGTTAGAATGGACTCGAACCCGAACCCGGTTCGCTCATCTCTAGTCTTCACAAATTATGGTGCTGTGTTATAAAGCCAAGGGCACTGTGTGCATTACCATATTCTCCCTTTAAACTCCAGTCAGTTATTTGTTTTATTATAAAAGATTTTTTTCTATCAAACTAGGGTTTAGAAAAAAATTACATTCACTACAATGCAGGACATGACTTCTGCTAATACAAGACTAGTAGATGGCTCCAGATTATCTAAAAACTAGCAGACGACCTGCCAAAGGTTAAGGTTTTGAATGGTTAAGACATAAATCTGAACACTGCAACAATTGAAACCAGTATTAAAAATCATCTTCAACATCACTTGAAAGTCAAAAAGGTTAAGAATTTCTAAATTAAAAGTTTCTATTTCTTCTACTACAATATGCATTTGTTTACCTGGGGGTCCAATGTCTCCCTTCTCGCCCTTATTCCCTTGTACACCTGGTGCTCCTGGTGCTCCAGTAAGTCCATCTCTCCCTGCAGGTCCTGGAAATCCTCCTGGAGGACCCACTGGCCCTGAAATTAAATGGACATTTCTTTGCTTGTTCCTTGTAAACGGTTTGATAAAGTATCTGGCAACCTTGTACAAGGTTTACAGCAATATGCATGGGGTTTCACTTGATTCCTATTTTCTCACTGAAATGATTTTCCAATGTTGCCTCTATTCCCACAATGCTACGAGAGACAAAGAGACCATTTACAGCGCATTTGCTGTAAATTTTCAAAATCATGGTAAAAACGAGGCTTTTTGCCCACAATTAACACAATCACAGTAAAATAGCACATTTTTTTCAGAATTTCTGGAAAATCATGGCAAAATCGATTATAAAAACATCCTAAAAATGTTAGGGGGAATCTGATAGATAATGATAGATAGATAGATAATTATATCACCCTATAGTTCCTAGTAAGTCAGCTGCCCAGAACAGACCAGTTCTTGAATCACATAAAACCTTGTAATTTTCAGGTGGTAACATGGATGCATATATAGACGCAGCAGAGCTAGAATGAAAGAGATGGAACTGTAGAAATGGTGGTGATAAGTGTTAGTTATATGAGAAAAGTTTTTTTACGTTATATAACTTTATTTAACCTGACTTTGCTAAAGGCAATCTGTCAGCTCCCCGGCCCTACATAAGGTGCTGACAGTGTGCTGTACCTGGCAGTCCCCTAGTGAGCATGGCGCCTTTTGGTAATTTTCTGTGCAGTGCATTATGTACAATCTCAAATCTCCTACTGTAATGTTTGTGTCACACTCTGGCACGCCTCACCACTCCTCCCTCCTCCCTCTTCTTTACGAATAATCAATGCTCCCCAGCCTCCTGCTCACTCAGCTGTCAGCCAGTGTCTCTGATTGTAGATTAGTCCCCTGTAGACTTATTTTAGACTCAAAATGATGGACGACATTTTAAACGGAGCTGAAAAAACGTGTGAACATAGCCATAGAGCACATCTTAAGGTTATGTTCACACAACATACTTGTCATAGAAAAATATGTTGCATTGAAGTCAATTAAAAAAACTAGTGTTGTCTACACAATGTACTGAAAAACGGCCGTTTTTTTGCTACGGCCGTTATTTCCGTCCATTGTGCATTTATTTCAATGCAATTTTAATGCAACAATGGCCGTTGTTTAAAACTCAATGGCTACTGTTTTTGAGTTTTTGAATTCTTTACTATTGCCTTGAATTTGCCTGCCACAAACACTACCTTTAAACAGAGTGCAGTTTTCGACTACTTTGAACTAACACTAAAAGTTGTAGGGCTCCTCAAGATAAACATTTTTACATATACAACTTGTCTGCTTCTCCTCATATGCCTGTTTTTACCCTTTGCTATTTTTTAGCTAAATGTATTTGCAAAAAAAAAAAAAAAAAAATGTAACTTGATGAGTCTTACATTACAAGGATAACTATATGAGTTGAGATGGGAATAACTCTGTACCCACAATCTGACCCCAAAAACCGTTTGTATCTTTGGATAGCTGCTTTTAATCCAAGATCTGTCCTGGGGTCCATTCGGCAGGTAATGCAGTTATTGTCCTAAAAAACAACTTTTAAACTGTCAGCTCCCTGCCCAACGGCTGGGGCTTAGATTGTGTATGCATTAGGCTGGCACAACCTCTCTGTCCCTCCTCCATGCCCTCCTCATCATTAGGATCATTATCATTGTCATCATTGACCTATTCCTCAGCTGTGTCAATACTGAACATGGGCTGGATCGTTAAGGCACCTGTGAAATGATCAGACAGGAGAAAATGTTTCAGTGGCATTCCTAATGATGAAGAGGGTGGGGAGGAGGGACGGAGGGGCTGGTGCAAAGTTAGGGCACAGATACTCCCGTTGGGCACGGGGCTGCAAGTTTAAAAGTTGTTTTTTAGGACAATAACTGCATCACCTGCCAAACGGACCCCAGGACAGATCTTGGATTAAAAACAGTTGCTTTAAGAGAATTTGTACAGCACAGTAAATGGCATAATAATACAAAAATAAAAATTGGACAGTCATTAAAGCGAGCTCCTCAACTGATGCAGCCCATATGGTTACCGTATCAAATAAATAATGTTCCTGAATTAGATATGTAATATGTACTGGATATATGGAATCGAGTAAAATGAAAATGTAGGTGGATTCTGAATGGGAATATGCCTCAATATGCCTGTGAAGAAACTTAAAGTGTCACTGTCGTGAAATTTTTTTTTGCAGAAATCAATAGTCCAGGCGATTTTCAGAAACTTTGTTATTGGGTTTATTATCCGAAAAATGCATTTTTATCATGAAAAAGCAGTTTGAAGCTCTCCCCCCTGTCTTCATTGTTCTCCTATGGAGAGAGCTAAAGAAAAAACCAAAACAGGACAACAAAGAGTTAATCTACAAATCCCTCACCGGTTATCTCTTCTGACCATCACCAGTGACCTGTCTGAGCTGGATTACAGCTGTCACCCAGCTCTGTGCCTGTAATCAGGGCCGGCGTTAGGGGGGGGCAGACAGGGCAAATGCCTAGGGCCCCCATCCCCCAGGGGCCCCCTGCCCCAGTTACAGTATGTATCAGGGGCAGGAGTGCACAGACAGCGTCCTGCAGCCTCTGGCAGTGATCCCTGGCTACAGCTGATGGCTGATATCGGGTCACATAGAGGCTGCAGGACCCGCTCTTCTCCGGAGTGTGCTTCCTCCCCTTCCCCTCCCTCCAGCTTCACTGCACCTTGTGACTTCCTCTGTGTCACATGGTGTAATATTACAGCAGTCGGGACATGGAGGAGAGGGTTGCAGGCTGCAGTGTGAGGATCCCAACCTGCTGCTGCTGCATGGACATTAGAGGATGCACCATTACTCCCAGCATGCTGCTAGTGGTAGTAAGTATACTGTATATGTAGTGTGTAGTGAGGGATGAATGTAGTGTGTTACATGTCTGTGTACTGTATATGTAGTGTGTAGTGTGTATGAATGCTATGTGTATGAGGGATGAATGTAGTGTGTGTTACATGTCTGTGTACTGTATGGACTGTATGGTTTTGATTTGTATGTGTTTTCATGGATGTGTTAGTGTGTGTGTATATATATATATATATATTATATATATATATATATATATATATATATATATATATATATATATATATATATATATATTGTATAGTGAGTGTGTGTGTATTAGCATTGCTGACTCCACTGTCCAGCAGAGGTGTAGAAGTGAATAGACTGTATATAGGAGCTGCAGCCATTGTCCGGCCTCATCCGTCCTATGTAATTGCTGCAGGTGACCGGTGATTGGCTGCAGCTCCTATGTATAGTGTATGATGATGTCACTAAGGCAATACGGTGTGTTTTATTGAGAAAAAAATAAGGTGGTATTCAGTCCTTAGGTGGTGGTCACTGTATGGGGGTAATATTAGTCTGTATATAGTGTATATATAGTCATTACTGCCATAGACTGACCACCACATAATATAGTTCTGTATATAATGCATACATAGAGTCATTATGTGGCGGTCAATCTATGGCAGTAATATTGGTCTGTATATAGAATGTATAGTGTCATTATGTGGTGGTCAGTCTATGGGGGTAATATTGGTCTGTATATAGAGTCGTTATGCAGTGGTCAGTCTATGGTGGTAATATTGGTCTGTATATAGTGTTTATATACAGTCATTACTGCCATAGAGTGACTGCCACATAATGACTCTATATACAGACCAATATTATTACCATAGACTGATCACTGCATAATGACTCTACAGTATATACAGACCAATATTAGCACCACACCATAACCGCCACATAATGACACTATACATTCTATATACAGACCAATATTACTGCCATAGAGTGACCGCCACATAATGACTCTATGTATGCATTATATACAGAACTATATTATGTGGTGGTCAGTCTATGGCAGTAATATTGGTCTTTATATAGAATGTATAGTGTCATTATGTGGCGGTTATGGTGTGGTGCTAATATTGGTCTGTATATAGAGTCATTATGTGGCGGTCAGTCTATGGCGGTAATATTGGATTGTATATAGTGTATATAGAGTCATTATATGGTGGTCAGTCTATGGTGGTAATATTGGTCTGTATATAGAGTCATTATGTGGTGGTCAGTCTATGGCGGTAATATTGGATTGTATATAGTGTATATAGAGTCATTATGTGGTGGTCAGTCTATGGCGGTAATATTGGTCTGTATATAGTGTATATAGAGTCATTATGTGGTGGTCAGTCTATGGTGGTAATATTGGTCTGTATATAGAGTCTTTATGTGGCGTCATGGTATGGTTCTAATATTGGTCTGTATATAGAGTCATTACGCTGTGGTCACTCTATGGTAGTAATATTGGCCTGTATATAGTGTGTTTTCTTCAATAACAGTTTGGAGGTAATATTTGGTCCTGATATAGTGATTTTTTTAAATTTATTTTTTAAAACAATTCATATAAATAGTTCTTGTGTTTACAACACTAGCGGCAGTCCTGGCATGTACAGTAGCGGCAGTCCTGGCATGTACAGTAGCGGCAGTCCCGGCATGTAACCTTCTGAACTGACTCAATGTGAATAAGGGCCCTAATACACAGAGCGAAAATTGTTCGAATCCGGACGATATCGCTCTGTGTAATAAAGACAACAATCATCAACTGATCGTTTTCTTTTGGCAAGTTTAAAAATCATTGGCTGATGTGCATATAAAATAATAAAGCTGTTGCTTACCTGATCATGTTCCTGGTGTCCTCAGGCTTTGTCTGTTTGTTATGGCCAGTGATTGCCTGAGCGGCCTGTCACCTCAGAGAGGGGACTAGAAGTGAGAGCTGCAGCTGCGGTGACTGGAGGATCCCACAGACAAGGCCTGAGGACACCAGGGAACAAGATCAGGTAGTATATATATATCTTAATTATTTACTATATACAGCAAGGGCTGCACAGACATCACTAATGATAGATTATATATATACAGCCTTTGCTGCACAATAATTGAGCCATGTGGTTGGCTCTGTAAGCGAGCTCCATTCTACTAGATTGGCGCTCACTTCTCCGGAATATCAGGCCGTGTAGTACGGCCCTTATACTGTCCGTACACTTTCAGTAGCTGCTGGCTGAACAATCCTTCAGCTGACAATTCTCTCTCCCATCCGGCCCCGTCCTCCCCATACACAGGAATGTTCGGCACAGATGAGTGTTCCTGTGTCCTCTATAAGAGGGATAAGCTATAGCCAGACAGATCTGATGGTGGCTTATCTCTCTGACAACAAAGAGGTTGGGTGTTGATTTTCCATCAAGTCCGACCCCCTATGTCCACTGATGTCATCTGTCAGACTGTCCAGAGAGCCCCATACACCTTACACTGATGGCCGAACCCACCACGAGCAGCAGTTACCACCAACAAAAGTGTAAAATGTATGGGGACCTTAAATTGTTGCTACAATATTTCAGCATATGGGGCCCCACCTTCAACTTTGCCCAGGGCCACATTTAGTCTAAAACCGGCCCTGCCTGTAATCCTCTGTTATCTGCTTTCTGGTGCCGGCTAACTCCCTCCTTCCTCCTCCCCTCTCCCTAGAGCAGACAGGGTACGTCTCCTGCAACAAGTCACAATTTTCAGATTTTTTGGAGTGGATGAAAAAGAGGAAGGAGGGGGGGACCTGGGAAAAGGCTTTTTACATGCAGATAATGGCAGATTTGGCTAATAAACCCAATTACAAAGTTTCTTAAAATCGCCTGGACTATTGATTTCTGAAAAAAAAAAAAAAAAAAAAAAATACGACAGTGACTCTTTAACCCTTTAAGGACAGAGCAAATTTCGATTTTTGCGTTTTCGTTTTTTCCTCCTTGTGCATAAAAGGCCATAGCACTTGCATTTTTCCACCTAGAGACCCACATGAGCCCTTATTTTTTGCGTCACTAATTGTACTTTGCAATGACAGGCTGAATTTTTGCATAAAGTACACTGCGAAACCAGAATAAAATTCAAAGTGTGGTGAAATTGAAAAAAAAAACGCATTTTGTTTATTTGGGGGAAATGTGTTTTTACGCCATTCGCCCTGGGGTAAAACTGACTTGTTATATATGTTCCTCAAGTCGTTACTATTAAAACGATATGTAACATGTATAACTTATATTGTATCTGATGGCCTGTAAAAAAATTTAAACCATTGTCAACATATATACGACACTTAAAACCGCTCCATTCCCAGGCTTATAGCGCTTTTATCCTTTGGTCTATGGGGCTGTGTCAGGTGTCATTTTTTGCGCCATGATGTGTTCTTTCTATCGGTACCTTGATTGCGCATATACGACTTTTTGATCGCTTTTTATTATAATTTTTCTGGATTTGATGTGACCAAAAATGCGCAATTTTGCACTTTGGGATTTTTTTGCGCTGACGCCATTTACCGTGCGAGATCAGGAATGTGATTAATTAATAGTTTGGGCGATTACGCACGCGGCGATAGCAAACATGTTTATTTATTTATTTACTTTTATTTATAACCTGGGAAAAGGGGGGTGATTCAGACTTTTATTAGGGGAGGGGGCTTTTTACTAATAATGACATTTTTTTTTTTACTTTTACACTTATACTAGAAGCCCCCCTGGGGGACTTCTAGTATAAGTGCTTTGATCTCTCATTGAGATCTCTGCAGCATAGATATGCTGCAGAGATCCATGAGATAGGCACTCGTTTACTTCTGGCTGCTGCAGCCGGAAGTAAACGAGTGCCGAGCCGGGGACGGCGCCATCATGGAGCGGTCCCCGGCCGGCTTCATTTACGGAGATCGCTCCTCCGGGATAACATCCCGGAGGAGCGATCTCCCCACTAGACACCAGGGATGACGCTGCGTCCGGTAATCGGATGCAGCTGTCATGTTTGACAGCTGCATCTGATTACTGTATTAGCGGGCACGGCGATCGGACCGTGCCCGCTAATACCTACGGTCCCGGGCTACACGCGGCACCCGGGACCGGCGCGGTTCAGAGCGGGGCCGCCGTGCGGCCCCGCTCTGAACTCCCTTACCGGCATCAGGGCGTAAATTTACGCCCGATGTCGTTAAGGGGTTAAACACAATGGCCAATAAATAGGTCACCTCTAGTGCCATGTGAAGTTGACTTGTAGATTGTAATAAATAGAAAATTTTGAGTACTTTCTTTGATAAATGGGTTATTCAGGCTTACAAAAACATGGCTGCTTTCTTCCAGAAACAACACATTCCCTGTCCTCAGTTTGATTGTGGTTCTTCAGCTCAGTTCCATTGAAGTTAATGGAGCTGAATTGTAATACCGCACATAACCAAGGGACAAGGGTGTGTTGTTTTTGCAAGTACGTAGCTGTGTTTTTTCTAATCCTGGGTAACCCCTCTAAGTCTTTGGAAAAGACAGATGAATTGCACCTCACGATAGGTCATCATGCAAGTTTACTAGAAGTAGAATAGTTTGGACTTAGTTTTTTACTTTAACAGACTGCAGATTTTGTGATCAAGGCAGTGGTTATGACTTGTCCATGTCATGTGACTATACCCTAAAAAAGTGTGTGTGTGTGGTTTTTTTTTTTTTTACAAATTTTACCAACTTCTTTACTGATTTTGGGGTACATATAGTTCTGCTGACTCTTTCCAGTCTACTCAGCACAGCTAAAAATGGTCATATAATAAGACAATATGCTGTATATGTTTTCTCAAATTAATAGGACAATCTACATCTAGATTTACTGGAGGAAAAAGGATATTCTTATGTGAGCTAATTAGTGGGTGCACCCAGATGCTTCCAAACTCCAAGGTGTCAGCCACTCCATTCATTGTGTGGTGATAGTGCAGCTGTTCTCAGGATAAGTGTGAGGTCATGATGCTCAGACTCACGGCAATGGCTTGTGATCCCCTACCCACCCCGCTCACATGGGAATTAACATTTACAAGGGCACTACAGCGCAGAATTTTATTTTATTCTATTTTTTTTCATCAACTTCTGTCACAAAGTAAGACAGCTTTGTAAATTACTTCTGGTTAAAATTCTTAAGTCTCTGGACAGTCCCTGACATGAACAGAGGTGACAGCAGAGAGCAAAGTGTCAGATTTTTAAATAGAAGTTATTTACAAAGCTGTATATCTTTCTGGTACCAGTTGATTTGAGAAAAAAAAACCTTTAAGTTACTGATTTTACTGATACAAAATAATAAACACCCCTTATACCTATAACAAGTAGAGATGTAAAGAATAGAATATGTGATCGAATATTCTAATCTAAATTAACTTTACTTAAACAGCTAAACAATTGTTTAGCTGTTTTAATAAAGTTTATGCTCCCTGAGAAAGCAGGGAAGCAGTATTACAGGGAACGGTATTACCAGCAATAGCAATTGCCGGCAATAATACCGCTTCCTGTAATAGTTAATATTTAATTAATAAAGCAAATTTTCGTTCTAATAAAGCTATTTTTGTTGTACAATAGCATAATTAAAACTAATCAATGCTTTTGCAATTAAATATACTGTTAAAAATAAATGTATGAATAAATGTATATATATATATATATATATATATATATATATATATATATATATATATATATTTCCAGTATATTTAATTGAAAAAGCATGTATTCGTTTTAATTATGCTATTGTACAACGAAAATAGCTTTATTAGAACAAAAATGTGCTTTTTTAATTAAATATTAACCATTACAGGGATCTGTATTAATGCTGGCAATTACTATTGCCGGTAATACAGCTCCATGTAATACTTAATTAATACTTTACTTTAATTAAAACCGCAAATGTTTCTTATAATTATGCTATTTTTTTTTATCACATTAGAAAAAACATTTTGATTTGTATGTCTGCCCAGCTGATTGGCTGAGCGGACATATAAGGAGCCGGAGCCAGCAAACTGAGCTCAGTGTGTCGGGCTCCGACGAAGAGAGAAAACCTGGAAGGGTGAATAGAAAGCTCTCCCCCTTCCCTGCACTGCACTCATCCCAGCAAGGAAGGGGGGGTCACTTAACCCCTTCCTTGCTGGTATGGGTGCAGTCTGACATCTGGCCCCCAAGTGGGGACCCTTACTTAACCCCCTGGGGGCAGATTGTTCAGTATGGCATGCAAACAAACAATAATAATGATAACTATTCTTACCAGGTGCGCCTGTATCTCCTTTCATGCCATCCCTGCCATCTCTTCCTGGAAGACCATTCTGTCCTGGTGTGCCTGGGATTCCCGGTGCTCCCACACATTTATCAGACGACTGAGCATGACATGTCAGTGAGATACCTGTGACTAACAGTAAAAGTGATAGCCGAAGATGCATTCTCCTGGGCTCCCTGCAACATAAAGTCATTTTATATAAACTGAATATATTACAACATTTAATATGAAATAAGTAGAGATAAGCGAACCTTGAGCACACTCGGGTTAAGACTCTCTGCATTTGATTACTGGAGGCTGAAGAAGTTGGATGCAGCCCTAGGGAGTCCTGGTAAGCATGTATACAGCCTATAACATCCATCTTCTTTGGCCATTGGTAATCAAATGCCGAGATTCCAAACCTGAGTTTACTTTTTAATAACAGGCGTCACTTTATAATGATGGACATAAATAATCATCACAATCATTATTATTGTCCATCATTTTGAAAAAAAAAATACCATTTTTCTACTAAAAAGAATATTGTGAGAACATAGCCTTAAACAGAAAACTAGGTTATACATATATAATACAGGAAACAACATACCTTGTTAAAATGAAAAGATGAATGAGGTTATAATGGTCACCTTTAATAATGAATGATATGGCAATGAATGTCACCATTTTTATAGTGAATAATGAACTTATTGTGGACAAGTGGACACTCCATTTCTGTGTTATCAGTGATTTCCATGAATACTCTTCATCACAAGTGTCTTGTGCAATATGGAACATCTCTAAAAAAAATACCAGTTTCTGTAAGAAGAGTCTACTAATTTAAGTGGTGCATTACTCAAATACTCATATGAGGTCTATCCAGAAAGTTACATAGTTACATAAATAATAAAGTTAGAAAAAGCGATGAGACTATCAAGTTCAGCCTATAACCCTACTGTGTTGATCCAAAGTAGTGTTGATCGCACTGTTCGAGAAAACCAAACTTTTTACTGTTCGTTCGAGTTAGTGTTCGAGTTCAAGTTCGAGCGCCTTTTGGCCAGCCAATCAATGCAGAGCACATAGAAGTGTCAGAAACGTCATTGCTGAGGTGTAGGGGTCCCATTGGCTGCTAAAATTACATTACCATCTCATATATGTATTACTGTGATGTGTTCTGGATGCCAATTTCTGCACACTCACTGTGCTGTACAGACTGTTCTCTGTCTGTCTGTTTGCATGCTGCTATTTAGCTTAGTTATTTAGTTAGTGGGGTGTGTAGCAAGCTCAGGGACTTAGGGACAAGCTCAGGAACTTGGGGAGAAGCATAGACATAGTAAGATGGCATTTTTCTCTCCATAGACAGCAATAATTGGGTTTGGTAAGGCTGGGTGATCTCAATTATTTTCCTATTCACACTCAGTGCCCAAAAGTCAATTTTTGACAGTTTTTATTGCTGAATAATAGTATAAAAACAGTCTCCCAATCAATCAATCATAAGGGGTGGAGGCTGGCAGCCGAGGAGACCAGACGCGAGTGAAGTGAGCTCCCGCCTGATCGACTTTCCCAGCGACACCGTGACTTTTTACTATACACTACTGGACTCCTTCTGCTTGATTAATTCCCTACAGACTCTCCACTTCCAGAGATGCTCAAAAGAACACCTAAATTGGCACCTTTCGAGCCGTTTTCGGCTTCATCAACGGGCGGATCAAGCAACTCATATGCGCCTGCCGGGGGAACTGCTGGACGGGCCTCTCGTGTGCCTACAGAGAATCAGCGACACCTATCCTTCTCTCCCCCGCAGCTTCAAGACCCCCGTGGGCTGCCTGTTATTCGGAGGTGAGCAGGAATACAAGAAGCCTCTGCCTACATCTCAGCGATTGAGACCGTAGCCGCTTTCTGCGGCTCTACCTGCGATCCTCTCCTCCTGTCAGAGTTCTACTGGGAGACTGCAGCCACGGCATTCCTCTTTACATGAGACTTCATTGCAACCTTCTCCCCTAAAGAGCAAATCTTTGCTTTCTCCCCACGATCCTGAGCATTTCTTAGTCCCTAATGTTGCCACCGTTGTCCCTGGTATCAACATCACTACTCTGCAGAACTCGGATTGGCTTGACGCTATTCCATCTGATGATAATCCAATAACGAATGCCTCTTTGAGAAACATCTTATTAGCCTTTCGGGATTCCATTGTAGAGGTACTCACTAAGGCCGTTAGCAACCTCACCCTATCGGCGGAAGCAGTGGACTTATGTGTTCAACACGTAGAAGCTAAAGCAACTGAGATAACTGCTTTGTGAATCCCTTTCTAACTCTTACAAAACCTTGCAAGCAGAAACTGAACAACTTAAGCAGCTCGTGTCAATCTCAGAAGACCACTTTTGATATAAAAACATTAAAGTAAGGGGCATACCAGAGGACATCCCTGTATCTGATTTGCTTGGATATATGCAGCCAATCCTGAAAATTATACTCCCGGACTACCCCACCAATAGACTGGGTACGCAGGCTTCCTAGACACAAGAGCAAACCGACTGACTGTCCTAGGGACACTATAGTGCGTATTCATTTTATACATATTAAATTGGCTCTTTTAACAGCACTGAAGGAGAAAGCGACCATGCCTGTCCAATACGGCCATATCTCTGTCTACCTAGACCTCTCTGCTGCAACCTTACGCTGCCGTAAATCTCTAGCTCCGATAACTACTGCTCTGAGAACATAACGTCTACGATACGCCTGGAAATCTCCTGCTTGATTAGTAGTCTTCAAGGACAATTCCTCCTGATTCGATCTCTTACATATGAAATGAATCTACTTCGCACTTGGAACATACCGATGACTTAGACACTACCTCATAATACTCACTTCGACACTGCGACATAAACTATATGACAGAATATATTGCTCAATGCTTCAACATCAGCTGAACTTTTGTGCCCTCCATAACTTTGCTAACGCAGTTTAGCTTTTCCTGGCCGCGCAGTAATGCGCCTTGGATGTTGTTTGTTTCCCTGAATGTTATTCTTGTTATGTGAGTGTACCTTCTATTGTTGTAACTTTTTACCCAGCTACTTGTTTCGTTGCTCGCCCTTAGTACTTACGACTGATTCTCAGAGGTAGACTTTATTCTCCGCTACTAGTGCGACTCCTACGTATGTCAGAAGTCACAACCGATATTTTAGCGACAACTATAATGGTGACAACCTTATACTACATATCTAGAAGGTAGCTCTTTTGTTTGTTTATTGTGTGCTCTGTACATCTTCGTTGACTTGCTTGTTTCTAGATTCCTACAATGCTCATATTAGACTTCGACTCTTTTACTGTGATTCTTCCAGCGGCGACCCTATTGGACTATACCACTTTGTGCATACCATTGCGACCTCCCTGTATGACTATTGTATGAGCACTGTATCTTCTTTGCAATCTTTGTTTATTTGTATGTTGTATTTCTTATTGTTACAAAATTTACAAAAAAATCTTAATAAAAACTTTATTGAAACGTCAATCAATCATACATAGGGATGGTCCGAACCTGCCCAGGTTCGGGTTCCTATGAACCCGAACGCTCGGCATCAGATTCCCGCTGTCTGCCCGCTCCGTGGATCGGGCGGATACAGCGGGAGGACCGCCTGGAAAACTGGGATACAGCCATAGCCATAGGCTGTATCCCAGTTTTCCAGGCGGTCCTCCCGCTGGATCCGCCCACTGCACAGAGCGGGCAGACAGCGGGTCTCATTACCGAGGGTTCGGGTTCGTACCATCCCTAATAGGAATATATTATATATATATATATATATATATATATATATATATATATATATATATATATATATACACAACACACATTTTTTTTTTTTTTATAAATATATACTGTGTTATAGCAATACATACATACACACTAATATATATATATATATATATATATATATATATATATATATATATATATATACACACACACACACACATACACATACACTACTGTTCAAAAGTTTGGGGTCACGATGAAATGTCCTTATTTTTGAAGGAAAAGCACTGTACTTTTCAATGAAGATAACTTTAAACTAGTCCTAACTTTAAACAAATACACTCTATACATTGCTAATGTGGTAAATGACTATTCTAGCTGCAAATGTCTGGTTTTTGGTGCAATATCTACGTAGGTGTATAGAGGCCCATTTCCAGCAACTATCACTCCAGTGTTCTAATGGTACAATATGTTTGTTCATTGGCTTAGAAGGCTAATTGATGATTAGAAAACCCTTGTGCAATCATGTTCACACATCTGAAAACAGTCTAGCTCGTTACAGAAGCTAAAAAACTGACCTTCCTTTGAGCAGATTGTGTTTCTGGAGCATCACATTTGTGGGGTCAATTAAACGCTCAAAATGGCCAGAAAAAGAGAACTTTCATCTGAAACTCGACAGCCTATTCTTGTTCTTAGAAATAAAGGCTATTCCATGTGAGAAATTGCTAAGAAATTTAAGATTTTCTACAACTGTGTGTACTACTCCCTTCAGAGGACAGCACAAACAGGCTCTAACCAGAGTAGAAAAAGAAGTGGGAGGCCGCGTTGCACAACTAAGCAAGATGATAAGCACATTAGAGTCTCTAGTTTGAGAAACAGACGCCTCACAGGTCCCCAACTGGCATCTTCATTAAATAGTACCCTCAAAACACCAGTGTCAACATCTACAGTGAAAAGGCGGCTGCAGGATTTTGGGCTTCAGGGCAGAGTGGCAAAGAAAAAGCCATATCTGAGACTGGCCAATAAAAGAAAAATATTAAGATGGGCAAAAGAACACAGACATTGGACAGAGGAAGACTGGAAAAAAGTGTTGTGGACAGATGAATCCAAGTTTGAGGTGTTTGGATCACAAAGAAGAACGTTTGTGAGACGCAGAACAAATTAAAAGATGCTGGAAGAATGCCTGACTCCATCTGTTAAGCATGGTGGAGGTAATGTGATGGTCTGGGGTTGCTTTGGTGCTGGTAAGGTGGGAGATTTGTACAGGGTAAAAGGGATTCTGAATAAGGAAGGCTATCACTCAATTTTGCAACGCCATGCCATACCCAGTGGGCAGCGCTTGATTGGAGCCAATTTCATCCTACAACAGGACGATGACCCTAAGCACACCTCCAAATTGTGCAAGAACTATTTACAGCAGAAGAAGGCAGCTGGTATTCTATCGGTAATGGAGTGGCCAGCGCAGTCACCACATCTGAACCCCAATGAGCTGTTGTGGGAGCAGCTTGACCGTATGGTGCGCCAGAAGTGCCCATCCAACCAATCTAACTTGTGGGAGCTGCTTCTAGAAGCATGGGGTGCAATTTCTCCAGCTTACCTCAACAGATTAATTAGCTAGAATGCCAAAGGTGTGCAATGCTGTAATTGCTGCAAAAGGAGGATTCTTTGACGAAAGCAAAGTTTGATGTAAAAACAATGTTATTTCAAATACAAATCATTATTTCTAACCTTGTCAATGTCTTGACTCATTTTCTATTCATTTCACAACGTATTGTGGTCAATAAGTGTGACTTTTCATGAAAAACACTAAATTGTTTGGGTGACCCCAAACTTTTGAACGGTAGTGTATATATATTGTAGACATGTCACTGGAGAAGTGTTTGAGGGGGTGTACATCTCACCTAGGTTGCTACGTAGTGTAAGATGGTAAGTCCAGGATGGATCTGTTGCTCAGCAGTGTTATGCTGCTGAGTTATTATTTATTGTTGCCGTGCCTGGATTTACATAGAATGGCAGGTAGGTTTTGTAGTGGGACCCAGGCCCGCATCTGCCATGAGGCAAAGTGAAGTCTTCGTCTCAGGCGGCAGCTCTTATGGCCCTGCAGGGGGCGGCACTGGCCGCCCCTGCACAGTGAGCTTTCATGCATATATTATATGCATGACCGCTCACTGACTACAAGAGCAGAGAGATCAGCCATAGACTGATGTCTCTGCTCCTGTATGCGTATTCCGGGGCGTGCTACGCTAATAGCGTACCACCCACGGAATATACGTGCAGAAGCAGGGACTCCAGTGTGATGCAGGACTCCCTGCTTCTGCACTATAGGAGCGCCCCCTGCTGTGTCTGTGTCCTTATTAGGAGGCACACACAGCTGACAGGAGGCTCACAGCAGGGAACTATGAGTTCTCTGCTCTGTGCCATTCACTTCTAGATCGCAGGCTGTGTTAGTGCTGCGATCTAGAAGTGATCTGGAGCAGCCAGTGATGTCTTCCTGGTCAGGCTGCTCTATGAGATCTGTGATCAGCCTGACCAGGAAGTGACCAGGAAGCATCCAGGAGGACACAGGGACTGCGTGGGAATGATTGGTGAGGTGAGTAGCAGCTGGCCTGTTTTTGTTTTACTTTGCTGAGATGGGGGGGGACACAGGAGATGGATGATACAGGGGGGGGGACAGGAGATGGATGATACAGGGGGGGGACAGGAGATGGATGATACAGGGGCTGATTGTGGGGAGATGGGGAGACACAGGAGATGGGGAGACACAGGAGATGGATGATACAGGGGGTGATTGTGGGGAGATGGGGGACACAGTAGATGGATGATACAGGGGGTGATTGTGGGGAGACACAGGAGATGAATGATACAGGGGGTGATTGTGGGGAGACACAGGAGATGGATGATACAGGGGGTGATTGTGGGGAGACGGGGAGACACAGGAGATGGATGATACAGGGGGTGATTGTGGGGAGACACAGGAGGAAGATGAGGAGATGGATGATACAGGGGGTGATTATGGGGGGCACAGGAGGAATATGAGGAGATGGGAGGATTATGGGGGCACAGGAGGAATATGAGGAAATAGGAGGATTATGGGTGGCACAGGAGGAATATGAGGAGATGGTGAGATACAGGTGGGGGGATTATGATGAGATTGGAGGATTATGAGGAGATGGGGGACACTGGGGATTATGACTACAGGAGCAGATGAGGGGATTATAATAGTGTGGAGATGCAGAAGGGATCTTCTAAATTGTGGAGCCTAAAATGTCTGTCCAATAGATGCTGCGGGGACAAGTCATGGCTAACAGAAGTCTTCATGATGGAGTCGGATCCGAATATAGAAGAAAAGAGAAAGTGAACAACTCTGATGAGAGAAGACATCACCTGTGAGTCACTGGATGTAACTATACCCTGATCACTATACGGTCACTGTGTGGGGGTAATGCTGGACCCTATACAGTGTTTTTTAATTCAGTAGCAGTACTGGTGGTATTGATTAGTCAGTGGTGGAATTTTCCCTTGTAGTGGCAATATTGGTGATAGTATTTAGTCACTATGGAGTGCTGATATGCAGTCATTATGTGGTGGGATTATTTGGTGTTTATATGATGTTGATCTCAGTTGTGGGGGGGGGGGGGGCGCTATTTCAGTTCTCGCCTCAGGCAGCAGAAGAGCTAGAATCGGCCCTGGTGGGACCTGTCATTCCCTCCGCCCGATCCAGTTTGGGTTTTGGGATCAGGTGAGCTCTGACCCTAATGAGCCTGAGAAGGTAAAAGCTCAGCAGAGGTGCAGGTGGTTGCTCTCAGCCAGGAGTGAACAGCCTGTGTGTTTGATGGAAGCTGCGAATGGAGCCGCTGCTGGAGCTAATACACACCCTGCGATACCCAGGTGAAAGACGCTGTGTTATCAAGTGTCAGATAGGTGAGGAAACCTGTTAGTAAGCGCCCAGACGGGCAAGACCTTTTTGTTTGTTTTGGTTCTTAAAAGCACGGTGTTGCTGTATTTCCGTTTACTGGACTTTTTATGCTGCAAATAAACACCAAGCTGCTCTTTTATAAATCCAAGTCTGTGAACTCTGTCCAAACACACCATTCCCCGGGAAGATCCCTACAATATATATTATATATTATAGTCATACAGATATATACATCGTGTGCTATTGTCAAACAGATTTATATTCAGGAATCTTTCTCAATGGCAAAAAGTGTAACAGGGGTATTCCCCACAAAATAATTTTTTGCATTAATAGCTCTCCATCTTTCCAATATCATAGCTGGATGACCGCCATATACTGACTACTATACAAGATGCTGGGAAAGCTGGATGACCTTCATTTACTGACTACTATACAAGATGCTAGGAAAGCTGGGTGACCTCAATATAGTGACTACTGTGTGTTATAATAATACATATTATATATATATATATATATATATATATATATATATATATATATATATATATACTCAGTGTGTTATAGTCATACAGATAGATATATGACGTGTGTTCGTATCATACAGACAGGGCCGTATTACCAGCTGCTGCTTCCCTAGGCACTAACACCTGCAGACCCCCCCTATATACAGTACCCAGGGCTGTATTACCAGCTGCTGCCACCCTAGGCCCTATACCTGCAGACCCCCATATATACAGTACCCAGGGCCGTATTACCAGCTGCTGCTGCCCCCGTCACTACACCTGCAGACCCCCCCCCCCATATATGCAATACCCAGTATTACCAGCTGCTGCCTTCCTAGGCATTGCACCTACAGAACCCCATACTGTATATACAGTACCCAGGGCCGTATTTCCAGCTGCTGCTGCCCCCGGGGCTACACCTGCAGACCCCCTATATACAGTACCCAGGGGCGTATTACCAGCTGCTGCTGCCCCCGGGGCTACACCTGCAGACCCCCTATATACAGTACCCAGGGGCGTATTACCAGCTGCTCCCCTAGGCACTACACCTGCAGACCCCCCATATATACAGTACCCAGGGCCATATTACCACTGCTGCCCCTGGCACTACACCTGCAGACCCCCCATATATACAGTACCCCGGGTCGTATTACCAGCTGCTGCTGCCCCCGGCACTACGCCTGCAGACGTCCCATCTCCTCTCACCAATTAAAACCACGATTTTCTAGTTTCTGAACATCATATTGATATCTGATCAGTCTTAGGCCGCATTCCCACATTTACTGTACGATACCACATGCAGCAAATGCCAGACCCACATGTGGTAACCAATAGGCGTATGGGCAATAATCCCGGTAACAGCACATGACTACTGGGTGCCTGGTTTCGGCCACATGCATTTCTCTACGCGTAGAAACATTGTCTGAGTCACATTGTTCATGGTTTTTAACTGCTTAAAACATGACCCGAACAATACCACCATACTGTGACTGGATAACACTGCCACAACAGACCTGAAAAATAACACTATACTCTGACTGAATAACACAGCAACGGCCGACCTGACCAATACCACCATACACCCCCCCCCCCTCTCGAAAAGACACCAGATTTACTGGCAAGTCTGAACGCGAGGTAGGAGACTAAAAAAATAAAAACAAAAGTTGTTTTGTTCTTCCTGGTGCTGCCACCCTGCAATGTGCTGTCCTAGGCGCACCGGACCACGAGTGCCTAGTGATAAATACGGCCCTGCATACAGATATATATTAGTGGAATTTTATACTCACCGTAAATTCTCTTTCCTGTAGTCCGAAGCAGCAGCACATAATGGGGAAGATTCTATCTTCCTGCAATGATAGGACAGATGGTAACAAGCAATAAAGAGTTAATTGCCCCGCCTATAAGGCCCTATGCTGACCCAGCCTCCTTGTGTACTTCTAACGATCTAGGAAAACATAACCCAAAACACTCAAGGTATGATGCATAAACTTTTATAGGGAGGGTTAGTTTGTGCTGCTGCTTCGGACTACAGGAAAGAGAATTTACGGTGAGTATAAAATTCCACTTTCCCTTACGTCCTAAGCAGCAGCACATAATGGGGATATAGCAAGATCACATAAAGGGTGGGAGAATCATACAGCAGCCATGAGAACTGGTTTACCAAGATTGGTTGCCCAGAGGTTCTAATGTCCAAAAGTATAAGAAGACCACAATGCAGTTCTGTATATCTGATCAATGGGCATGCACATCTCCTCCACCCAGGATGTAGACATTGCCCTTGTGGTAAGGGCCTTAATGGATTCAGGTACTTGGGACTCTCACCTCTTGGTAACACACAGAGTCTGCCATATCCATCTGGATAAAGTGGCTTTTGAGGACTTCCAATCACTGTTCCTTCCTGAAAAAAATACAGATAAAATCTTCTGACTTCTCTGGTTCTCACTAAATAAACTCTCAATGCTCCGCCCACAACCAGAGAGTGTCGGCACAAGGCTCCGCCCACATCCAGAGTGCTCGGTTGTAACGCTTCCTCATTGGAGGAATTTAGGCAAAAACAGGTAACTCAATCTGCTGAGTAATGTTGGATAAGGAAGGAACCTTAAGGGTAAAAGACAAAGTCCTGAAGGATAACAAGATATGGTTCAGTGGCTCCTAATGTCTGAGCACACTCCTGCGTTTAGCAGATGTAATAGCTACTAGGAAGCATACCTTGAGGGTGAGGTATTTTAATTCAACTAAAGATAAGAACTCAAAACGGAGCCGTGCAAGGTGATGAAGGACGAAGGACGAGTCCCGGATCCCACCTGGGAGTTGGATCCATTACAGTTGCTTTAATCCTTTGCGTAGCTTTAATAAATCTCTGTATTAGGGATTTATGGGACAGTCAGCTGTCTGGAAGAGCATAAAGAGCAAAGACATGTACTTTGACGGTCGCAGCTTCAGCCCATTCTCAAACCCTTCCTGGAGAAATCGAAGGATCGCCTTTCTAGCCAGTGATACAAGTCCAATTCTTCACACCAGGATAGACAATGTCAGGGAGGTTCTCTTTGTTGGTTCTGCTCTTAATAGCAGAATCATGTTTACCACCAATTCTAAAAAGCCTCAGTCATCAGGCTGTCAATCATAGGTGGTCCAGACCCAGACACAATCTGCCCTTCTGTGACAGTAAGTGAGGATTCTGGGAAAGTCTCCAAAATCTCCTTTTGGACATATGCATCATTAGAGAACAACCATGCCTCCTTGAGCTATTAGGAGTAATGAGGCATGATTCTGTCTTGTCCTTACAAGACTACTATGGGTTGTCGTCCCTAGCAGTTTTAGGGAGTAAAAACCACATATTCTGGCGTTATCTGAAATGGCCATTAGGTCCACGTAAGGGTCGCCATAATATCTGGTGATTTGCCAGACATAATCCGTCCATAATCCGTCCTAGGTGAGGAATCTGGGGAAGTCTCCAAAAATGTCCTTTTGGACATATTCATTAGAAGAGGACAACAATTACCATAATGACCTCTTGGGCCAATCTGTGGCTATCAGGATTAATGAGACTGATCCTGTATTGTCTTTTTACAAGACTTCTACTTATTGTTGTCCACAGTAGTTTTTAGGAGTTAAACCACGCATCCTGGTTTTACCCGAAATGGCCATGGGACCAATGGGTCACTGTAATATCTGGCGATTCACTAGAACATCTCCTGGTCCAGAGACCATTCTTCTGTCAGGGTAATATAATGGCTTTAGCCTTTTACATTAAGGTATTGTGACTTCCCTTGTTGCTGGATAGATCTCTTGGTCCATGCAAAAACAGCTTCTGCTTTTAACAGTAATGCTACTGGTCACATGCAGCTCTGAAGATCGATATGCACCACTGTAGATGCATTCTTGAGCTTACTCCGATAGCTTCCCCATAGATTGATGTGCTGAAGTGGACTGGAGCTCACTTACCGCACTCATCTCTCACATGTTGGATGACAGCCACTTCTGTTAGGAACACAGTCTTCTTCGCCTGTCTCACCCTTTGTTAGATAGATCGGTGGTTGCCTCCACCCACTTTGAGGGCGAGATTGGTCTGCCACTAACTGAAGAAAATGTTGAGGCCCTTTTATCTGTGGGTATAAACCATAACCCAATGTAGGCTGTTTATTCTTTGGTCCCATACTGACAGCATCTGCTGCAAGGGGATACATATGCCAACCTGCCGATTCAATTCGTTGTTGAGACCTTCACATCATTGGGGAGTTCTAGGAATCCTGACCCAGGAATAGTTACGGGTAGGTGAAAATATAGTACTGTAAGTTTTTGACAATTAATCACTCGTGCAGGAAGGAGACAATGGTGATCTTGGATTCTCTCCAGATGGTGACTACAGCTGACATGACATATAAAAGAGTGTCCCATCTACTTCCCTTCTTATCTTAGGATAGATATATGTCATCCCAGGCCCGGCAGGTAACCTTAGTGAATGTAAAGGGAGCTGAGGTGATTTCAGAAAGATGCAAAGGAATATGCAGTCTTCTCTGTAGCCAGGTATATGCAGGTGTATACAGTCTTCTCTGTAGCCAGGTACATGTAGATATGTGTCTCTCACAACTAGCATGGTTAGTCTCCTTTAGGAGGGGGAACACAGAGCATATGTTCTCCATATAGAACCTTCTTTGCTTAGAACTGTAGATCTATGGACGTTCACCAACAACTTACCTTCTTTGGATCGGAAACTGTCGAGAATTTGGCATCATAAGGTAAGCCCACGGTTGCTGCCAGAGTAGCTTTTGTCACAAGCTTCTTTGTCCACATCCACAAGACCTCTGAGATGGATGATCCCTTTTAGTGACGGATCCATCATTTCTTCCAATACCTTCCATGCTGGAAACTTCTATAGAATGGGGAACAAGGGAGGATTTCCTTCTCCTTTTCAGACTGGGGCAGAGATTGTACCTTTCTTCCTCAGTGTCCCCAATCCATTCAGGTGGATTCTCATGGTACATAGAGTATTATTAGAAAGAACATCCATCTCTGGCAAAGTCTAATGCTCCTCTCCAAGCGTGGAGGGGCCATGGATCGGGAAGCCAAATGTGGAGTGACACGCATACTCAGAAGTAAGCACTATCTGCTTAAGATATAGCATCTTCTGTAATGGTTTACAAAGAAGATACAATCTACAAAAAAAATAAATTCCACTGCCATCTGGATGTGGAATCTTGCAGGATACACATACATATATGACTGAGCTTTCCCAAAGGTTTCCTCACCCTGAAACCTTGGACATTAGATTCCTGCATTAAGTGAGATAAAATGATAATAAACCTGTGCCAGGTAAAGAGGCAACAGACTGCTGTGTAGTGCAAGAAAACCAGATACCTCAGAGCACCTGATACACAACTAGCAATTCTAAGGCTGTGTTCACACGATGCAGCCTCATTGTTTCAATGGATCATTGTTTCAATAGCAGAACTAATGTAAGACAGCCACCAGGTATACTCGGTACACAACTAGAAACTCTAAAGTTGTGATCATACCCTGCAATATCTATGTTTTACTATTTTAAGAATAGCAGTACTATACAACTCTAGGCGTGTGTACACACAATGCTGTTTCATAGCTTCAATGCAACATTAAATATAAGTAACCGTGCTAGAAAAAAACCCAGATGCACTCAATACACAACCAGGAACTTTAGGGTTGTGTTCATACAATGCAGTCTCATAACTGCACTGCATCAAACAAAAAGCAGAGCTATAGATGACATTAAGGTGCAATCAATACACCACTAGCAATCCTAGGGTTGTGTTCACACAACGAAGTTTCATAACTTTACTGCCTCATTCAATAGCAGTACTAAGAGAAACATCAGGTGTAATAAAAAAATAGCAACTTTAGGCTTGTGTTAACACAATGCATCTTTCCACAATAGTGCTAGAGCAAGGAATCAGACATCAGGTGCAATAAATAGCAACTCTAGGCTTGTGTTCACACAATGCATCTTTCCACAGCAGTGCTAGAGCAAGGAATCAGACATCAGGTGCAATAACAGCAACTCTAGGCTTGTGTTCACACAATGCATCCTTCCACAGCAAAACTGGAGCAAGGAATAAATATTCACCTAGCAACTCTGGGCTTGTGTTCACACACTGCAGTCTCACATCTTCCCTGCATTCTTCAATCGCAGTACTAGAGCCAGGAATCAAAACTCAGGTGTAATGAATCATGCATCAGGTGTCACCAATACACACCTAGCAAATCTAGGGTTGTGTACACACAATGCAGCTTCATAGCTTCAATGCAACAAAAAGCAGTGCCAGTGTAAGAAAGATACCAGGTGCAATCAATACACAACCAGCAACTAGTGCAAGAAATCAGCAACCAGGTGCACAAACAGCTCAGAGACCGCACAACTAACAGCTCTTATCTAAGGCAGCATTCACATATAGCAGATCCATAGCTTTTACTGTATTATTACATAGCAGGACCCATACCACATGATCACATAGCGGAACTGTCTCACAGAGCTCGCATAGGCAAAAAAATAAAAATAAATAAATTATAAACTATTATAAATTATAGCCATTAGCCTGCACACAGGCCTCCTGCAATACAGGTCAGGCTTCCAGGCAGAGAGCCTGCACAGGCAGCATACAATTCCTCACAAAAAAGGCAGTATGACTATGACTTACCTCTCTGAAGAGTGAGGACAGACACCAGGAAGCGGCATCCTGTCTGAGCAGCGCCATGGTTAGCAGCCACGTGCAGCCCGGCAGCGGATGGCGCCATAATACTTACTGACCAGAGCATAGAAGCTGAGCGATCACTGAGATGGCGGCTGCTTCCATAAGAAAAATAAAATCTTTGCTCTGTACACAACAGAGCAGGATAGAAAACAAAATACATATACAAAATAACTCTCCCTCTCCACACGACCATGTGGAAAAGAAGAATTATTGGAAGGAGAGCAGAGAAACACACATAGGCCTGCTCCCCGCTCTCCTCCTACCACCTGTCCCACAGAAGGACAGAAAAAAACACAAGGAGGCTGGGTCAGCATAGGGCCTTATAGGCGGGGCAATTAACTCTTTATTGCTTGTTACCATCTGTCCTATCATTGCAGGAAGATAGAATCTTCCCCATTATGTGCTGCTGCTTAGGACGTAAGGGAAATATATATATATATATATATAGTGTGTTATAGTCATACAGATATATATATATATATGCCGTGTGTTATAGTCATACAGGGCCGTATTTGCCACTAGGCACCCGTGGTCCAGTGCCTAGGGCAGCGCCCTACGGGGGGCGGCAACCACAGGGAACACATTTTTTTTTTTTTTATTTTCTTTTTACCCCCGCCGCCGCCATAGGCACCGGCCCACAGGTGCCTAGTCCGCGCCCAGGAGGGGGGGGGGGGATTAATTGCCGGGGTGAGCTGTGCCGGAAGCTCACCCCGATCCCACCTGCTCCCCCTGCCCCCAGCTTCTCCCCTGTCACTCCAGCTGGTCCCCCCTGTCACCCCAGCTGCCCCCCAGCTGCTCCTCCTGCGCCCCATCTCCCCCTGCCCCCTAGCTGCTCTCCCTACCTGTCACCTCCATCTGCCTCCCATCTTCTCCCCCAGCTTCTCCCCGCCCCTGTCACCACAGCTTCCCCCCATCTTCTCCCCTGCCACCCTAGCTGCCCCTCCCTGCTGCTCCCCTGCCCCATGTGCTACTCCTACCTGTCACCCTACCTTCCCCCTGCTGCTCCCCCTGCCCCCATCTACTCTCCTGCTATCCCAGCTGCTCTTCTGTCCCCCATCTACTCCCCCTGCCCACCCAGCTGCTCCCCCTGCCACCCATCTTCTCCCTTTGCCCCACAGCTGCTCCCCCTGCCTCCATTTTTTCCCCCTGCCACCCCAGCTTCTCCCACTGCCCCGTCACCCAAGCTGCTCCCTCTGCCCCCCCAGCTGCTCCCTCTGCCCCCCAGCTGCTTCCTTTGCCCCACAGCTGTTCCCCCTGCCTCCCAGCTGCTCCCTCTGCCCCACAGCTTTTCCCCTAAAACCCCCAGCTGCTCCTCCCTGCCTCCCCAGATTCTCCCCCTGCTCCCCCAGCTTTTTTCCCTGCCACATCTAGCTGCTTCCCCTCCCCATGTCACCCCTGCTTCTCCCCTACCACCCCTAGCTGCCTCCCTTCCCCAGTCACCCCCAGCTGCCCACCTGCAGATGAGTTGTGGTCGGAGAAGTCTTCATGATTGCCGCACCAAATGAAGAAGAAAGCATGTCATACAGATATATATCCATTATCCAGGAATAGAGTTCTCTATGTTGCTAAATCTTTCTCAATGGCAAAAAGTTTAATTTTCACAGGGGTATTCCCCACGAAAATCATTTTTTGCATTAATAGCTTTCCATCTTTCCAATATCAAAGCTGGGTGACCTGCATATACTGACTTCTATACAGGATGCTAGGAAAGATGGGTGACCTCCATTATACTGACTATTATACAAGATGCTGGGAAAGCTTGGTGACCTCCATATATTGACTACTATACAAGATGCTAGGAAAGCTGGGTCACCTCCATTATACTGACTACTATACAAGATGCTAGGAAAGCTGGGAGACCACCATTATACTAACTATTATACAAGATTCTTGAAAAGCTGGGTGACTTCCATATACTAACTACTATACAAGATGCTAGGAAAGCTGGGTGACCTCCATATACTGACTACTATACAAGGTGCTAGGAAAGCTGGGTGACCTCCATATACTGACTACTATACAAGATGCTAGGAAAGCTGGGTGTTCACCATTATATTGACTACTAACATGGCTAGCAAGCTGGAAGCCATGTGATGCGCTCCAGCCAATGAAAAGGCTGCTGGTGCGCATGTGCACCAGCAGCCTTTTCCTATCCCATTCACTTTACCAGAAGATGCCAAGGAGGAAGAAGATCTGGCCCGTCCCCCGGCTCTGACGACACAGTCACAAGATGGCACCCGGGAGAAGAGGACAGGGGTCGACAGTAATTGGGTATGTATACTTTATTTAACTTCCAGGGGGGGGGAGTGTCGGGTGTCAGAAAGTGGGGGAAGGGGGCCAGACCGCTTAAAGGGGTAATCCAGCGCTACAAAAACATGGCCACTTTCCCCCTACTGTTGTCTCCAGATTGGGTGGGGTTTTGAATCTCAGTTCTATTGAAGTAAATGGAGCTTAATTGCAAACTGCACCTGAACTGGAGACAACAGTAGGGGGAAAAGTGGCCATGTTTTTGTAGCGCTGGATAACCCCTTTAATAACACACATTACAAAGTTATATAACTTTGTAATGTGTGTTAAATAAGCTAAAAAAATCGTGGGACTTGTCCTTTAAAAAAAAAATTCTGTCATTCTTAGAGCCAAATTTTCTTCACTAAGTTGTTCCATGTATCCAGTTTATTCTTCTGTATGGTAATTCCAGCTTCTTCTCACATGTATGTATAGGTATAAAAATTAACCTCAATATCTCCCATTGACTTTAATAGGGTTCGAGTTTGAGTTGAACCTTGAACTGAACAGCACTGCTGTTCGAGGTTTGACTCAAACTCGAACATTTTACTGTTCGCTTCTCACTGATCCAGAGGAAGAGAAAAAAACCCCTTATGAGGCAGATACCAATTGCCTCATCAGGGGAGAAAAATCCCTTCCCAATACCAAATATGGCATTTAGAGTACATTCCTGGATCACCGGCTCAATTTCAACCATGTGCTTCTTATATACAGGTGCCCAAAACTGTAGACCAGTGCTTCTAAAACTGTGAGGTAGTCCAGGGCCGGCAGCAGATTTTTGTGGGCCCACGGGCGACAGAACTTCAGCGCTCCCCTAATCCATGCACTATGCACCCATCGTTCATCCATACACTATGAGACACAATCACTTGAGACACCACTAACATACACAGACACACATAATTGACACAGACACTGACTGACTAACTGACACACTTACTGACTGACTGACACTGACAGACTGACTCACTTACCGCTCAGTCTTCTTCTTCTTTCTCTCTGTTTGGCTGCTCTCCACACTATAAGGTTGAGGATCTGCGGGTCATGTGATCAGGTCCTTCACCCTTTTCTCTCTCTGTGCAGGTCCTGTTCCATCTCCTGTGTCTTCTTTGTCTTTTGTGTACTGCTCACTGAAGTGCAGGGTGAGGTGGCTGAATATTATAACACTGGGCCCCTCTCCGTCCTTGGGCCCCTGCAAGCCCAGGTAAGCCCTGCTATGACACCGGCCCTGGTGTTGGTGAGGCACAGCTGGGGAGACAATTCTCATAAAAGTGACTATAAGTTTGCAAAGTCCTTTCCCTGTCTGCAATAATCTCTTGTTTAGAAACATTATTGACTCCTTTTGTACTTATTTTAATGTTATACTGAGTTTAGGAGACAAATGAAGGGTAAACTCAGTAATCATTTTTTATTTTTTGTATGGACTTCCACCATAGATAGTGAATGCTCAGGCTTTCCCTTGGTCAGTCTAGTGAGGCCCAGGCATGACTGTTGGGTGAGTCTCCAGTAGAAAAAAATTGAGAAGCGCTGCTGTAGACAATAAAGATTCTGCAATCTGTTTTGAACAGTGGAAGAGAAGCTAGGACAAATGTGTGAGGGGGTTTTACGTACAGTGTTTTATGTATTTTCAATAAATGTCTTTTTTTTCATATTACTTGGCTAAATAATTTTTGTTATTTATTAGCAATTCTTATAGGAAATGAAGAAAGTATCAGATATGTTATCCAATATTTCCATGCATAGGTCTGTAATATTTTTTAGTGCTCTAACCATTCTGAATAATTTGTCTGTTAACTGTATGGGTATATTCAGACATGCGACATTTGATTCAGAATAGACTTGCTGAACCTGGGGCAGATTAAATGTACCTTGGCTTGTCCACCAAACCTGGTTCCCCTCCCCAGCCTTGTAGGATCCTTCGGGGGCCCCTGAGTGATGTGCTGCACAGCTATGCCACTTCACAGTGTATGGTCATGTGGTGTCCCAACACAGGTGTTTCTTGTCTTTACACCCCTCACAAAAGTCTGTACTTCAAAGTAAAAGTGGTAATGAAGTAGTACCTAGGTTTTGCCACTAGATGTCGCTAATATGTATAATGTGTACCTAAGTATTGCATAGCTATAGATAACTAAAAGGTTATTGTTTCTAGGACCTCTTTTCTGCCTATCTCTATCCTTTTCTTTCTCTTGCACTCTCTTATCACCCACCCACTCACTGCACACATTAAAGATGCTGTAACCACACCTTTAGTCAGTCTTGGGTTGGTCCCTGGACAGACGCACAAGAGACACCTTAGCACTCTTTCCTTGAAAGCAGCACTTCTGTACACTATGCAGTGCTGAATGCACACTTAGAGAGGACAAGTCAGGGATCGCCTCAACCCACGCCAAGAACTAATCTAAAAGTACAGGACAGTATCCTGAAGAAGAGGAACTGATCCAGATAGAGTATGTAGGCTTCTAGCAACTTTGCTCTATCTCGCAGCGTGGGTGTTATCAGAGAACTCTGACCTCTCTGCTCAACCCAGGCAACGAGGTCTGGGGCTTGTGTCACCCTCTAGGATGGGTCACCTAACACTGGTGGCCAATAGGTGTTGCAAAGACCAAAAGAGTCAAAACACGGGCACAAGTATTTTCTCTACTCTCAAGTATTCTACTTATTCTCCTTCTAAAGTTCCAGCAGAGCACGGTACTACATTGTAGTTATGAGCGAATAGTGAGATATTAGAATATTCGATATTCGTACGAATATCCCGCGAATATTCGATCCTATTAAAGTCTATGGGAACAAGTATTCGATTAGTGAAAAACATCTATTTGACCATTTGGATAGTAAAACCCGAAGCTGGGGGATTTGAACGCTTATCGAATATTTGTCGAATATTTGCGGGATATTCATACGAATATCGAATATCTCACTATTCGATCGAATATCTATTCGATCGAACAGTATTCCCTCATTACTACTACATTGGGTTGGGACTCTCATGACATCCTCTCAACTTTTCTGAACCTCTTCTACCTCTCAGTACGCAACTCAGTCACCAAGGCTGTACTTCTCCTTAAGCTCTCAGCACAGGTCGTGTCATTAAAGATTAAAGTATATTATCAAGCTCCATACCACCGTGCCACCGGTACCACCGTACCACTCTATACCACCGTGATAAGCGATCAAGGGAGCTTCAAACAGCACGGCAGGTTAACGACCACAGAGGAAAGGGTATAGCCGGCCTATCTAAAATAGTAGCAGGTGTGCCACCATACCTGTGTGCCCAACTGGCACTGGCGTCACGACAACCTCACATCTGGCTGAGCTATAACCACCACAGAGGTGGCGTCACTCCTAACCATCTGGCAAGTGACCAGTCACGCCTCCCAGGGGGGCAACACCACAATCATGTGTTTGGTTTGGACAGCCATGGGCCCCGGGTACTGCAGGGCCAAACCACTGCAGTATAATCTGCCCCTGGGATGAATGGACATTTCTTGTATGTTAAAATGAGAACTAGAAATGCTGTACAGCTGGGACCCGGTAAGCATGGGAACAGCAGTTGTCCAGCTGTTTTGTCCAGCGAAAATCTTCTTCTTTCAAATGAACTGGTGTCATAAAGTTATATAGATTTGTAATTTACTTCTATAAAAAAATCTCAAGTTTTCCCATACTTATTAGCTGCTGTATGTCATGCAGGAAATGTTCATTTTCAGTCTGACGCAGTACTCTCTGCTGACATCTCTGGCTGAGACAGGAACTGTCCAGAACAGGAGAGGTTTTCTATGGGGATTCATAGAAAACCGAGACAGAGTTCCTGTCTTGGCCAGAGATATTAGCAGAGAGCACTGTGTCAGTCTGAAAATAAAAAAAACATTTCCTGCAGGACATACAGCAGCAGATAAGAATGGGAAGACTTGAGATTTTTTAATAGAAGTAAATTACAAATCTATATAACTTTTTGACACCATTTGATTTGAAAGAAAAAGATTATCGCTGGACAACCCCTTTAAGGCCCTTTTACACAGGCCGGTCTGGAGGAGCAAACGAGTGCTGACCTATCAGATTAGCACTTGTTTGCTCCTCGTTCCCAGCTCTTACTCGCACCGACATTGAGGAGGGCATGGGCCCCCCACGAGCTGCAGGAGGGGCATAGAACATAGTGGCAGTCTGCTGCCACTGCTCCTGTTGTGGGAGCGGCGGCCAGAAGACGGTCAATATCGTTCTATTTTTTTCAACATGTTGAAAGACAAGGATCAGCCGACATTGTGCATGTTGGCTGATTGTTAACCTTTAAAGCTACTCTGTACCCACAATCTGACCCCCCCCCCCCAAACTGCTTGTACCGTCAGATAGCTGCGTTTAATCCAAGATCGGTCTTGCAGTCTGTTCGGCAGGTGATGCAGTCATTGTCCTAAAAAACAACTTTTAAACTTGCAGCCCCATGCTCAATAGGCGTGGCCTAGATTGTGTATGCATTAGGCTGGCACAACCTCTCTGTCCCTCCTCCCCACCCTCCTCATCATTAGGAATACTCCAGGACAAATTGGAAGATTTGGAGAATCGTTCCAGGAGGAACAAGCTCTGTATAGTGGGTCTCCCGGAATCCATCCGACAGAGGAACTTGTCAAACATTTGTGAGCAAACCATCCCTGCCCTGCTGGAACTTCCTAGGCCGTGCAAAGTCGAACGAGCGCATAGACTGGGCCCTGACCCTCAGCAAACTATGAATGAGGGAGTGCAACAGGGTTTGCAAACTACAGCACGGCCCCGGCAAGTAATCGTAAAATATCTTGATTTTACCAACAAAGTGGCCATAAAAACAGGAGAGACAGATTGGAACTAGATAGACATAAGCTGCTCATCTTTGGGGACTTCTCGGCGGAAGTCTGCCGACTGAAGAAACTCCTCTCCCCTATCTGCACGGCCCTCTTTAAAAGGCAAAACCGTTTTGCTCTGATGTACCCAGCTACCTTGAGGATCTTCTATACTGATGGCTCAGTTTCCTCGTTTAACCCCGCTGAGGATGCCGCGGAAGGACATCTGACTGGCATATGACTCTGTGGCATACGGCTTCCTCCAGTACAGCTGCATGAATATGTGGACAATGTGACTGTTCCGGTTTGAATCACTCTTCAGGAGAGACTCCTACCTGAGTTACACCACATTGGAACAGTGCAGTTATGCCTGTTCAACCCCTCTTGATGCATCTTTGACCCCCTCCCCCTTTTTTTTTTCCTCTCTCTCATTCTCTTCTCTCCCTCCCTTTCCCCACCCTTCCTTCCTTACCTTTCTCCTGTTTCCCCACCTTTCCCCCCTCCTCCTCCCCCTCTCCTCCCTTTCTTTCTCTCTTTTTTTTTTTCTATTTCTTCTTTTTACTTTAATTTGTTAAAGTTTTATTTAGCCTCCCTTTCTGGCCACTTTCTTTTGGCTCTTGGGTCGCCCCTTTTTACATGCTGGTTAGTGGATGCTGTCACTGGTAGAAGGGCCTACGGTTGGGTTACTCATGTTTAATGCTGTAGTTTTTTATCCTCATGGAAAAAAGAGAAGTCCTGAGGCCAAGATGGTGGAGGTGGAATTCCTTCTTCATAGCTCCACGTTGGCCTATGAGTGGTTCTATTGTGAAATTAGATCGTTTTGTTACAGGGATGTTATTGTTTTGGAGAGGGAGAGGGAGGGGTGCTCCGGGGGGGGGGGGGGGGGGGGGTTGCTCATAGTCTTTTTGTAATTACCCCATTTTCTTCTGATTATGGTAAGAGCACTAACATGGACTGTCAAAGGTCTCAGGTCTCCGCATAAAAGAAATATAATCTTACGACACCTGAAGTGATTTTCCCCCGATATCGTCTTTCTCCAAGAGATGCATCTCCCGGAGGAGGACTTTTTCAGGATGAAGAAGACATGGGTGGGAGAGTTCTACAAATCTCCTTCAGTTGACCATAAGGCTGGGGTGTTAACACTTCTGCATAAAGCCTTCAGGTATGAGGTATGTAAATCTTGGTCGGATTCTGAGGGTAGGATTTGCAAATTACACATTAAAACTGCCACAGAGGACTTACAATTAGTTAATTTTTATGTGCCATCTGAGGCCACGCAAACATTTTTGTCTCCCTGACAGACTCTCTCTTACAGGATCAGGTGTGCAACAGAATAATAGGGGGAGATTTTAATGCAGTCATGTGTCATGCAGAAGATAGAAAGTCGAGTGGAACAATGGCTCTACCCCCGAGACACAGGGACCAAGCTTTCCCGGGATGGGCTGGGGCGGTGGACGTGTGGAGGTTGACCAATCCTGACTCTGAAAAGTATACTCATTTTTCTTTTCCACACAATTCCTGGTCTAGGATTGATTATCTCTTCACTCGGTCACTCCTACCTAGGATAGATGTAGTTAGGATGGAGGATTTAATTATATAAGATCACGCCCCAGTTCTCTTGCATCTCCACGACATGATTCCTAGGGGGTCTGACTATATCTGGAGATTCCCTTATGGTATTACATAGTTACATAGTTAATACGGTTGAAAAAAGACACATGTCCATCAAGTTCAACCAAGGAGGGGATGGATACCGGGAAGGGGGAGGGGTGATAGTTCTATACATATGCATTTATATTATTTTGGTCTAAGAACTTGTCTAGCCCTGTTTTGAAGCCCTCTACTGTTGTTGCTGTGACCAGATCCTGTGGTAGACTGTTCCACAGATTCACAGTTCTCATGGTAAAGAAGGCTTGTCGCCTCCAGAGATTGAACCTTTTTTTCTCCAGACGGAGGCAATGCCCTCTTGTCCTTTGAGGGGGTTTTACCTGGAACATCTTTTCCCCATATCTCTTGTAGGGGCCCTTTATATATTTAAATAAGTTAATCATATCTCCCCTTAAACGTCTCTTCTCCAGACTTAACAAATGTAATTCTTTTAATCACTCCTTATAACTAAGATGCTCCATTCCCCTTATTAGTTTAGTTGCCCGTCTTTGTACCCTCGCCAGCTCTAGAACATCCTTTTTATGAATTGGGTTCCAAAACTGGACAGCATACTCCAGATGGGGCCGCACCAAAGCTTTATAGAGCGGTAATATTATATTCCTGTCCCGTGAGTCCATGGCTGTTTTAATGCATGACAATATCCTGCTGGCCTTTGAAGCAGCTGACTGACATTGTGTGCTGTTCTGTAGTCTATTATCTACAAGTATACCCAGATCCTTCTCCATCAGTGACTCTCCCAGAGTAACTCCCCCCAGGACATATGATGCATGTGGGTTATTAGTACCCAGGTGCATAACTTTACATTTATCCACATTGAACCTCATTTGCCAAGTGGATGCCCAAACACTCAGTGTGTCTAAGTCATCCTGTAACATCTGCACATCCTCCATAGACTGTACTGTACTACAAAGCTTGGTGTCATCTGCAAAGATAGAAACATTGCTGTTAATTCCATTCTCAATATCATTAATAAACAAGTTAAACAGAAGAGGGCCCAGTACTGACCCTTGGGGTACACCACTTATTACCGGGGACCATTCGGAGTAGGAATCATTGACCACCACTCTCTGGGTACGATTATTAAGCCAGTTTTCAATCCAGTTACACATTAAATTTTCCAAACCGATAGACTTTAACTTACCCATCAGACGTCCATGAGGAACTGTGTCAAACGCTTTTGCAAAATCCAGGTACACGATATCCACAGCCACGCCACCATCCAGGCTTCTACTTACCTCTTCATAGA
Organism: Dendropsophus ebraccatus; assembly: GCF_027789765.1. Taxonomy (NCBI): domain Eukaryota; kingdom Metazoa; phylum Chordata; class Amphibia; order Anura; family Hylidae; genus Dendropsophus; species Dendropsophus ebraccatus. Next base: position 79,090,649 of record NC_091461.1, read on the forward strand.
AACATATTAGGTTGGTTTGACAGCTTCTGTCCTTAGTAAAACCATGCTGGTTATCACTTACAATACTATTAGCCACTACATATTCCTGGATGTAGTCCCTTATAAGCCCCTCAAATAGTTTCCCCACAATGGACTTTAAGCTTATGGGTCTATAGTTACCTGGGGAAGTTCGAGAGCCCTTTTTGAAGATCGGCACTACATTTGCCTTACGCCAGTCCCTAGGCACAATACCAGTAAGCAAAGAATCACAGAATATTTCATACAAGGGTAGAAAAATTACAGAACTGAGTTCCCTAAGAACTCTGGGGTGCAATCCATCAGGCCCTGGAGCTTTGGTTACATTAAGTTTGTTTAATTTATCTTGGACTATATCTATAGTAAACCAGTTCAGTACATTACATGTGTTAGCAGCACCGGCCCCACCCACCTCAGTACTGGCCCCACCCACCACAGCTCCATCCTCTTTTGTATATACAGAACTGAAGAACCCATTAAGTAACTCAGCTTTCTCCTGATCCCCAATTATTAATTCCCCTTCAACATTATTTAGGGGTCCTACATGCTCTGACCTTGGTTTTTTTGCATTAATATATTTGAAGAATTTTTGGGGGTTTCCTTTGCTTTCTATAGCTACCTGCCTTTCATTGTGAATTTTTGCTGCTTTTACTACATTTTTACAGGTTTTCTTGACTTCTTTGTAATGTTTAAATGCTACAGCTGACCCCTCTGATTTATATTTTTTGAATGCCCCTTTTTTCTCATTTATAGCCCTTCTAACCTCGGTTGTAAGCCATGTGGGATTGGATTTTAACCGTTTATATTTGTTACCCATAGGAATATATTTGGCAGTACAGTTATTTAATGTGGATTTGAAGATTTCCCATTTATTAGCTGTATCCGTATGTGACAGCAGCTGCTCCCAGTCTATGCCCTGAAGTTCTGCCCTTAACCCAGGAAAATTGGCCCTTTTAAAATTAAGAGTTTTTGCCCTCCCAACATGTTTTTCTTTTCTACACTTTAAGCTAAAAGTCACTATATTGTGGTCACTATTACCCAGGTGTTCATGGACAGTGACATCCCCAACCAGCTCAGCGTTGTTAGAAATAACCAGATCCAACAAGGCATCACTTCTAGTTGGCTCCTCCACAAACTGGCCCAGAAAATTATCCTGCAGGAGGTTAAGAAATTCCCTCCCCTTTGTGGTTTTAGCTGAACTGTGACCCCAATCTATATCTGGGTAGTTGAAGTCCCCCATTACCACTACTGTCCCCTCCCTGGCAGCCCGCTCTATTTGTCTATTCAACTGGCCATCTACCTCCTCAGTAATGTTGGGGGGGGTCTATAGATTACACCAAGAATAATTTTTTCACTCTTTACCTCCTTCTGTAGTTCTACCCATAATGCTTCCAGATCATCACAGTCAACGCCCACTATTGCATCTTTTACACTCACTTTAATATCACTTCTGACATACAGACATACTCCTCCCCCCCTTCTGCCCACCTGGTCCCTTCTGAACAACGCAAATCCCTGAATATGACAGCCCAGTCATGTGAGGAGTCCAGCCATGTCTCAGTCACACCAACCACATCAATGGACTCCTCCAGAACCAAGGCCTCTAGCTCCCCCATCTTGCTGGCTAGACTTCTGGCATTAGTAACCATACACTTTATATTACCATCGAGTTTAACCGCTTCATTATAAGAAATGGGGTTTATTACAGTGCTGTGGCTACAATCATCCTCACTGTTCATCCGCAACATATGGATCTCCCTATGCACTGCTCTTATCCTCCCCCCACAGGACCCTTCTCCTCCCTCCTCATTGTTCTGTCCCCTCTCTAACCTATCTGCCACTATATTACATACTACATTGTCCTCCCTCCACATCCCTAGTTTAAAAACCCCTCCACCCCTTCTAGGATTCTCTCCCCCAGCACAGCGGACCCCCTTCCATTAAGGTGCAAATTATCTGCGGAAAACAGATTGTACCCCAATGAAAAGTCAGCCCAGTGCTCTAAAACCCAAACCCTTCTCCTCTACACCATGACTTGAGCCATGCATTTAACTCCCTAAGCTCCCGCTGTCTTTCCTGCGATGCCCATGGCACAGGCAGTATTCCAGAGAATACCACCTTGGAGGTCCTTCCCTTCAACTTAGCACCTAGTTCTCTAAAATTATTTTTAATAGACCTCCACCTACCTTGTATCCTGTCATTGGTTCCCACATGGACCACGACAGCTGGGTCATCCCCAGCCCCCCTAAGTAATTTATCCACCCTTTCCACCACATGCCGAACCCTGGCACCAGGGAGACAGCAAACCATTCGGTTGAGGCGGTCTTGGCGACAAATTATTCTATCCGTCTTCCTGATTATAGAATCCCCTACAACCACTAGCTGTGTAGGCCTACCTACAATACCATCCCGCCCACTACTAGTTGGACTGTTCCCCCGGCTGTTAGGGAGAACAGGTTCCACTAGAGCTGCCATTTCTGACACGGATGCCCTTGCATCATCACCTAACTTGGCAATTTTGCTTGGGCATATAGTAGGAGAAGTGGCCTTCCTTTTCTTAGATCCCTTACTGGTCCCTCTAACTACATTAACCCAGCTACTTACTTGGGCCTCCTGATCTATATCACCACCCTCCATCTCTAACTCTAACTAACTTCCTGCTCAGTGAGCCGAAGTTCTCTCTCAAGGTGGCCAAGTTCCCTCAGTGTTGCAATTTGCTTCTCCAGATCTCTAACTCGAGCTTCTAGATGGGCAACATGCTCACATCTGTCACAGCGGTACTCACCCTGGAACACCTGCTCCAGTTGTGCGTACATGCGGCAGACTGCGCACTGAATGAATCCTTCCATCTCGCTAGCCATCATCCTCAGTGCAACAAAAACAGTGAAAAAGAAAGAGATTCAGCACTTGCCAGAGATGAGAACTTTAGAGATATCCTAAAGGTGGTTGGAATACCAATCAGATAACAGAACATATGGCGACCCCCCAACTATATTGGGACACTGCAAGGTCTGTTCTCAGGGGACGCATTATGACGTATGTCCATGGCATAAGGCATAAAGCCACTGAGCGCATTACTGCTCTTAGCTCTCAATTGCGGCTAGCCTACACAGCTTTTCTTTCCTCCCCTTCTCAGACCAATAAGGAACGGTGGCAGACGGTTCGGGCAGACTATGAGGGCTGGCTGGAGAGGAAGGAAAATGTAAACAGGTCTCATTTTGAGGCCACTCTGTTCCGATACGGAAACAAACCAGGACTGCTTCTGGCTCAGCTGGCTAAGGGCAAGCTCCCTCTCCACCATATTCATTCCTTAAAGTATACTTCAGGGATAGCTCATACACATCCGGCCAAGATTAACGCGACTTTTATCACTCTTTATATGCAGACACCCAGACCACGGAATGTCCAGACTGGTGATTGGACTGTGATTGGTTGGCGGACAATGTGGTGACGAGGACAGGGCATTGTTAAACGCGGATATCTTAATGGAGGAAATCGGTAGAACAACAAAATCTCTTAATCCAAACAAGCCTCCGGGCCCAGATGGCTATACTGAAGATTTTTATAAACTGCTAGCTGAGGAGGTGGGTCCGGCCCTTCAAACACTTTACAATTCCTACCTGCAGGGGTCCCCTATTTCCCATGACATGAATACTGTGTATATTAAGGTATTGCCTAAACCGGGGAAGGACCTTACCTCCCCAGGGGGGTATAGGCCCATATCTATATAATAAAAATGAAAGTCTGTCTGTCTGTCCCGCATAGACTTCCAAACGCCTGAACAGTTTGACCCCAAATTTGTCACACAGATACATTGGGTGCCCCGGAAGGTTATTGTGTAGATCCCGTCCCCGCCAGATGTACAGGAGGGGAGGCAGAGGGGGAAGAGTGGCGCCCCATAGAGATGAATGGGAAAATATCCACACTGCAAACACAGGTGATATAATTAGCTGCATGTCTCCAGCAGTAAACGGCAGTTGGGAGCCTTAGCAGCCAATAAGATTACTGCTTTTATTTTCACAGGGAGCTGGAATCTGAATGGTTGCTAGGGCAGCTGCCTCACAACATCCACAGTAATAACTGGTAGACTCCCTACCCCATCTCTACAGTACATGTATACAGGACCCCCTACTCCATCTATACAGTACATGTATACAGGACCCCCTACTCCATCTATACAGTACATGTATACAGGACACCCTACTCCCTCTATACAGTACATTTATACAGGACCCCTACTCCATCTATACAGTACATGTATATACAGGGCACTACAGGTATACAGGAACACCCTGCTCCATCTATACAGTGCATGTATACATTGCCCCCTACTCCATCTATACAATACATGTATACAGGGCAGTATTACCAGCTGTATTACCAGCTACCACATTTAACACCGTCACACCAAGCCTGACCAATACCGCCATACTGTGACAGGATAACACTGCCATACCACACCTGACCAATACCGCCATACTGTGACTGGATTACACTGCCATACCAGGCCTGACCAATACCACCATACTGTGACTGGATAACACTGCCACACCAGACCTAACCAATACCACCATACAGTGACTGGAAAACACTGCCACACCAGACCTGACCAATACCACCATACTGTGACTGGATAACACTGCCATACCAGACCTGACCAATGATGCCATACTGTGCTGGATAACAATGTCATACCACACCTGACCAATACCGCCATACTGTGACTGGATAACACTGTCATACCAGACCTGACCAATACCGCCATACTGTGACTGGATAACACTGCCATACCAGACCTGACCAATACCGCCATACTGTGACTGGATAACACTGCCATACCATACGTGTTCAATACCACCATACTGTGACTGGATAACACTGTCATACCAGACCTGACCAATACCGCCAAACTGTGACTGGGTAACACTGTCATAACACACCTGACCAATACCACCATACTATGACTGGAAAAAATACCAGACCTGACCAATACCGCCATACTGTAACTGGCTAACACTGCCACACCAGGCCTGACCAATACCACCTTACTGTGACTGGATAACACTGTCATACCACACCTGACCAATACCGCCATACTGTGACTGGATAACACTGTCATACCAGACCTGACCAATACCGCCATACTATGACTGAATAAGATTGCCATACCAGACCTGACCAATACCGCCATACTGTGACTGGATAACACTGCCATACCAGACCTGTTAAATACCGCCATACTGTGACTGGATAACACCACTATACCAGACCTGACCAATACCGCCACACTGTGACTGGAGAACATCGCCACACCAGACCTGACCAATACCACCATACTGTGACTGGATAACACCGTCATACCAGACCTGACCAATACAGACACACTGTGACTGAAAAACACTGCCATACCAGATCTGACCGATACCACCATACTGTGACTGGATAACACCACTATACCAGACCTGACCAATACTGCCATACCCCCCTCGAAAAGACACCAGATTTTCTGGCAAGTCTGAACGGGAGGGTACTGCCCCTCTGCAAGGTGCTACCCTACGCACCAGACCATGGGTGCCTAATGATAAATATGACCCTGCAGGTATACAGGACACTACAGGTATACAGGACCCCAAAACTATACACTACAGGTGCACGGGACCTCCACCAACTCTATACTACAGGTATACAGGACCCCCAAACTTTACACTACAGGTATACAGGACCTCCACCAACTACATACTACAGGTGTACAGGACCCCAAACTATACACTACAGGTTTACAGGTACCTAAAACTATACACTACAGGTATACAGGACCTCCACCAACTATATAATACAGGTATACAGCACCCCCACCAACTCTATACTACAGGTATACAGGACCCCAAAACTCTACACTACAGGTATACAGGACCTCCACCAACTCTATATTACAGTTATACAGGACCCTCAAACTATGCACTACAGGTATACAGGACCCCCAAACTATATACTACAGGTATACAAGACCTCCACCAACTATACATTACAGGTATACAGCACCAAATATATACTACAGGTATACAGGACCCCCAAACTATACAGTACAGGTATACAGGAGCTTCACCAACTGTACACTGCAGGTATACAGGACCTCCCTCAACTATACACTACAGGTATACAGCCCCCCCCCCCAACTACACACTACAGGTATACAGGACCCCCCCAACTATACACTATAGGTATACAGCCCCCCCAACTATGCACTACAGATATGCGAGACCCCTAAAAATTATGCATTGTGGGTATACAGAACCCCTCCAACTATGCACTACAGGTATACACTAATTCCACTGATTAACTCAGATGAAACAATACCTTTAGCTTGGCCTCCTGGGCACCTTAGAACAAATCTAATTAACACACTGACACTTTATACCCGGGCAGCGCCGGGTAAATTTTCTAGTCATTGATAAATATTGACCTAAAGATAGTCTCTAAAATTATGGCAGACCTCTTAGCCACCTTGCTCCCACATATTATATCCCCAGACCAGGTAGGATTTGTACAGGGTCGATCGGCAGTCTCCAACCTGAGAAAGATTATCAGTGTGTTAGATGAGGTCCATTTGCACCCTGAGTCCCACCCCTCCCTCCGCCATTTTATCTATAGATGCTGAAAAAGCTTTTGATAATGTGCGTAAGGAGTGGGTGTGGGCAGTTATGGACAAAATGGGGTTTAGGGGGAGTTCATGTCATACTTGGAAAAGTTTTGTATGCTTCTCCTTTAACAAGAATTAGTGCTTCGGGTTTTTTGTCCACATCTCTTAAATTAGAGAGGGGGACTCGGCAGGGATGCCCCCTATCACCACTGTTGTTCAACTTAGCTTTGGAACCGCTATCTAGAGTGTTAGCTCATCACAGTGGCATCAGTGTGATCAAGGTTGGTGGTGTCCCTGTCAAGGTCGCCCTCTTTGCAGATGATCTTCTGTTTTTTTTTAAACACCCTCACAGAGATCTGAAAACTGTGTTTGATTGCTCAGCCGACTTTAGGATCAGAGTAGAGGCCACTTTGATACTCCTGTGATGGTCACTAGGTCGCAGATTAAATACCTTGGTATTCTTAGCAGTCCCCAACCAGGTCAATTATATAATCTGAATTACACCCCCCCCCATCCAATCAATTTTGCAGAATATGGATAGGTGGAAGATGCTCTCTCTCCCCGTCATGGCTAGAAGTCACTTGCTTAAAATGTTGGCATTTTCTAGAATTCTTTACCCGATGCAGACCATACCCACCCTTCTGCGCCATAAGGATATTACCAAACTGAATTCCTTTATAAAGTTTATCTGGAAGGGTAAGTGTCCACGTATCTCATTGAAAAAACTGATGCTTTTCCGAGATCAGGGGGGCTTGAATTTTCCAGATGTGCGCTCTTATAATTTAGCTTGCCTACTTTGCCACGGGGTGGATGAGGGTAGGCGATCCGTACTCCAATGTTAGGCTGAAAACAGCAATGGCAGCCCCTTGGTCACTTCAGGCCTGCTTACTTACCAAATTTTTCAGCAATCCCAAGGTTGGTTAAGCAAAGTCTCTTGCTAAGGGACTCTATCATGGCATGGAAAACGTGTCTCCAGGGGGCGGGTCTACCCTTTATGTTGTGGCCGATGATGCCTTTATGGTCCCATCCAGAACTTCGCACCGAGTTGCTGAACACATTTCATACTGTGTGGAGGGATAAGGGCATACTAACGGTCCAGCAGCTATTACACCCCACTGAACACAGGTATATGGCCTTCCCAGAAATGAGGGATAAATATGGATTAGGGTCGTGTCACCTCCTTTTGTACAACCAGATTGTAGGCTTCCTAAAAGCCAGGCTGGCTAATATATCTACGTTATACCAGGCTAATTTTACTCAAGATCTGATCCAAACTGAAAACCCAATCGATTCCTTCTCCCACATTTATTGGATTCCAAAGGAAATTTTCCCTCCAGACAACCTCTACTGTATTTGGTAGTAGTTTTAAATGTTGCCTATTGTTTTTCAGACAAAATTTTTCCCTCCAGACAACCTCTACTGTATTTGGTAGTAGTTTTAAATGTTGCCTACTGTTTTTCCAAATGTGAGATGTCAACCTTTAGGGTGCCTTCACACATACCGGATCTGCAGCAGATCCACAGCAGATTTGATGGTGCAGGTTTGATGCTGTGTTCAGTTATTTAGATCAAATTAGCTGCGGATCTGCTGTGGATCCTCAGCAGAAAATCCGCTGCGATATGGTGTGTGTGAAGCTACCCCTAACCTGATACTTGATACTTGATGGTTAACATATTGTTTGATTTAGCATTTTGTGCTTCCTTACAAGTATACCTTATATCATATTGTAGAGAGATCACATAAGAACAGATACTCCATGCCAGTAATTTAGTTCTGCTTATTCTGTGTAAGTTGTTGAAATTGCAAAACTGTGTGGGAATTTATTAAGCCAGCATAAAAAAGTTTCTGGGAAATTCTTATCAGGGCTATCATTAAAAAAAAAAGGTGACAGAACTATTAGGTCACAGCAGGGGCGTAGCTAGGGGTTCAGCCTAGGGGGGGGTGAGTGAGTCTGAGTGGGCCCCCAACCATTGTTACTCATAGGAAACCTCAGCAGGTGACAAGGATTTCTGAATAATAAAGGGAATATTCTTCAACATTACTCATAGTGAATAAGGATAAAGAGCAGTGTAAGAGGCTTCTACATCTGAAATATAGAACCACAAAAAAAGTAAAAGGGCTTAAGATTAGAAAATATAGCTGCCTCCTTCCACAGACAGCACCACTCTTGTCCTGTTTGTGTGTGGTATTCGACTAAAGTGTATGGAGCCAAGCTGTAATACCACACACAACCTAAGTGCAGGGGTGGTGCTGTTTTTGTAAAATACCAATTAACTCTATCTATCTATCTATCTATCTATCTATCCATCTACAGTATCTATCTCCTATCTATCTATCTAGTAGAAGATAGTCCACGGCACACCAGGTAACGGTGAAAAAAGTTCAGTGTTTAATCACAACAAATTCATGTTACAGCACTCCAGCACTCCAGTGTGCATATCTATCTATCTATCTATCTATCTATCTATCTATCTATCTATCTATCTATCTATCTATCTATCTCTCTCTGTCTGTGTGCATATCTATCTATCTATCTATCTATCTATCTATCTATCTATCTATCTATCTATCTATCTATCTATCTCTCTGTCTGTCTGTCTGTCTATCTATCTGATAAGTATGGGAAGGCTTGAGATTTTTAAATAGAGGTAATTTACAAATCTATAGAAGTTTCTGAAACGAGTTAATTTAAAAAATAAAAATTGCTGGAGTACCCCTTTAACTTACTTTAGCATAAGGTGTATAGATACCTGCATTTTAAACTACATAATGGTGCAGGTACAGCAAGGGGGTCAAATGTGTTGGGGGCGCTTGTGAACAGGGCCGATTCTAGCTTTTCTGCTGCCTGAGGCGAGAACTGACAAAGCGCGCCTCCCCAACCCCCCCCCCCCCCAAACTGGGCGATATGGCCAAAAAAATAAAATCTCAATTCTTTATTTTTTTTATTTTGAGACAATTCTCGATTTAAATCTCGATTTTCTATTTTTATGTTAAATAAGCAGAAAAAATACATCAAGACACAGATGAAGCAGTACTAGCAGCTGTACTTGAATGAGCTGGAAATTGCATTTCAGCATTATATCCCTGTTCCCCCACATTCCCCCTACAAGGTTATCATGCCCCCTGCCCTCCTCACATTCCGTGTAATATCACCATGTGCATAGTGCCCCTCACATTCCCTGTAATATCACCATGCCCATAGTGCCCCTCACATTCCCCCTACAAGATTATCATGCCCCCTGCCCTCCTCACATTCCCTGTAATATCACCATGTGCGTAGTGCCCCTCACATTCCCCATACAAGAATTCCAGCACTGCCAGGACCCCCATTCAACATGATTAACGCCTCAGCTGAGTATCCTATCCTGTGACCTGACAGCAGTCTAAACTGCAGGGACCTCAGAGCAATAGTCAGGGAGAGAAGATCCAGGACAGGCACAGTGCAGCATCGCAGTGTGTATGGGACAGCACTATAGATAACAGTGTGCACCGTGAGGTGACCAGATTTTTTAACTGTTTGAGCCACTATGGGCCCCCTGAGGGCTTCTAAACAAACAATCTGCAACTACTGACCTCTGACCTCAGGAGAAGAGCCATAAAACGAGCTGCTCTGTTAACTCTTTCAGTACTGCAGAATGTAGAGTATTACTGTGCATCACTTACATTCTGCAATACAGAAAGAGTTAACAGCAGAGCAGAACATTACTTTTATGCCTCTTCTCCTGCTCTTGCACTATGCTGAGGTCAGCTCGGAGTTCGGCAGTGCAGAGAAGACATAATATAGCGTCCCCGCTGCTGTTAACTTTTTCTTTTCTACCGTGTGTAAGTGATGCAGAGCATTATTGAAAGGGTTATCAGCAGGAGACCCTATATCTATGTCTTATGTGATGTGAATACCTGTGAATACGAGGCTTCCAGTGCCTCCTCAGCGCTTCTCATGAGGCAACTGACAGGAAACACGGCTGGGCACTGAGCCGTAACTAGTTGTAATGATAATGACACAGGATGCTGATGCCGCCCCCTCAAGGGCTGTGTTATCTGCCGCCTGAGGCGAAGACTTCATCTCGCCTCATCGCAGATACGGGCCTGCTTGTGAAAATGTGCAAGGGCTAAGCAGTAGAGGGAGGGAGAGCGTTCACCATGGTAAGAGCTCTTTAAAGGGACACAAGTTAGCATGACCTCAGAGAAAGAGTGGCTGCTACATGAGGCTAGGGATCAGTGGATGTGGTGTTTATGACCCACAAGAATGACCCATCTTACTCCCGCTACAGCATGATCCATGCAGACCTGCAATGATTAGTGGCCGTGTGTCTCCTATCCCAGCCACAATTGTTGTGTGGCCCTAGAAGCAATGGTAAAAGGGAGGGAAAAGACCCCAAGCGCTCTGACAGGGAAAAAGAACTAAACTCATTGGAAGTGGCACTATTGGGGCACAGGTGCAGGGCAGTTTCTAGGTCATTTTGGCAACAGGGCGACTCTTGATAAAAGCGCCCCCCCCCGACCCTAACTCAATTCAGCACTGGGGAAGGAAGGGGGGCTTTAATCAAGATTGGGGTTACTAGGAAGAAGCAGTGTGTGTATTACGGCATAGAGCAGTGTTCTACCAAATACAAAAACATCATTCAGTGACTCACAGGAGGCGGCTTCTCTGTATGAATTGCAGGCAATGTTTTTGATATTGAAGGTTGTTCACTTTTCCTTTGGTCTCCGCCTTGCTCCGGCCATCATGAAGACTTTACCAACCATGACTCGTCTCCACAGGATCTGCTAGAGAGACATTTTAGGCTCCTCGCTCCAGCATTATCCTCATCTCTTTACAAACTCTTCTGTAGTGTAGCCCCCTCTATGCAGCCTCTGTGTAGTGTAGCCCCCTCTATGCAGCCTCTGTGTAGTATAGGCCTCTCTGTTGTATTGCCCCCCTCTCTGGAGTGTAGGCTTCTCTATTGTATTTCCCCCCTGTGTGTAGTACACTCCTCCCTCCTCTCTTTAGTACAGACCCATGTGCACTCTCCATCATACTGAGTACTATTGCTGGAAAAGCTGGGTGACCTCCATCATACTGACTACAGGATACTGGGAAAGCTGGGTGACCTCCATCATACTGACTACAGGATGCTGGGAAAGCTGGGTGACCTCCATTGTACCGAATTCAAGATGATGAGAAAGCTGGGTGACCTCCATTATACTGAATACAAGATTCTGGAAAGCTGTGTGACCTCCATCATACTGAGTACAAGATGCTGGAGAGCTGTGTGACCTCCATTACACTGACATACAGGATGCTGGGAAAGCTGGGTGACCTCCATTATGCTGACTACTATACAAGATACTGGAAAAGCTGGGTGACTTCCATGACACTGAAAAAGGATACTGGGAAAGCTGGGTGACCTCCATTAAGCTGACTACAGGATACTGGGAAAGCTGGGTGACCTCCATGACACTGACAACAGGATACTGGGAAAGCTGGGTGACCTCCATTATGCTGAATACTATACAAGATACTGGGAAAGCTGGGTGACCTCCATGACACCGATGACAGGATACTGGGAAAGCTGGGAGACCTCCATTAAGCTGACTACAGGATACTGGGGAAGCTGGGTGACCTCCATGACACTGACAACATGATACTGGGAAAGCTGGGTGACCTCCATTATGGTGACTGCTATACAAGATACTAGTGATGTCATGATACCAGAATTTTGAGTTCGATACCAATACCAACATTTTTTTTTCAATGCTCGATACCAATTCGATACTTCATAAATTATATTTAAAAAAAAAACACAAAAAAACCCTCAATATTAGAAATACCCCCACCCCAACTGTCAGGTCCGATGGAACCAATTTATGTTCCTTTAATTTTTTAAAGGAAAAGTTGACATTATTTACATTAAGGGACATTACATTAAGGGCTCTTTCACACGTCCCATAAAATTGTCCGTGGTCGCGGATCAGCAACCATGGACAATTTGACGGCCCATTAAAGTGAATGTGGCCATTCACACGATGATCCGTGCCGCGACCCGCGCCGCAAAAAAATAGGACATGTCGTAGTGCGGATCGCGGCACAGATCCCCACCACCACCACCTAGCCGCAGAGATGACAGGAGAGCATGATGTGCTCTCCTGTCATCTCATCTACTACTCACCTATTCCCTGTGCTGACCAGCTTCATCTTCACCAGAAGTGGCCTGGACTATGATACCTTCTCCTGGCAGCGTAGTCCCGGCCACTTCCAGGGAGCACGTGTAGCCGGTCAGTGCGGGGAGTAGGTGAGTAGTAGATGAGATGACAGGAGAGCACATCATGCTCTCCTGTCATCTCTGCGGCTGGGTGGCAGCGGGGGAATCCGTGCCGGGTCGCGGCACGGATAGTGTGAAAGAGGCCTAACACTTCATCTATCAGGGAGACACACACCAGCTGTCAGGGTGATAATGGGAGCTGTAGTCATGTAACACACCAGTTATCAGGGGGATGATGGGAGCTGTAGTCATGTAACACACCAGTTATCAGGGGGATGATGGGAGCTGTAGTCATGTAACACATACCAGCTATCAGGGGGATGATGGGAGCTGTAGTCATGTAACACACCAGTTATCAGGGGGATGATGGGAGCTGTAGTCATGTAACACACCAGTTATCAGGGGGATGATGGGAGCTGTAATCATGTAACACACCAGTTATCAGGGGGATGATGGGAGCTGTAGTCATGTAACAAACCAGTTATCAGGGGAATGATGGGAGCTGTAGTCATGTAACACATACCAGCTATCAGGGGGATGATGGGAGCTGTAGCCATGTAGCACACACACACACACCAGCTATCAGGGGGATAATGGGAGCTGTAGTCATGTAACACACCAGTTATCAGGGGGATGATGGGAGCTGTAGTCATGTAAAACACACACACACACACCAGCTATCAGGGGGGATGATGGGAGCTGTAGTCATGTAACACACACCAGCTATCAGGGGGGATGATGGGAGCTGTAGTCATGTAACACCCACACCAGCTATCAGGGGGGATGATGGTAGCTGTAGTCATGTAACACACACACACACACACCAGCTATCAGGGGGGATGATGGGAGCTGTAGTCATGTAACACACACACACACACACACTAGCTATCAGGGGGATGATGGGAGCTGAAATCATGTAACACACACACACCAGCTATCAGGGGGATAATGAGAGCTGTAGCCATGTAACACACACACACACACACACACACACACACCAGCAATCAGGGGGATGATGGGAGCTGTAGTCATGTAAAACACACACACCAGCTATCAGGGGGGATGATGGGAGCTGTAGTCATGTAACACACACACACACCAGCTATCAGGGGGGATGATGGGAGCTGTAGTCATGTAACACACACACACACCAGCTATCAGGGGGGATGATGGGAGCTGTAGTCATGTAACACACACACACACACACACACCAGCTATCAGGGGGGATGATGGGAGCTGTAGTCATGTAACACACCAGTTATCAGGGGGATGATGGGAGCTGTAGTCATGTAACACACACACACACACACCAGCTATCAGGGGGATAATGGGAGCTGTAGTCATGTAACACACACACCAGCTATCAGGGGGGATGATGGGAGCTGTAGTCATGTAAAACACACACACACCAGCTATCAGGGGGGATGATGGGAGCTGTAGTCATGTAACACACACACACACACACACACACACACTCACACACCAGCTATCAGGGGGATGATGGGAGCTGTAGTCATGTAACACACACACACAGCAGCTATCAGGGGGATAATGGGAGCTGTAGTCATGTAACACACACACACACACACACACCAGCTATCAGGGGGATGATGGGAGCTGTAGTCATGTAAAACACACACACCAGCTATCAGGGGGGATGATGGGAGCTGTAGTCATGTAACACACACACACACACACACCAGCTATCAGGGGGGATGATGGAAGCTGTAGTCATGTAACACACACACACACACACACACACCAGCTATCAGGGGGGATGATGGGAGCTGTAGTCATGTAACACACACACACCAGCTATCAGGGGGGATGATGGGAGCTGTAGTCATGTAACACACACACACACACACCAGCTATCAGGGGGGATGATGGGAGCTGTAGTCATGTAACACACCAGTTATCAGGGGGATGATGGGAGCTGTAGTCATGTAACACACACACACCTGCTATCAGGGGGATAATGGGAGCTGTAGCCATGTAACACACACACCAGCTATCAGGGGGGATGATGGGAGCTGTAGTCATGTAAAACACACACACACACCAGCTATCAGGGGGGATGATGGGAGCTGTAGTCATGTAACACACACACACACACACACACACACACTCACACACCAGCTATCAGGGGGATGATGGGAGCTGTAGTCATGTAACACCCACACACAGCAGCTATCAGGGGGATAATGGGAGCTGTAGCCATGTAACACACACACACACACACCAGCTATCAGGGGGATGATGGGAGCTGTAGTCATGTAAAACACACACACCAGCTATCAGGGGGGATGATGGGAGCTGTAGTCATGTAACACACACACACACACCAGCTATCAGGGGGGATGATGGGAGCTTTAGTCATGTAACACACCAGTTATCAGGGGGATGATGGGAGCTGTAGTCATGTAACACACACACACACACACACACACACACCAGCTGCTATCAGGGGGATGATGGAAGCTGTAGTCATGTAACACACACACACACCAGCTATCAGGGGGATAATGGGAGCTGTAGCCATGTAACACACACTCACACCAGCTATCAGGGGGATGATGGGAGCTGTAGTCATGTAAAACACACACACACCAGCTATCAGGGGGGATGATGGGAGCTGTAGTCATGTAACACATACACACACCAGCTATCAGGGGGGATGATGGGAGCTGTAGTCATGTAACACACACACCAGCTATCAGGGGGGATGATGGGAGCTGTAGTCATGTAACACACACACCAGCTATCAGGGGGGATGATGGGAGCTGTAGTCATGTAACACACACACACCAGCTATCAGGGGGGATGATGTGAGCTGTAGTCATGTAAAACACACACACACCAGCTATCAGGGGGGGTGATGGGAGCTGTAGTCATGTAACACATACACACCAGCTATCAGGGGGGATGATGGGAGCTGTAGTCATGTAACACACACACCAGCTATCAGGGGGGATGAGGGAGCTGTAGTCATGTAACACACACACACACACACACACACACACACACACCAGCTATCAGGGGGGATGATGGGAGCTGTAGTCATGTAACACACACACACACCAGCTATCAGGGGGGGATGATGGGAGCTGTAGTCATGTAACACACACACACCAGCTATCAGGGGGGATGATGGGAGCTGTAGTCATGTAACACACACACCAGCTATCAGGGGGGATGATGGGAGCTGTAGTCGTAACACACACACACACACACACACACACACCAGCTATCAGGGGGTATGATGGGAGCTGTAGTCATGTAACACACACACACCAGCTATCAGGGGGGGGTGATGGGAGCTGTAGTCATGTAACACACACACACACAGACACACACCAGCTATCGGGGATGATGGGAGCTGTAGTCATGTAACACACACACACACACACAGACACACACCAGCTATCGGGGATGATGGGAGCTGTATTCCTGCTGTCAGGGCATGGTGACCACTGACCCAGCAGGGTGTCCTGGATTTGGGCAGCAAGGTAAACTGCAGGCTGCAGACCCCCCTCCCCCCATCCCAGTGAGAGCCAGGCCGACCCCCTCTTCACCTCTCTCACATAGCTGATGTCCGCCCCGGGAGTGTCTTGCCGGCCCCGGCCTGCCGCCCCCTCATAGTCCTGTGGCCCCCACCTTACAGTGTAGTGATGTAGTGGCCGCATCTCCTCCCCACCCTCAGCCTTCTCCTCCGGTCTCCTCTTCATGAAGCGCCTGCCGCTCTCCCTCTGCAGCCGCCGACCCTGCTCTGACCCTTTCACTAAAGGGTAAATGACTGCCGGCCGCAGTCATTAGTAGCGGGGGTCTGCTACACACAGTAGCCGACCACTGCTACATAGGGAGCAGGTTAGGAGAGGGGGATAATGCCGCTGTCAGTGTGACAGCGGCATCTATACAGTTAAATAGCCGGCACATACGATCGCTGTGTGCCAGCTATTGGAAGTTAGCGCCGCTGGGAGAGAGTGAGGGCGGGTGGACAGAGGAGGTGACACCAGGGGGGCCACGCAGAGCACATGGCAGGCACTCAGCTCACTGCCTGCCATGTCTTCTGCTGTGTACTTTATGATAAGCCGCACTGCTGCGCAGCTTATCATAAAGTATCGAATACCAGGAAATCCTGGTATCGAACCGTAAATATGCCCCGAAAATCGATAGTAGAATTGATTTTTCGGTGCATCGTGCATCCCTACAAGATACTGGGAAAGTTGGGTGACCTCCATGACACTGACAACAGAATACTGCAAAAGCTGGGTGACCTTCATTATGCTGACTACAGGATACTAGGAAAGCTGGGTGACCTCCATTACACACTGACTACAGCAAGGATGTCACACTCAGGCCCTCCAGCTGTTGCAAGTCATATATCCTGTTGGTCACTTATCACTTATATATCCTGCTGCTCACTTGGTCACACACACACATATATATATATATATATATATATATATAAATATATATATATATATAAATATATATATATATATATATATATATATATACTGTATATATACAGCAGTGACCAAGTGACCAGCAGGAGACACACATAAACTGTATGTATATGGCTCCTCCTGATCATTTGGTCACTGATAAATCTATCTGGCTGCTGTGTCTGGTCAGTGGTGTGGGTGGATGGTTGTGTGTGTGTCTGTGTGTGTATCTGATCTGTGTGTGTGTCTGTGTGTGTCTCACAGTCCTCACTCAGTACCTGACACCTTCCACCTTCCACCTTTCAAGTGGCAGCCTCACACACTGTCAGCTGCTGCTGGACGTCTTCAGTCTCTCCCTGGCAGTCATGGACACAGGATCCATCCAGCTGCTGGTCCCCCCCTCCCCCTCATACCAGCTCTGTAGCATACCTCCCAACTTTTGCAAAGAGCAAAGAGGGACATGTGCGTTGCGGTCCCCATAGCCACGCCCCCATAGCAACCCTCCTTAGCCACGCCCCCATAGCAACCCTCCATAGCCACGCCCCTACAGTCACCACATGCTGCTGACTGAATAGTGCCCGATATAGTATCCAATCCCCTCAAAAATGCCCGATATAGTATCCAATCCCCCATTATAGTGCCCCACATAGTATCCAATCCCCCCAATAGTGCCCCACATAGTATCCAATGCCTCATATAGTGCCTCACATAGTAGCCAATTCCCCCATATAGTGCCCCACATAGTAGCCAATCCCCCATATAGTGCCCCACATAGTAGCCAATCCCCCCATATAGTGCCCCACATAGTATCCAATGCCTCATAAAGTGCCCCACATAGTATCCAATGCCTCATATAGTGCCCCACATAGTAGCCAATGCCCCCATATAGTGCCCCACATAGTAGCCAATCCCCCCATATAGTGCCCCACATAGTAGCCAATGCCCCCATATAGTGCCCCACATAGTAGCCAATCCCCCATATAGTGCCCCACATAGTAGTCAATCCCCACATATAGTGCCCCACATAGTGGCCAATCCCCCATATATGCCCCACATAGTATCCAATCCCCATATAGTTCCCCGCATAGTATCCAATCCCCCCAATAGTGCCCCACATAGTATTCAATCCCCCTTACAGTGCCCACATAGTAGCCAATGCCCCCATATATCCCCCACATAGTATCCAATCCCCCATATAGCGCACCACATAGTAGCCAATGCCCCCATATAGTGCCCCACATAGTAGCCAATCCCCCCATTTAGTAGCCAATCCCCCCATATAGTGCCCCACATAGTAGCCAATCCCCCATATAGCGCCCCACATAGTAGCCAATCCCCCATATAGCGCCCCACATAGTAGCCAATCCCCCCCATTTGTGTGGCCCGACCAGAAAAACAATAAATCAGTAACTCACCTGTCCGCCGGTCCCAGCAGCTCCTCTCCCGGCAGAGCGCGCACTCCCGTCATCCTCCGGGGCGGGCAGCGGGATACACAGACACTGACTGTGCCGGAAGTAATTCATGATAGAGGCTGCAGGTCACTTCCGGCACAGTCAGTGTCTGTATACCCCGCTGCCCGCCCCGGAGGATGACGGGAGTGCGCGCTCTGCCAGGAGAGGAGCTGCTGGGACCGGCGGACAGGTGAGTAACTGGTTTATTGTTTTTTTGGTGGGGCCACATATAATGCGGGACACTGGGTGCCATTCCGGGACCGCGAAACAGCACTCCAAAAACGGGACGGGAGCTTTGCTGTAGGACAGTGAGCTATGCTGTTGGGTTGGGAGCTATGCTGTAGGACAGTGAGGGGGAGGGGCCAGCAGCAGCATGTGAGGAAGAAGCAGGGAGAAGATCCAGCCCTGGCCGAGCTATGCATCCGACAGCTGAGCGGGCCCCTCAGGCACATGGGGCCCGCTATTGCCAGGTGCTGTTGCCTTCTTGGGGGCCACTACAGACATGTGTTAAGGCTGTCTGCAAAAGCAATAGCTTTTGCAGACAGCATTAACAGTCTGAGACCTCAGTGTGCCCCTGCCTGAGTGGGCCCGGGAGCGACCGCCCCCTTTCCCCCCCCTATTTTGACTACTGGGTCACAGCCAACAGACAGAACTTGTGGCAGAGAAAAAGCTATAAGGCTATGGCCACTTATTGCATGATTTGTACACTGTGGGGGACATGTATCATGCGGCGTCATGTGGATTTTTGGTGAAAAGTGGCGATATGCGAATGAATTTAATCGCAAATGGGCGATTTGCGAATAAAATGTTCGCAAATCGGCACTTTCCGCTGCGTGGTGGAGCGGGGAGGGAGTGTGGAGGGGGCGGAACGGGGGGGGGGGGGGGGCGGATTCATAGTCCGCGCGATTCATCACTGTTTCCGCCTAACTATACGCAGAAAACCTACTCCAGCTTTTCTGCTGTGCGCACCGGCGCGCACGGGATTTACGTAGAGACAGTCCGCCTCTACATAAATCTTCATGCCGGCAGAGCTGCGGGGACATTTTTAAGTCCGACGTAAAAAAACTTCGGACTTAATAAATGTCCCCCTGTGTGTTCATCCAAATTAAAAAAGCTAAATATGAGGTAGTGGTTTCTAACAGTATTTATCAGCTGCTGTCATGCAGGAAGTGGTGCAGGAAAAGTTTTTGCTACTGCTTTGGACAGTTCCTGTCACGGACAGAGGTGGCAGCAGAGGGCATTCTGTCAAACTGGAAAGAAACCACCAGTTACTGCAGGGCATGCAGCAGTTGATAAGTAATTTTTAAAGTAAATTACAAATCTGTATTATATATATACATTAAATATTTGGCTTTCAAGAATTCGAATCGAATAGGCACCAAGATTCGACTATTCAAACGAATATTTGATCCCATTATAGTCTATGGAAAAAAAATTCTCGGCACTTGGAAATCAAAATTCGACCACTTGGAGGTCACAAAGTCCCCCATGAAACCTCCCTAAACAATGCAAACACCTTTGGAATGACACTGGGACATTAGGGGGAGCATGCCTGGGTGCACCCAACACCCCAAAATCGCAGTATAATGCCACTTTCTGCAATTGCGAAGGAAAAATATTTGCGAACGCTTTACGGCAATGTTCACACATTTCGTTCATATTTCTTGCGCAGTGTTACATACATGATTCCAATTTGTGTCTGTAGAGAGTCATGGTATTCGCGCGTATCACGCATCATGCTGTACGAACGTTACTGGAACAGTATGTTCGTGCCTTTTTGTGGGCTACTGGAACAATATGTGTCACGTGCCTTTTACTGGGCTACTGGCACAATAGGTATCTCTTACCTTTTACTGGGCAACTGGCACAATAGATATCACTTGCTGTTTACTGGGCAACTGGCACAATAAGGTATCACGTGCCTTTTACTGGGCTACTCGCACAATAGGTATAAGGTTAACGTGCCCTTAGTGGGCTAAACCAGGGACACTATAAGTCACTTGTACACACAGGGTACTGGAATGAATACAGCTGCTGCTGCTGTTATGTCATCTATTTCTATAGCACTGAGAAGTGCTGTGGATGCAGACTCCAGAGATTACTTTTTTGCTGGATATTAGCCCTGAAAAGTTTTGGGTTCTGTAGTAAGCCTGCCTAACCAAAAATTCTATTAAAACCTATCTCTCCCTGCTCGAAAAACTCTCCCTGACTAGGCTGAAAGTGCATCTGCGGTCGAGAGGTGGAAGTCAAGTCTTCAATACTCAAGGTCATGTGGTTCAGCCAACCAATGAGGGTAGACGCCGTTTTCACGCTGCGTGCGTACTCCCAGGATCCCTCACGGCCTCCCTGATTGATGATTGGATTAAAAAAAGCACCAAGTGCGATGGGAGGGCTTTCAAATGTTTGCCGCGTATTCAACACACTACTTGATTGTATTTGAATCTTTGGAATACCGCAATATTCGATCGACTACCTACTCGATCGAATCGTATTCGCTCATCTCTACTAAGGAGCCCCTAGGGCTGGCATTATGAATGCTTGCCAGTGTATGTAGTGGAAAATGACATGTATGTAGAATCAGACAAGGAGGGAGTCCAAGTTCATGGGAGGATGGACAAGGCTTTAGAGGAGAGGTCCTGAGCAATGCTTACCCACAGTTTGGTGCGTTCATTGTGAAACATGTCCAGAAGGATTGGATTACGAGCATAGTTCGTTCCAGGACTGTGCTTGAAATCCAAATCCACTCTTAAACCAAAGCATATTTTCCCAAAAGAAATCACTGATATGCAGACAATTGGTTCCACGCCCCAAAAATAATTATTTTTTATTCTGAATAACATGTAGAACAGATTAAACAGACATTTAGAAACAGCTGCATAAGTCATAGTATAGGTTACTGTACAGTATAGCAGTCAACATGTGAAGTATAATGTATAGTAAGTGCATAAACCTGAAAAAACAGCAGCAGTTTGTAGATACAAAATGGAGATGCAGATCACCATAATGCAGTATTGTAGTTCAACAGGCAAAATAGAGAAGCAGGGCTGCTGTCAGAGGTTTGTGTGGTCACATGACAGCAATGGGGAAGGGGGTGTGTTCAGCATGGACCAACCAGAAAGTGAGAATCACAGAGCTGTGCAAGAGGACAGTGACAGAAACTTTATATACAGCAGTGTGAATGGCTGAGTGTAAGTGCAGGCACATTATAGCAGCAGTGTGTATACGTAGCTTAGTGTAAGTGCAGGCACATAGGCATGGAGAGGATGGGAGACACAAGGGCTGACAAATCTGTCATAATTTGGAAGCTGAGGGAGACTTCCTGGGTCAGAGCACAGTGCTGTAGACCACCATGTGCAGGCCAAGCCCCTCCCCCAATCTACCCAGTACAGGAAGCTCTTAAACCAAAGCAATGCTCTTAAACCAAGTTACAATTTTGAAAAATTGTTAGCTCTTCTTGCAAAACGCTCTTAAACCGAGATATCACTGTACTAAATACCAAATCATTGTTCACAATCACACACTATATTTATTTAAAAAGGACAAAACTTTATTTGTATGTATATCATATTTGTATGAAGTACAAATAAGCAGTAATTACACAAAATGCATTGAACTTTGTCTTTTTTACATTACATCGTAAGGTTACAAACACACTTGGCGGGTCTGCAGCGAGTCTCCATGCTGCGTTTTTGCAGCGAGACTCGCTGCAGATCCCGGCCCTATACTTTTAATCGTTGTACTTTTAATGTACATCCCTGCTGCGCGTTTGTCTGCAGCCCACCCCATTAACCCCCCCGGCCGCCCCGGTTCCCGATGTCTTCAGCAAGCCGGAGCGGGGACCAGGTGAAGTATATGCTCCAGCCAGCCGCCCGCAGCCCCGGCCGCCCGATCGCCCCCCCCCCCCCCCGGAGCCACGGCCGCCCGATCGCCCCCCCCGCAGCCCCGGCCGCCCGATCGCCCCACCGCAGCAACGATCGCACGCCCCCCGCAGCAACGATCGCACGCCCCCCCCCGCAGCACCGATCGCTTAAACGCCCCCCTGCAGCCCCAGCCGCTCGATCGGGGGGGCGTGCGATCGGTGCTGCGGGGGGGCGTGCGATCGGTGCTGCGGGGGGGGGGAGCGATCGGGCGGCCGTGGCTGCGGGGGGGCGATCGGGCGGCCGGGGCTGCGGGCGGCTGGCTGGAGCATATACTTCACCTGGTCCCCGCTCCGGCTTGCTGAAGACATCGGGAACCGCCGGAGCCGGGATCAGGTGAAGTATCAGCTCTGGCGGCCGGGGGGTTAATGGGGTGGGCTGCAGACAAACTCGCAGCAGGGATGTACATCCCTGCTGCGTGTTTGTATGCCATTAAAAGTATAGGGCCGGGATCTGCAGCGAGTCTCGCTGCAAAAACGCAGCATGGAGACTCGCTGCAGACCCGCCAAGTGTGTTTGTAACCTAAGACTAAGTTCCCACAACATTTTTTCTTGTCCATGTATTATTTTTGAAAATGTCTGTCATTTTTAGTCCAAAATAAGGTCTGTTATTTTGTGGTTTGCCGCTCAGTGAAATAATGGCTGTTGGTACAGTACATTATTCTAGTTTAGGTGGATTAATTGGCCTTTGGATGTGTCTTTAATTGAAAAGTCCATTGAATTTCATGGTAAAGACAGTGAAAGGACAGTGAAAAAAGAACTGTGCGAGCAACTAAAAAATAATGTCCCATGTTTGCAAAAGACATACTAAATAAATTGTCAAAAACATTATTTGACATACTACATTTATTACACTTTATGAAAATGACGTCTGTTATTCCGTAGACATTAATACAATTTATTGAAGTCAACTAAAAAGATACGATAATGGACTTTTTTTTTAACCAAAAAAAGGACGCCTTTATCCTTTTTTTTTTTTTTTTTTCTTCACACTTAGTGTGAACATAGCCTAAAACATAATTTTTTTTTTACATTTTTACTTCTTTGAGAAAGCTGCATCATAATTCAATATAATAGATGGAGGGGTCCCTTGCTCAGGATCATTATCTGTTAGCTACAGCAGAAGGTGGCTGTGATAGAGGCCCTTTTACACAAGCCAGGTACCAGGCAAATGAGCATTCCCAAAAAAGCAAACCCTTGTCGACTGATTTCTTTTTTAGAGCAACCATTTAAATAGTTGTTTTTGTCCACACATTGTCCTTTGTAACATGATGTACGGTTATTTATAAGGCCAGCGATCATTCATGTGGCCCAACCACTTAATTCATTCAATCTTGTGGAGGCTCAACAAATGAGTGCCGAACGCCCAGATCAGTGCTCATTGTCTGTCCCCCATCATCTAAAATTCTCTGTTTCTCATTGTGGTGGTCCTATCATATAAATTACTCAGACATCCTGCAAGTTGTGTAATGCCTCAATTCTCACACAGTGGTTTTGAAAGGAAATCCAATACTATTGAATTTACCCACAGATTACTATTAATTGCTGGGGGTCTTGGCAACAAAATACTCTATGATTATCACCTTGCCAGGAGATCCTGCTAAGAAAAAAGGATTGTCCAACTCTACCCTTTAATTTAGGGGTTGTCACTTCTGCCCTCTGCAAGTCTCAGAAGCAGGGCCGGACTGGGACTTAAAATCGGCCCTGGCATTTCAGAGCACACAGGCCCTCTCGCCGCGCTGTAAAAAGTTAGGAGACAATATTGTGTTTGCAGCATGGCTACATGTTGTATCATCATGGCTGACTAACACCACCGCATACTGACTAACACCACCACATACTAACTCCATCACATACTGACTAATACCATCACATACTGACTAATACCACCACATACTGAATAATGTCACCACTGCTACTGACTAATACCACTGCATACTGACTAATATCACGGCATACTGACTAATATCACTGCATAGTGACTAATACCACCGCATACTGACTGTCACCACATACTGACTAATACCGCCACATACTGACTAACACCACCGCTGCTACTGAATAACATCCACTGTACACAGATCACTATCACCTCATACAGTCATATAGAGGTGGATGCAGCTCCACACAGGTTCTGTACACCATATACATTACAGTGCAGTTACATCAGGTGACTCACAGGGGACGTCTTTTCTGATCAGAGTTCTTCGCTTTTCATTTTTTTCTCCATCTGCCCTGGGCCATTAGAACTTCTCTGAGCCACGAATCCACAGAATCTGCCAGACAGACATATTAGGCTCCTCACTCTGGCACCATCCTCATCTCTCTACAAACTGCACATCTGTATTGGCCCCTTGACACCCTCGTTTACTAGGTAGGCTGACTCTATGTGATCCCCTTATAGTATATGCATCCCTCTAGCCTACTTATATAGATGTAGCCAAGGTTAACTTGATCACAATGACACATTTAACTCGACACTCTAATTGACATAGCATAGCTCCCTGATACAATTGTTGAGTCAGGGATCATGTTAACCCTGGCTACATCTGTAGATGGCTCCCTCTCCCCCTATGTTGTCCCCCCACTTATAGAGGGCCCCTTCTCCTCACTCTTATAGATGGTCCCTTCTCTCCCCCCTTATAGATGGCCCCTTCTCCCCCCCCCCCTTATAGATGGCTCCTTCTCTCCCCCTCCTTATAAATGCCCCCCCCTCTCTCCCATCCTCCCTTATTGATGGCCCCCTCTCTCTCCCCCCCTCCCTTATAAATGGCCCCCCTCTCTCTCCCCTATAGATGCCCCCCCTCTCTCCCCCCCCTTATAGATGGCCCCCTCCCCCCCCTTATAGATGGCCCCCTCTCTCTCCCCCCTATAGATGGCCCTCTCTCTATCCCCCCTCCCTTATAGATGGCCCCCCTCTTTCCCCCCCTCCGTTATAGATGGCCCTCTCTCTTCTCCCCCCTCCCTTATAAATGGCCCCCTCTCTCTCCCCCCCTTATAGATGGTCCCCTCTCTCTCCCCCTCTCCCTTATAGATGGCCCCCCTCTCTTCTCCCCCCTCTCTTATAGATGGCCCCCTCTCTCTTCCCCCCCCCTCCCTTATAGATGGCCCCCTCTCTCTTCTCCCCCCTCCCGTATAGATGGCCCCCTCTCTCTTCTCCCCCTCCTCCCTTATAGATGGCCTACTCTCTTCTCCCCCCTCCCTTATAGATGGCCCCCTCACTCTTCTCCCCCTCCTTTATAGATGTCCTCCTCACTCTTCTCTCCCCCCCCCCCAGTTCAACGCAGATAAAAATAAAAAAACAACTCACCTAAAAACCCGCTCCCAGTAGCAATATGCTGATACTGATCTGATGAAGAGGCCACGCCTAGAGCAGGGCCAGGGATGGGAAGCAAAGCTTTAGATAGAAAAAGAAAGCCTGTGTTGTTTTGTGAATGCAAAAACATGGTGTGACCCTAACCTTATTTACTCACATTTTTATTGTCCCTTTGCATTCAGTGACAGTAGGCTAAAGAAAATGTGCATTTCTTCCAGTCTCATCCAAACCATTCATAATCACCTATTTTTTTAAGCAAATCTTAAAATTCACACACAATCATATTTCTCTGATCACAAGACCTGTCAATCCATTTTCCTTGTTCAATTATTTCTACACAATTTTCCTTTCGGACCCCATTAGGCTCATTTACGTTCCAGTTCTTGAAACCTATTTGGTTTCCATTAGGATACACATATTTTCCTTCCTCTTTTTGGTCATTAATGCCAAGAAATGTTCTTTTGCCTCTAGCCTTCACAACCTCTAAAATGGCAGCATTTTCAGCACTATTGATCGGGGAGGGTAGCGTGCCCTGGGCTCCTTGGCAGGTAGCTTTTGCTGTATCGTAATTACCTTCCATTCCATTTGCAACATATATTTTGTTCCCAAATGTCACAACTCCACTTTGGAAATAGCACACTGTCAAAGAAAGGAAGTTAATGTTTCCTGTACATGTTTTGTAATATTTGGTTTAAGAACAATAAGCAAAGCCAAAGAATGTCATATTTAGTATGTATTAACAACTATATCTAGCAAGTAAATTTAATAAATGCTTAAAGGGGTTATCTGGATAGGGAAAACATTCTCTATATCATTGCAAATGCATATAAAACAATAAGTAAGCTATCATTACCTCTCCACATCCCCCCGGAGTCCTCTTATTGGTCTCCGGTACGGACTCGTCTGGGGGGGCGACAACCCACCCAGCCAATACCTGAAGAGGGCGCTGTACACAGGACATGCCTACATCTGACAGATTTGGAGTGCTTTTGCAAGAAAGAGTGGGCAAAGATTGTCAAGTTTAAATGTGCCGGGCACTAAAAACTAAAAAAACACTAAATGCTGCCATAAATTAAAATTACGTTACTAGTAACGTAAAAAAAAATGTTCTGAAATAAACTCTCAGCTGAGAAATGGATACAGTTATATCCAGTATAGTAAACACTCTGTGAACAGTCTGGACACCAGAATGATATATTATATTGAGCAGAGGGCAGTCGCGATGCCAGCACCAGACATCACTGTCCCAAAGTCCTGGATGCCAAACACATTAAACTGACATGTCCCTGTCCCATCATTCACTATATCACTTTAGTACTGAAGACCAGTGGTGTAGCTACCATAGAGGCAGGGAAGGCGGTTGCTATGGGGCCCATGGAGGGAGGGGGCCCAGGGAAGATAAGAGCCTCCTGTGTCCTTTTGCTTAACCCCTTATTTACTGCAGTGTGTAAGCAGTGTATTAGCTCTCTGCCTGACTACTCTGATAATCTCTGACCTCTGTTCTCTGAGTTCCTGCAGAGGTCTGGGGTTGTCAGTGCAGGAGTAGCAAAGGAGAGAGCTAATTGTCTTCTGTATTAACCCTTTTTTGTGTTGCAGCATGTAAGAGAACACTGGGTCACTTACACACTGCAGTAAATAAAGGGTTAAGAAAAAAGGTAGTCTGTTCCTGCACCTATGTACAGTATATAACCATAGGATTCTGCCTCTGGCCACAAGAGAATTTTTTTTAGCCACATTACTGAGTATATATATATATATATATATATATATATATATATGTGTGTGTGTGTGTGTGTGTGTGTGTGTAGGGGAGTGGGGGCCCATACAGGGGCAGACATATCTCTGAGGCAGAACCAGCATCGGGAGCAGGACCAGGTTTGGGGGGCTGTCCAGGGGTGACAGGTTCCCTTTAAAGTGTAACTTCAACAAAGCGCAATGTCTGGCCTCGGACCACAAGTAAGCTCAATCGTGAGCAATAAACGTGGATACAGCCAACTCCCACTTCTTTGGCATGTAACGGTCCAATGATACAGGTATCCCACAACACAACGTGACCTTCTATAGTGAGTGTGCGATATAAGAAAAAGTACACTCACATTTCAGTAGTCTTCATCTTGACTCTTTTATTGAGTGCAGTAGTAGAACTTCGGCTGTGTGTTCTCAGAGCACTGGAGGTAGCTCGAGGTTAGGCGTCCTCACCCTGCCGCGCGACGTTTCGGAAGGCGGGGCTTCAGGCGCATGAGTAAGGAAGCCCCGCCTTCCGAAACGTCGCACGGCAGGGAGAGGACGCCTAACCTCGAGCTACCTCCAGTGCTCTGAGAACACACAGCCGAAGTTCTACTACTGCACTCAATAAAAGAGTCAAGATGAAGACTACTGAAATGTGAGTGTACTTTTTCTTATATCGCACACTCACTATAGAAGGTCACGTTGTGTTGTGGGATACCTGTATCATTGGACTCCCTTTAAAGTGTCACTGTCGTTGTAACTTCCAAAATATAAATCAGCAGTAGATATGATATAGAGCAAGTTTGCAATTGACATTAATTATTTATTTTTTAGTTATTATGTAAAACACAGCACTTCCTGTTTTCTGACTTCTAAAAAAACAGAAAACAGGAAGTCCAGTGTATCCCAGGCCATCTGAGCGCTCACAGAGAGAAGGTAGTCATGTGATTAATGGACACATTGAGCCGTGACCCTCTGTACTGGCCGGAATTCCTGTGTTTAGTCTGCTTTTTTCAACAAGCACAAGTCAGAAAATCTGCCTTTAGGAGACTGGACCTGGATTTCTGGATTTCTGAAGTTCAGCTTTGTTTTACAGCATGATAACAGCAAAAAAATAATAAATGTAAATTGCAAACTTGCTTTATATCACATCTACTGTTGATTTAGACTTTAAAAGTTATAACGACAGTGACACTTTAATGTAAAAATGGATGAAAAAAATTGATGCAAAAACAGATGCATTTGTGTGCATCTATTTGCATCCGTATTTTCAAATCAATTCAATTCAATTATAAAAAAAAGATTTTTCGGGCTGGGAGACAAAATAGAACACAGTGCTGATAAGAGTTTCCTGTTCTCCTTTCAGACATGCAGGAAATGCCAGTTCAGCCAGATGATTTGTCGTAGCCAGTGATTGGCTGAGTGGGCATTTCTTGTAGGGTAGCACGTTTCACTGTATTTTTTTCTTTTCACCCTGTGCACTTTGAGCTATAAAAATATTTACTTGGACAGTTCCTTTAATGCCTTAGGTGCATAGACCGTCGTATTAATATACCATATATTTTTTTTGGGGGGGACGACAATATTATAACTTTGTGGAGGACACAGAAGGGATTATTACTTTAGAGGGCCTACATTGTTGTTTGTGAAGTGCTCAAGAGACATACTATTACCACATTGGGACAAAAAAACAGGACATCATTATTATGAGGTTAGGAGTACTTGATAACTGGAGTTAAGAAACACTGGAGTAGCCTACAAACAATGTCAAATCTACAATTACCATTATGGATGGACAGCCAAAGCTTTAGCTTTGGCTATCCAGGAATAATGGGAGTTGTAGTTTTGCAACATCTATGGGGCCATGAGTTTGACTCCTGTGATTTACGGTATCTAGACGCTAGGGTGAGTGTGGTTCCAAGATGGCTATCACTAGCGACATTCCTAATTTCACAGTAGGAAGACAAACTAATGTAGAAAAAATGCAATGGATTTACTACACTACAGGTATGGTATTTTGGGCCTAAAAAAATTAAAATTTACTGGAGTGCTTATGATCAGTTAGTTATATGTGTACTAACACAAACTTTGCAGTAATGAATTTAGAAGAAAATTACCTTTTTTTAGAGATAGAAGGTTTTTCTCTAGAGCAGCTATTTTGTTTTCTAAGTTTATAATTCTTGTTAAGAGAGTAGAATCTAAAATGCAAAAAGTCACAAAATTTGCAATGAGTAAAGAGATGCATTTATTTATTGTAAAGGGAAACTAAGAGCAGGTTAGAAGACTCTAACCTACTGTTATGTTTCCATAGCGCAGGAGATGCTAGCACTGAAGGAAATTCATTTTCTTTATCCTAAACAATGATTAAATATTCAGTTAAATTTATATGTAAAATAGGTGGTTTAGTGCACTGGAGGCGGGACTAACGCCTTCAGTGCACCAATCGGCCCCTCCCTTTCCCCTGCCCATGAAATTTGTCTGTTGAGCACCAGAGTGATGTCTCTGCAGCACGCCACTTCAATATTCTGAAGAAGTCAGTATAACACATGGTGATAATTGACCTATAATCCAGTGTTATAGGGCCCTATAGCTAAATATCCACAAAAAAAACTGCAGCAAAATTTCTATTCTTGCTACCCCCAATATGCTATATGTACCCTAAAATTGTTTCACATCAAAGCCTTATCGGTGAGCTCACCAGCTCTTGCTCACCAAGTGGTTCTAAAATTGTTGCAATCAGAGGCGTAGCTGGGATCCATGAGGCCCCATAGCAAAAAACTGTACAGGGCCCCCCCTTCTCCACGCACAACACAAAATGCTGAGAACATTTAGGGGAATGGGATCCGCTGCTGTTATTAGTAAACAACCTATGGCTCCTCAGCTGTAGCAGAACTACAACTCTCATTATGTCCTGCCAGCTGAAGGCTGATATACAGTACATTGAGCAATTGCTTCATATGTAAGTGTAGGGTCTGAAACTACAATACAATGCATCCACCTGCAGATACAAGGTAATCTACTGGCAGAGTAGAGAGCCAATGGATGCTTGCTCTGTCAGTCCACTGTATTTAATTATAAGGGTGTCAGGACAGGGGAGGTAGGGACAAGACACGACAGTGAGCCCTCATGCTGAACCCACCAACTGTCCCTACCTACTTGCCTCAAACGGCCCTAGGCGGCCGTGGACAACCACAAAGATGTTGCCTGTACTAGATACGTGCACACAGAACAAGACAGACAAACAAACAGAATAGCAGATAATCAAACAAGCAAGGTCAGAACCGAACGGGCAGCATAGTACAAAATCAAGTTACAATCGAATAGTCAAAAAGTCATGCCAGAGGTCAGGTAACAAAGTCAAGCAAGCAGAGGGAGTTAGGACGGAGAGTGCAGGAATAGACAGGGGGGATCTGGAATCAGGGTGTTAATCTAATAGCCAGCGCTGGGACACTGCCTTAGCTTTCTTTAATGCTGAACCAGAGCCCGGTCCAAATCCCCATTGGTGCTCAGATCTTCCAGGTTCCAGATAGGCAGAGAAACCAGTCAGTCTAAAGACCTACTCAGCTGGAAAAATCAAGTCTCCCAGTAAATCAGTTTAACTCCCGTATTGCCAGATAGCTGAGAAGCAAGCCGGTGTGGGACATAGAAGTAAAAACAGGCCCAGTTCACACCAGGTTACTGCACATACTGACAAAGGGCCCATTAAGAGCTCTTATGGTTAAATACATAGGTGCAGGAACAGGCTACCTTCTGCTTATCCCCTTTTGTACTGCATTGTGTAATTGACCCAAACTTCATTTACATGCTGGAACGCAAAAAACAGCAAAATACAAGAAAATCTCTGCCCGTGCACTGATAACCCCCGACCTCTGCATGGAGCCCTTCACATTTTTTTTACTGGCGGCAGCCCGGATGTCAGGGGTCATCAGTGCACAAGCAGTGAAGCAGAGATCTTCTTGTCTAATGCTCTTTAATCCCTTTTTGTGTTGCAGCATGTAAGCATCAGCACAGCATAAGCACAGTGCAAATAACCCCCACAGGCATGGCATAAAACCACTAGGGTACATTTACCACGTACTGACAACCCAGGGTTTAGGATTGTCAAAGTAACCAGCAATATTATTTAGAATGAAATGCAATATACCAGAGTCTCCTTTGTCTCCTTTAGCACCAGTTGCTCCTTTGGCTCCTGAAGGACCTGGAGTTCCTGTTGCTCCTCTAGCACCTAGTATACCAGGAGCACCAATTGCCCCTACAGGGCCTGGCAGGCCTCTCTCTCCCTTTACTCCTTGAACACCTATAAATGTAAATTACATATGAATTGTAATTAGTATTTAGAATAACATATACTCAGTTGTTTGATAACTGTACTCATTTTTTAACATACCTGGACTTCCATTATCTCCTTTGGCGCCTGGACTTCCCTTTAAACCTTGAACACCAGGAGCTCCTGTTGCACCAACTGAGCCCTTTGTGCCTGCAATGCCTGGTGTCCCAGTAGCGCCTGGTAGTCCCCTTTCTCCCTTTGCTCCTTGTGAACCTTATTAAAACAATATGCATATATAATTAGTAACATTTTTGTAAGCAAGGTGTTTAATGGTATTTTGTCAATAATATTATCCTATCGTCATATGTTCATATTTATAATACATTTATACCAAAAGAACACCTAAGGCATATTATGACAATCTTCTCGCCCTCCTCAGGAAGTGAGATTATCGCAAATCATGAGTTGGGGGTATGGGTACCAGTCAGGCCAAATGGGTAAGTGCAATAGGACCATTGTGATCCATCATAGCACACCTATTTCTTGAATGTTTGGTTAATGCCCTGATTAGTGCGGACTGTATCAACTATATGTGGGATAGAGTTTTTTAATATGGCTATGAAGTAGTGTTTTATTTACATGCACTGTATGTTTATAATACTATTGACACTTAATATTGCCTGACCTGGCGTCTTGTATATTTGGAATCTGCCGCACCTTGTATGTTTTTTTAAATTAATTAATAAACTACTGGTTTTATTGTCATAATATGCCTTAGGTGGTTTTTGGGTATAAATGTTTACCAAAATGGCATTATTACGGTGTATGATGGACTAATGATTGTATGGACTAGTTACTGCAGGTGATAACAGGTGGTGTCCATTTGGAGCTATTGAATAAAAATATTTAAAATACAGTAAAATTCACTTTATTGCTTTATACATTTAGAGTAAATAACATTGTTTGCAGACTCCAAGTGAAAAAATAGCTACATAAAGAAGCACACACACCTCAAAACAGGAAACAGATGATGCTAAATACCATACTGCAGGACAGGGGCATTGCTATTCTTAACTGTCTGGGGCCCAGGCCCCGAAGGAATTAATGGTAGCCCTGTAAGTTTTTAGACTGCGCCGCAGGAAGCAGGGACTCCAGTCTGATGCTGAACTCCCTGTTCCTGTACTATGTGGGGCCTCCCTGCTGTCACCCCCCCCCCCCCCCCCCCCGCAAATAAGCTGATAACTGTGGTAACAACTCAAAACCTGTCCTGAAATGTGTATATGAGACTTATTATGGAAAACGCACCTATAGTGCATTTTCCCTGTACTTACTACAGCATGTCTCTACAAAGTAGGTGATGTCACGTCACATAAACTGCCGACTCCTGCTGCTCCAGTCTGTCCCACCGCTGCAGCAGGTCTCAGCAGTTTATGTGACATGCTGTCACCAACTTTACAGAGACCTGAACAGGCCATGCTGTAGTAAGGGCGGGAAAAATGCACTATTGGTGCGTTTCCCATAATAAGTGTCTATTAGTAATTTTCTTAACTTTTGTTGGGCAATAACATGTCTTAAAATTATTTTGCCGAGACTTCCCCTTTAACTATCCAGCACATGTACAGTGTTCAGACAGGTGATGATTAGTAGAAATCCTGCCTGGGGCATTCTTAATGGTGAAGAGGGCAGGGAGCAAGGACGGAGAGGCAGTGCAAGCCTAGGGCATAGACACTCTAGGCCATGCCAATTTGACCCAGGGCTGCAAGTTTAAAGCGACTCTGTACCCACAATCCACCCCCCCCCCACCCCCGCCTAAAAAAAAAAAAAAAGATTCAAGATGTGTCCTGGACCCTGTTTGGCAGGTGATGCAGTTATTGTCCTAAAAACTACTTTTAAACTTGCAGCCCTGTGTCAAATTGCCATGGCCTAGAGTGTGTGTACCTTAGGCTTGCACCCCCTTTCATCTCTCCTCCCCGCTCTCCTCATCATAAGGTATGCCCCTGGCAGGATTTTTCCTATTGGCAGGATTTTTCCCAGTGTTCAGATAGGTGATGAATAGGAGAAATGCTGCCCTCGAGCATTCCTAATGGTGAAGAGGGCAGAGAGGAGGGACAGAGGGGTGGTGCATGCCTAGGACATAGACACTCCAGGCCACGCCAATTAAACACAGGGCTGCAAGTTAAAAAATTGCTTTTTAGGACAATAACAGCATCATCTGCCGAACGGACCTCAGAACAGATCTTGGATTAAAAGCAGGTACAAGTGGCTTGGGGGGTCAGATTGTGGGTACAGAGTTGCTTTAAAATGCGTCATTTAAACATACTGTTCTGTGTCGAACATGCCCCAGATGTTTAACCCCTTGCCGCAAAATGACGTTCCTGGAACGTCATGTAAAGCAGGTAGTTCCCGCAACATGACGTTCCAGGAACGTCATGGCTTCCCTGCCTCCCCCCGCTGTCCCTATAGAAGATCGGGCAGCAGGAGGATGCTATGTCACACAGCATCCCCCTGCTGCCTCTGCCCGAAGGGGAGCCGCGCTCCCCCCGGGCAGTTAACCCCATAAACGCCGCGGTCAATGCGACCGCAGCGTCTATGGGGAGATCGGACGATTGGGCGGCGGGGGGAAGCTGCAGCACGTTGCCTCCCCCCACCGCCACAACTAGTATGTCCCCCGGCCCCCTCCCCTTGTCCCCCGGTACCGGAGATCACCGCTATTACCGTTATAGCGGTGATCTCCGGTACCGGGAATTACCGGCGCCGCCGAGAGCTTTCATCTCCCCCCACCGTGAATCCACGGTGGGGGGAGATGAAAAATGTCCCCTCAGACCCCAGATCAGCCCCCCGATCAGACCCCAGATCACCGTACCCGGGCGGCCATGAGATCCAAGATGGCCGCCCCCATCCCTGCGATGTTTGTTCGCAGGGATGGAAATAAAATAATGATCAAAGCCCTATGCTCTCCGCCACCGGAGGTAGCGGAGAGCATGGGGCAGTGATCGGGGACCCCCCCCGTGTGGTCCCGGAGCAGGCGATCGGCGGTATATACTATATACCGCCGATCGCCTGTTCCCAGTGCTGCCGGCACTTTTTATCCCCTGTCACCATAAATCATTGGTGACAGGGGATAAAAAGTGTTACAGTGTCGCCCCCCAAGTCGCCCCCCACCCCCCCCCTGTCACCCCCCGTCCCCCAGTCACCCCCCCCTTCCCCATATACTCACCGGATCCACGGAGCTCCTTCCTCCTCGACGTCCTGGCTGGTTATGAAGTGCGCATGCCACAACCAGCCAACTCTGAAAATTTAAAGTGACAGAGACCAATTTGGTCTCTGTCACTGAACTATGATTACTGTAATCATAGTAATACAGTGAAACAAATGTGTAAAAGTACAAAAAGTGACAAACACACAAAAAAAAAAAAAAACACACACTTTTTTTATTATAGTAATAACTGCAGTTTACTCCCAGATTATTCCTAACCCCCCAGATTACCCGTAACCACCCCAGGTTGTCCGTAATCACGCCAGATTGCACATAACCGCCCCAGATTGCACGCAACCACCGCACGTTGCCCGTAACCACCACACGTTGCCCGTAACCACCACACGTTGACCGTAACCACCGCACACTGCCTCTAACCACCCCACGTCGCCTCTAACCACCGTACGTCGCCTCTAACCACCCCACGTCGCCTCTAACCACCGCACGTCGCCTCTAACCACCGCACACTGCCTCTGACCACCGCACGTTGCCTCTGACCACCGCACGTTGCCTCTGACCACCGCACGCTGCCTCTGACCACCGCACGCTGCCTCTGACCACCGCACGCTGCCTCTGACCACCGCACGCTGCCTCTGACCACCGCACGCTAGATTGCTGTAACCAACCCAAATTACATATAAGCACTTTAGTTTATCCGTAACCAACCCAAATTGTCCATAACCACCTCACGTTGGCCGTAACCACAGCAGGTTGCCTGTAATCATCTCAAGATTACCCGTAACCACAGCAGGTTGCCCATCACCACCCCAGATTACCCGTAAACCACCCCACATTACCTGTAATCTCATTTTTTTATTGTATTTTAGTAACTGCGCTGTTCTAATCACCATTACTAGCTGAGGTTTTGCTCCAGCAAATTGGCGCTCCCTTCCTTCTGAGCCCTGCTGTGTGCCCATACAGTGGTTTATGCCCATATATGGGGTACTGTTCTACTCAGGAGAACCTGCGTTACAGATTTTGGGGTGAATTTTTTCTCTTATTTCTCGTGAAATTTAGAAATTTTAAACTAAACCAACATATTATTGGAAAAATTCGAGTTTTTCATTTTTAATGGCCAATTTTGAATACTTTCCTCTAATACCTGTGGGGTCAAAATGCTCACCACACCCCAAGATGAATTCTCTGAAGGGTGCACTTTCTAAAATGGGGTGACTTATGTTTTTTTTTTTCTCTGCTGGCACTATAGAGGCTCTGCAAATGCACCTGGCGCTCAGAAACTTCTTCAGCAAAATCTGCACTGAAAATGCTAATTGGCGCTCCCTTCCTTCTGAGCCCCGCTGTGTGCCCATAGAGTGGATTATGCCCACATATGGGGTACTGTTCTACTCAGGAGAACCTGCTTTACAGATTTTGGGGTGAATTTTCTCCCCTGTTCCTCGTGAAATTGAGAAATTTCAAACTAAAGGAACATATTATTGGAAAAATTCGAGTTTTTCATTTTTACTGTCTACTTTTGAATACTTTCCTCTAATACCTGTGGGGTCAAAATGGTCACCACACCCCAAGATGAATTCTCTGAGGGTTGCACTTTCCAAAATGGGGTGACTTATGGTGAGATTTTACTCCGCTGGCACTACAGGGGCACTGCAAACGCACCTGGCGCTCAGAAACTTCTTCAGAAAAATCTGCACTGAAAATGCTAATTGGCGCTCCTTTCCTTCTGAGCCCAGCTGTGTGCCCATACAGTGGTTTATGCCCACATATGGGGTACTGTTGTACTCAGGAGAACCTGCTTTACAGATTGTGGGGTGAATGTTCTCTCCTCTTCCTCGTGAAATTTAGAAATTTCTAACTAAGCAAACATATTATTGGAAAAATTCGAGTTTTTCATTTTTACTCTCTACTTTTTAATACTTTCCTCTAATACCTGTGAGGTCAAAATGCTCACCACACCCCAAAATGAATTCTTTGAGGGGTGTACTTTCCAAAATGGGGTGACTTATGGGGAGATTTTACTCCGCTGGCACTACAGGGGCTCTGCAAACACACCTGGCGCTCAGAAACTTCTTCAGCAAAATCTGCACTGAAAATGCTAATTGGCGCTCCTTCCCTTCTGAGCCCGGCTGTGTGCCCATGCAGTGACTTATGCCCATGTATGGGGTACCGTTCTACTCAGGAGAACCTGCGTTACAGATTTTGGGGTACTTTTTTTCTCCTGTTCCTTGTGAAATTGAGAAATTTCAAACTAAACTAACATATTATTGGAAAAATTCAGGTTTTTCATTTTAACTGTCTAATTATGAATACTTTCCTCTAATACCTGTGGGGTGAAAATGGTCACCACACACTAAAATACACTTTGAGGGGTATACTTTCAAAAATGGGGTGACTTATGGGGGGGGTTCTCTCTGCTGACACTACAGGGGCACTGCAAACACACCTGGCGCTCGGAAACTTCTTCAGCAAAATCTGCACTGAAAATGCTAATTGGCGCTCCTTCCCTTCTGAGCCCGGCTGTGTGCCCATGCAGTGACTTATGCCCATGTATGGGGTACCGTTCTACTCAGGAGAACCTGCGTTACAGATTTTGGGGTACTTTTTTTCTCCTGTTCCTTGTGAAATTGAAAAATTTCAAACTAAACTAACATATTATTGGAAAAATTCAGGTTTTTCATTTTAACTGTCTAATTATGAATACTTTCCTCTAATACCTGTGGGGTGAAAATGGTCACCACACACTAAAATACACTTTGAGGGGTATACTTTCGAAAATGGGGTGACTTATGGGGGGGTTTCTCTCTGCTGACACTACAGGGGCACTGCAAACACACCTGGCGCTCGGAAACTTCTTCAGCAAAATCTGGATTAAAAAAGCTAATTGGCGCTCCCTTCCTTCTGAGCCCCGCTGCGTGCCCATACAGTGGTTTACGCCCACATCTGGGGTACCGTTGTATTCAGGAGAACCTGCGTTACAAATTTTGGGGAGCTTTTTTTACTCATGTTCCTTTTGAAAATTAGAAACTTTAATCTAAACGTATATATTATTGGAAAATTTAAATTTTCAATTTTTTTACGGCCTGATGGTGAACACTTTCCACCAGTCCCTGTAGGGTTAAAATGCTCATAATACCCCTAGATTAATTCTTTAAGGTGTCTAGTTTCCAAAATGGGGTCACTTATGGGGGTTTCCAGTATACAAGCTTCCTAAATCCATTTAAAAAAAGAACTGGTCCCTAAAAAAAATCCATTTTGGAAATTTCATGAAAATTTGATATATTGCTAATAAATTTCGAAGTCCCGTAACACCTTAAAAAAGTAAAATATGTTTACCAAATTATGCCAGAATAAAGAAGACATATTGATAATGTGATTTAGTAACTAATTTATGTGCTATGACTTCCTTTTTTAAGAAGCAGAGCATTTCAAAGTTCATAAAATGCAAATTTTTCATGATATTTTGATGTTTTTCACAAAAAAAACACAAAGTAGTGACCAAATTTTGCCACTAACATAAAGTGCCATATGTGACGAAAAAACAATCTCAGAATCGCTAGCATACGTTAAAGCATCACTGAGCTATAAGAGCATAAAGTGAGACAGGTCAGATTTTAAAAAATTAGCTTGATCATTAAGGCCAAAACAGGCTTTAGAGGCAAGGGGTTAAGGACCCTAGCAACGCCCCTGCTGCCCAATATGTTTCTCATTTACTCACATTATAAAAACAAAACGTAAACGGATTGAAACATATGCTTTTTTTTAATCCAGCCTTTTTTTTAACAATATTCCATAATTAAAAGTGCAGTTTTTGCAGAGGTATGCATTCGCTTGATGTGCACCTCACAGGAATGAATAGAGAAACTGACTTCCTATGCACACAAGATGGTCTAAGATTCACCCTTGCAACCCTGATACAACAGCAACAGGAAGTTCTCTATGTAAATAAACAAGCACACATCAGAGAGGCAGAAACAGAGGGTGCCTGGTGGAACAGAGGCAAAAAAAAAGGTTGAAAGAAATAACTAAGGAAAGGGAGGCATTATAAATAATAGGATATTCCAATGAAAAAATGGTTGGACAACCCTTTTAACAGGTTTTCTGTCATTAAGAATCTTTACCCGATCGTGCAGTTGTTCCATGCATGAGTCCTATTCTGATTTAATAGGGCTTGTGAGCAGAACTCACCCAGTTTGGTGATAACCTAAGGTACCTGATCTTCCGGCAGCAGAAGTGACTGCATGTTGACCAGGTGAAGACTCGTAATGACAGGTGCACTTTAAAGTGATACTGTCACCTTCTTACTATCTGTGCATTTCTCCGCACCATCCCCAAGCTTTGATACCATATATACCTTTATAACTTCTCTGTGTCTTTTTTATCCTCTAACATCGCTTTATTTTATCAAGGGACAGTGTGATTTAATTGGTGGGCAGTGTCACCTAGGCGAGGCTCCATGGCAGTTCACACTGTCAACAATTTTAGAGTTTTATACAAGTATTCATCAAATTTGCAGCCTCTACACTTGTGGACAGTGCTAAGAACTGCACATAGAGTAAGGGGGTGACAATATCACTTTAAGGTATGTGTACACAAGCACACAAATTTCAATTTTTTCTGTAGGACTACTCTGGCAGATGTCATAGAGCTATCACCTGTGACTCAATATTTACTTCTTCATAGCTCAGAGAACTGTGATAAATACTACATACATTTTAAGATTAAGGGATGTGTGGGTTTATACCCTAATAACACATTTAGGTTATGTTCACACACTGTATTTTAGTCAGTATTTGGCCGCCATATAACGGTAAATAACTGCCATTATTTCCATACAACAGCATTTTTGTAAAAATGCTATGCTATAATTTTGGCCTCAAACAAGAAAACTGCTGTCAAGTCTGCAACACTAAGGCCATTTGGTCTTTATTAACAGCAAAAAAAAAGACCAAATGCAGGAAGTGATGTCAATTGTCTCTCTACTGTGCACAGACTAGCCCAGTGAAAATGACTGCTGATTGGCCAGTGGCCGAACACGCCCCTGTACACACCCCTGTGCCCTTCTGCAGCTGAGTAAACTGAAAGATCTTTTTGCCTAAAGCATATGTCATTTATAAAAAATTAAAAATAAAACCGCCCAATGGTTCAGAAGCTTAGGCAGCGCAATGGGACATGCTGAAGACACAACATTAAAAAAAACCTGACGGCATACATAAAATGAGCATTAACTGTACCATTATCTGTATATTTGCTGGGGTTTGTTATTTTTATATGTCATGACAGGTACTTGAATTGATACAAATTGATGGATATACAGTGGTGCCTTGGATTACAAGCATAACTCGTTCAAGGACCGCTCTTGTAATCCAAATCATTCTTAAACTAAAGCAAATTTTCCCATATAAAATCGTTGAAATGCAGACTATTGGTTCCACGCTACAAAAATAATCATGTAAAACAAATGAAACAAAGATTTAGAAGCAGCTGAATATGTGATATTATGTGCAAAATGCTCTCAATCCAAGTTACTCTTAAACCAAGGTACCACTGTATAGCAAAAATTGGCTCAATTTATCATATCATGAGGATAATATATTTATGCCGTGAATTACCTAGGTCTCCTTTATCTCCTTTTACACCAGCAGCTCCTTTAATGCCAGGAGTCCCAGGGGCTCCAGCTGCACCCGTAGCACCTTTAATACCAGGAGCTCCAGCAGCACCAGATGCACCTGACGGCCCCATCGAGCCCTTTTCTCCTTTAAGACCCTGTGGACCTAGAACCAGAAATATTAAACACATAGGGGGAGATTTATCAAAGGATGTAAAATTTGGACTGGTGCAAACTGCCCCCAGCAACCAATGAGAGCTCCTCTTTTATTTTACCAGAGCTGAAAGCTGAGCTGTGATTGGTTGCTGTGGGCAGTTTGCACCAGTCTAAATTTTCACACCCTTTGATAAATCTCCCCCATAACCTTTGAATTCCTAGACACCTATTTTTATAAACTCTCAGGACATTTAATACTATATAATATACTAATAATATCCTAACTGAGAATCTATAGTGTAAGACGGAAGACCTTTTACCAGCTTTCCAGCCATTTGTTTGTAGTATGTTTTTGTAATTCTAAAGGATTTATTATACAGTTTCTATGTGGATAGAAAACCTAGCAAATGGATAGTATTAATGACTATAAGTTTTATTTTGTCTGGAAATGTTTAATTGGGTAGAAGACAGAAGGTGGCAAACGAAACAAATGCTAAGTCTAGTAGCACCCACAGTTATTGTTAGCCAATCAAAATAAGTAATTTATCTTCAGTACATCATCACTTAAAGTGTAGATGTTGTTTTAAAAACTTTTGACATGTCATAGTTCCTGATCGAGAGAAACAACAGGGAGAGGACCACACTGCAGCACGTCCCCCCCCCCCCCTACTCTGAGTTAAAAGAAAGAGATGTGTGTAGTATACCAGAGCATAATTCCTGCGGCTGGGCTGAGGATGGCACCTGTCCACAAGTGTTTTATTATATATTCTAGGAGTTAATATGCCTTATATTAAACTGTTATATGTATTTCTCTGTACCAGTGTAACTGGCAGGCAGAGAATGGGTTACATGCTTTACACTGAACACCGCAAAAAACAGTGACACCTACTGTCCTTAGTGGCAACTGCTTTAGCCAGTGTTGTAAGCCTAGAAGTTGATAGAAAGTGGGCGGGGTATGCAAATAGGCCCCCCCATAAAAGGTTTGCAGTTGTAGAGTTTAGCAGAAACAAGTGAGTAGCTGTTGAGGGAACAACATCACCTCAGGAGATCACCAAAGAGCAAAGCTGCTGAGGGGAACAAAGAGAGATCATAAACAGAGCAGCTGGAGGTGAGACAACAAGAGAGAGACTTTGAGGGAAAGTTTGTCAGGTGCACCCTCAGGAAAGGACCAGCACATATACAGTCAGAGGGAATCCTCAGATCAGGAACCCAAGTGGATGGACTTGGCTGTTAAGGGAGCAGAGTTAACTTAGGTCTCTGCACCCTTTCTGAATTCGGGGGGTAAGATTTATTAGGACCCCTGGACACCTCTAGGACCCGAAAGTTGTGGCTTAAGGCCCGGCCCAGTAACCAAAGCAGGAAGCTCTCTAGCTGACAGGGAGGGGGAACAGACTCAAGCATCATTGAGGGAGAGGTCCACAGTGCCCACCAGCGTACTGACAGACCAGGATCTGAGGCAGATCCTCTCTCCACACACCACCAGACTCTCTACAGGCACAGTAACCCAGTCAAGGCCGCCAGTATTAACAGCTGCATGCCACAGGACTGTAAAACACCTACAAGTCCATCAGTAAAGGAGTTATTGTTATACTGCCTCTCTCCTTGTCTTCCTGTTGTCCTGGTCTACCTGCACCACACCACCATCAAGGGCCATACTACCGGACAGCAGTATTTGGGGCTGGCCCGGGGGGAACTACAGGTCCACACCACTGACCACCTTACACACAGGTGCAGCCCCCCTACAGGAACCT
Organism: Dendropsophus ebraccatus; assembly: GCF_027789765.1. Lineage (NCBI taxonomy): Eukaryota > Metazoa > Chordata > Amphibia > Anura > Hylidae > Dendropsophus > Dendropsophus ebraccatus. Next base: position 79,133,398 of record NC_091461.1, read on the forward strand.
CTGCAGTAGCCCACAGAAGAGAGAGAGAATTCAGGGAAGCGCCAGAGTCCCCTGTACCTGTGGAAGCCCTCGTGCCCACCTGTGACCATGACAGGTCAGAGCCCAAGGCTGCGGTGCACCACAAGACCCAGCCATCCTGCAGGTACAGCACACTCTCACTCTGCAGCCCTCAGTGCATCCCCTCACTTAGGAGCCCAGCACTACACTCAGGAGAGGCCAAACCACCTAACAGTCAAAGACTACTACCACCATCATCCACTCCTCATTCCCCTCACTCTCTTCCACAAGCACCTCTGCTCGATGCATAAGCACGTTCCATGTGCTCTATAGGAACCCATTATAAGTCTGACTCTTTTTTTCTAACTCAGAGCAGAGAGCCACACAGTCGCGATTTTCTCCCTGCTCGTTCTCCCGATCAGTAGGGGTCTGAACACTCAGAACTAGATCGATTAAAATTTTTGACATGCCTCTATGACATTTACTGTACTGTATATTTACTGTACTGTACATTTTTCACATACTGCAGGAGAAATACTCTATGACTTCTGTTACCTGGTGCCCCATTCATCCCTTTGACACCCTGTTCTCCTTGCAGACCTTGGGGGCCTGCTTTTCCTGCAATACCTGGATTACCTTTTAAACCTGGGCTTCCTGTTTTTCCAGGCAACCCTAAAAAAGAAAAATCATATGACAACAACAATATATTATATTTATAACCAACGCTCTACCTAAATATAATTTTTGCATAATTGCATTTGTAGGACAGGAGGAAATAAAACCCAGCCAAAGGTCTGCATCTTAGTCGCCAAAAACATTGCATAACATTTAAAGGGGAATTCCTATCCTACAAATATATGGCATATCCACAGGAAATCCACCACTGGGACCCACACCTATGTCTAGAACGACAGCCCCTGTGTCTGGTCTGCGTCTGACTGTGCCTGGCTTAGGGGCAGCAGCTGGAGGTGGTTGGGTTTCCAAAAAATAGCTGAGCAGGCTGTTTTATTCCATGACCATACTTTCTTTAGGTGTTAAGTGGAGCTTCGAAAATGTGGTTGACCATGTTTTTGTGTATGATAAAATGTTAAATGGACTGTAAAAACACAGTGTAACCCCAGCCCTATAGAAATAGTTAGTGCAAATTGTTTTCTATGGGACCTACAGAAACAGCAAAAAAACAAATATCTGTTTTTTAAAACTCGGCTGCCACTACGACCGTTTATTTATCTGATCCCAGCAAAAGAATGAACGATGTGCTATTACACTATACGATTAGATCAGATGGAATAAACGATCGTAGTAACGATTGTTGTAACAATTGTCACTAATGGCTATCTTTCTTTGTAATATGGTGAACGATTTTAGGGTAACGATAAACAATCTCCTTTGCGATCGTTTATCCTTAATAGTTAAAAATCGATTTGTCTCAATAGGACCCTTACACTTAAACCCTGCAATCACAGCACGATCACAGCTTTTAAAGTGTTAATGGTGGGCGGCCATGCGATTGCTGCGTCTTGTCATTAATGGTGAGGAACTGGCTGCTTATAGCAGCTGGTACTTTCCCTCTATGAAGAGAGCTCAGGTTCTTGCAGACAATGGGGTAAATGTGTGCCATCCATCATTAAATGACAGGCATGTATGGCATACATTTATGTCATCCGTTGTTAAGGGGTTAAACATGAGGATTTAACAAAGAAAGGGCAAAAATTAAAATTGGCTTTGTCATGAAGGGAATATCTGATACAAATAATACAGGATGCAGCTCAGTAGGCATAGGTGACTGTGTAGTCTAGACAAGAGAATGATGGTTAACCTGAGGGAGATCAACCAAAACACCGCAGAGACACCATCACGTGTTTCTTAACATCAAGTGAATCTAGGAACATCCCAGGGGGCAATGTTCCTAGATTCACTTGATGTTGAGAAACACGTGATGGTGTCTCTGCGGTGTTTTGGTTGATCTCCCTCAGGTCAACCATCATTCTCTTGAATGCACTTACTAGGCTTTGCTTCCACTAGCCAGATTCCTACTCCACACTGATGAGGGGCAAATACCCCGAAACAGCTGTCTGTGGATAGATACCTTGCTGAGGTGGTTTCCTTGACTGGAGAACGCCTTTGGCTTGGTTGTTCCTTCCCCCTGGAAGGTCTGGCTAGCTCACTGATGTTGAGAAACATGTGATGGTGTCTCCGCAGTACTTTTGCATATGTCAATTAGTCTAGAGCATGTGTTAGTTGAAGTGCTCTGATTAACAAATCCATACCCTAGACACCTTTAATGGGGTTATCCAGTGCTACAAAAACATGGCCACTTTCTTCCAGAGACAGCCCCACTCTTGTTTCCAACTTGGGAGGCATTTTGCTGCTCAGTTCCAATAAAGTGAACGGAGCTTAATTGCAAACTGCACCTGAACTGGAGTCAAAAGTTGTGTTGTCTCTGGAAGAAAGTGGCCATGCTTTTGTAGCACTGGATAACCCCTTTAATCTGGCCTGGGTCCGCAGCACTAAAAGCTTATATAAATAGGGATATAGGAGAAATTTTTTGCATGCTGTGCACTAACGGTTCTTACATTCTTGGGTGTCTCCTAAAATAAGCCAACGGAGCTATGAGTTAAGGGATCAACACTTTTTTTATGTATCCTACCACAGCCTTTCTAAATGCCAGATTACAATAAAAACATAAGTGAAACACAGAAAAAAAAACATTAAAATTCTGTGAATTTACCTGGTTCACCTTTGGTACCAGGAAGACCATCTCTCCCATCTCTGCCATTAAGACCTTGGAATCCTTGGATAACGGAACATACCACTGGTTTTTCTGGAACTTCACATGACACCATGAGCAATGATGTCAGCATGACAATGGTAATTTTTATGGAGAATGACATATTCTTATGGTGCCCAAGTTCACACTTCTGTGAAAGCATATTTAAGTTACATCTCAGCAGGGTATACCTGGCATTTCAACTCAATATATATAGCTGCCAACTAACATTACTTTTAACCTTACTAGCCCAGTGCAAAATCTATGACCGAGCCCCATGTCCTACCGTCCCCTATTTGTAATACTGGCATCTTATCATGTGGCAGAGGGGGCCTAGCTTTCCCCATCTATAGCCTGGGCTTTCATGATGGGTAGTACAGCGGCTATCTGGCCGCTGGCAGAACTTACTGTTATAGGGCATGACAGTGTCGTAATTTAAAAGTAACAGGCAGCGCCACGGCCTCCTGCCGCCGTGCTGTCGATCAGCTGCTGAGGACTGGCCTGGAGGACTGAAGAGGTTGCATGTCAGCAAGTCATTCAGTCAGTGAGTATAAACTACTATGTGTATGTACTGTTGGTGGTCTTTGGTGCTGACAAGAGGCACAGAGCAGGGAGCTATCAGCTCTCTTCTCTGTGACTTTCACTTCTAAAGTGGACGTTGCATTAGGCCTGCGATCTAGTAGTGATCTGGAACAACAGTGATGACTGACAGGTTGCTCCCTGACATCAGCGTGCAGCATTTGGTAAGGCACAGAAGAAACTGTGGGAATGACTGGAGAAGTAAGTAACTTTTTATTTTTGTAATTAATTATATAAGGACATGAGAGGAGGCTACCACTTATTGGGAGGAAGAGCACAGGAGGAAGATTAGATGGGGCTACTGGTACTTGGGGGGGGGCACTGGAGGAAGATTAGAGGCTACCACTACTTGGGGGTGGTGCATGGGAGGAAGATTAGAGGAGGCTAACACTACTTAGGAGGGGCATGGGAGGAAGATTAGAGGTGGCCACTGTGGAGTCCCACCACAGGTGTTACTAGTTTATACACCCTTTCGCAAAAGCCTGTACACTAAGTAAAAGTGGTAATGGTAATGTCGCTAGTATGTATGTCTTGTATCTAAGTATTGCACAGCTGTAGAAATCAAGGGGCTATTGTTCTTTGTGATTTGTGCACCAATAAGAGCTCTTTTCTCTTCTCCACCTATCTCTGTTCTCTTTCTTCTTTTGCACTCTTTTCTCACCCACTCACAGCAAGCATAACATACCCTGTAGGAAGTTGTCACATGGTGAGAGGAACTGTAGTCACACACTTAGTCTGGTTCCTGACCAACCATCTTATATGAATGGGAAGCTGGTGGAACTTTCTTCCACGCATGACCTGGTGCCAAGCATCTGATATAACCATTGTGTTTGTGTGAGGTTATTTTAGGGATACCGATTCTTATACACGACTGCTTCAATTCGTTGTCAGGTATTTACAAATGAAGAAGACCAGCAGGACACGGCCTGGCTGTGTGCAGCCATTTGGCACATGTTTCTAGAGGTGGACAGGCTACATCTATATCAGGGTGGCCGGAGAGTAAACAGACAGAGTTATAAAGTGCTGGACTTCGCATAACGGGAGTCATCCCAAATCAGACCACTATCCAGGTTACTGCAAACAGTTAGTTAATATTAGTGCTGCGTAACTAACTCCTTTTGTACCTCAGCCAATGAAGTACTGACACGAGTCTTAGTAGAAGAACACACGCCCCCAGGGTATATAAACTAGCTGCCATCTTTGAATAAAGAAGATCCACCTTAACCATCAATGTTTCAGGGAGTTTGATTCTCAGTGCGCACTATAAACTTATAACTTGTAATTTGGAGCAGACAGTCAATATGACAGCACTCTTAATGTGCATCTATAACACCTCCTCTCTACTTCTCAGAACTTACTCTACTTCTCAGCACGCAATCAAGCCAGCACGGCTATACTACTTCTCAAGCTCTCAGCACAAGTCTTGTCAGTCAAGTCCAAAGTATATTGTCAAGTCACAGGTCTACTGTATAAGGTTATGTTCACACTATGTAAAACAGTTTTGAGGTTTATGCCTTGGCTGCAATATATACGAACTACGGTCGTACAATGCACACTACTATCAGACAACGGCCGTTGTTTTCACTGCTCCGTGAAAAATAAACATGTCATTTTTTTCCGGCCGGTAATGTTCCAACTACGGCCGTGGATTTCAATGCGGCCGCCCACGGAATATTTATTTATGCAAAATTAAACTTGATTTTGAAATAAAAAAATTTCTGTGTGGTTTATTGGGCTGGGCGCAGTATTCCAAATAAATGACTTGTTTCATCCCGTTTAGAAACAAGCTAGGAAGCAAAATTATACAACGGCCGTAGTTTCACGACTAGACCGTATGGCCATATTTCTACGGCCATAGTTTCAGGCGCACACGTTCGGCCGTTAATTTACGTAGTGTGAACATAGCCTTATGCTGTATCAAGTATTCCTAAAGTAAAGAAAAGTTTATTTATGGTAACAGGACTCGGTGTTTATTACGTAAACACCGATATAGTAATACAGTAATTGCTAGAGATGAGCGAAAAGTATTTGATCGAATAGCTATTCAATCAAATACTGCCCTATTTGAAAGGATCGAGTTAGTTCGAATATGTGATCGAATATTCCGATCTAAATTAACTTTAATAAAACAGCTAAATAATTTTTTAGCTGTTTTAACCCCTTAAGGTCAAAGCCAATTTTAGTTTTTGCACTTTTGCTTTTTTCACTTTATATTTAAAAGGCCTTAGCGCTTGCATTTTTTCACCTAGAGATGTATATGAGCGCTTATTTTTTGCGAAACCAATTGTACTTTGCAATGACAGGCATTATTTTTCCATAAAATATGCTGCGAAACCGGAAAAAAATCATTGGCGCTGTCAAATTGAAAAAAAAAAGGAATTTGTTTTGATTTCGTGGAGTTTTGCTTTAAGGCCGTTCGCCCTATGGTAAAACTGACTGGTTATGCATGTTCCTCAAGTTGTTACGATTACAACGATATATAACATGTATAACTTTTATATTATCTGATGGCTTGTAAAAAATTCAAACCTGTAACGCCTGGAGTAGTGGATCCACTGGACCGGCACCAGCGATGGCACAAACCTCACCAGGGAGCGGAGTCTAAGGGGCCGCTGGTTTTCACCAGAGCCCGCCGCAAGGCGGGATGGACTTGCTGCGGCAGGCGACCCCCAGGTCGCTACCCCTGGCTTGGTTGCTGGTGACGGCAGGCGAGGCGTGGCAGGAGTAGGTACTGACAGAGGCGTGTAGGCGTACCGCAGGTGACAGGCTGAACACAGGAACAGCAGTGAGACGGGAAGCAGAAACCAGGGACTAGGAGTAAGGACTGGGTAGCGGGCAGGAAACAGGAACAAGGACTAGGGACCAGGTAGTGGACAGGTATCAGGAACAACAGGGAGCTGGGCCAAACGCTATGGGAAGCATGTAGAGGCTCCAACACAGGGGACAGGGCATGCTGGGATTTATAGGGGAGTGATTGGGTGCAACTACCAATTAGGAGCGCACTGCCCCTTTAAATCTGAGACAGCCGGCGCGCGCGCGCCCTAGGAGGTGGGGACGCGCGCGCCGGCCGGCACAGCGAGAGACAGGAGCGTGGAGAGGTGAGGCGCCCCCCGGGGCCGAACGTGTAGCAGCGCCGGGTCCCTGCACAGGGACCCCGGCAGCTGCATGAGAAGGAGGGGGGTCGCGGCGGCGGCCCGGAGCACGGGACGCCGCCGCGGCCGTGACAGTACCCCCCCCCTTTGGCCTCCCCCTCTTTCTAACCTGCAGGAACCTCTTGATGAGATCTTGGTCCAGGATGTTAGCCTCGGGTTCCCAGGACCTCTCCTCAGGACCAAATCCTTTCCAGTCCACCAGGAAGAACCTTCTCCCTCTGACAGTCTTCATGGCCAGAATGTCTTTAACAGCGTAGACGTCGTCAGAGACGGCTTGAGGAGCAGAGAACGAAGACTTATCTGAGAACCGGTTCAGAACCACTGGTTTTAAGAGGGAAACATGGAAGGAGTTCGGAATCCGCATAGTGGGGGGTAGGCGGAGCTTGTAGGTGACAGGGTTGATGCGTCTTAGCACCGAGAAAGGACCGAGGAATCGAGGACCCAACTTGTAGCTGGGAATCTTGAGTCGGACATATTTGGCCGAGAGCCAGACTTTGTCACCTGGGAGAAAATTTGTGGCAGGTCTCCTCTTCTTATCAGCCTGATCCTTCATGCGTTTAGAGGCTTTGAGTAATGACTGTCGAGTTTGTTCCCAGATCGATTGCAGGTCAGATAACAACTCCTCCACGGCTGGGACTTCGGAGGATGGAGAGAGAGGCAGAGGAGGACGAGGATGATGCCCGTAGACCACATAGAAAGGAGACTTGCCTGTGGAAGTCGAGTCCAGATGGTTATATGAGAATTCTGCCCATGGGAGTAGATCGGACCAGTTGTCTTGGCGGCTGGAAACAAAATGGCGTAGGTAGTTACCCAGAATCTGATTGACTCTCTCCACTTGCCCGTTAGTCTGAGGATGATAGGCCGATGAGAAGTCCAGCTTCACTTGGAGTTGCGAGCAGAGGGCACGCCAAAACTTAGAGACAAATTGAGAGCCTCGGTCGGACACAATGTGAAGAGGAAGTCCATGCAGGCGGAAGATGTGTCGGAAGAACAACTGAGCCAGACGAGGAGCAGAGGGCAGACCAGGAAGGGCCACGAAGTGAGCCATTTTGGAGAAGCGGTCCGTCACCACCCAAATGACTGTATTGCCCGCAGATGGAGGTAGGTCTGTGATAAAATCCATCCCAATGTGGTGCCAGGGATGGTCCGGGACTGGCAAGGGCAAAAGTAGGCCGGCAGGTCTTTGACGGGGAGACTTATTCCTGGCACAAACTGCACAGGAAGCCACAAAATCCTTGACATCCTGGAGGAGATTGGGCCACCAGTAGTGACGGGAGATCAATTGCCCGGTCTTTTGGGTTCCTGGATGCCCGGCTACCAAGGAGGAATGCCCCCACCTCAAGATGCGTTTACGGAGTGCGGGGCGCACATAAGTCTTCCCGGGAGGCAGTCTCTGCAGAGCAGAAGTGGCCACTGGTACTAGGCGGTCGGGAGGTATTATGTGACGAGGAGATTCCTCTTGCCCCATGACATCGGATGCTCGGGATAATGCATCGGCCTTTAGATTCTTCTCGGCTGGACGGAAGTGGATGGTATAGTTGAACCGAGAAAAGAAGAGGGACCACCGAGCCTGCCTGGGATTGAGGCGTTGAGCCGATTGGAGGTAGAGGAGGTTCTTGTGGTCCGTGTAAATGTTAACAGGGTGTTTAGCCCCCTCTAGTAGATGACGCCACTCCTCCAGTGCCAACTTAATGGCCAGGAGTTCGCGGTCCCCAATGGTATAGTTCCTCTCGGCAGGGGAGAAAGTCTTAGAAAAGAACCCGCAGGTTCTGGTCTTGCCTGATGTGTCCCTTTGCGAGAGAACGGCTCCTGCGCCCACAGAAGAAGCATCGACCTCGAGAGAAAACGGCCTGGAGACATCCGGGCGGACTAGAGCAGGAGCAGAGGCAAAGGCAGACTTGAGGCTATTGAAGGCTTGTTCGGCCTCTGGAGGCCAACGTCTGGGGTCCGCCTTCTTTTTAGTGAGAGCCACAATGGGTGCGACCAGGGTAGAGAAGTGAGGGATGAATTGCCGGTAATAGTTGGCGAAGCCCAGGAAACGTTGGATAGCTCTAAGTCCCACAGGGCGTGGCCATTGAAGGACAGCTGCGAGCTTGGCTGGATCCATTTGTAGGCCCTGATCGGAGACGATATAGCCAAGAAATGGAAGACTGCGCTGATGGAAAACACACTTCTCAAGCTTGGCGTATAGATGATTGGCCCGTAGTCTTCGTAGAACCTGACGCACTTGTGCCACATGAGTCTGCTGGTCCGGGGAGAAGACCAAAATGTCGTCCAAATAGACAATGACGCAGACATAGAGGAGGTCTCGGAAGATATCGTTCACGAATTCCTGGAAGACCGCTGGGGCATTGCATAGGCCGAATGGCATGACCAGATATTCGTAGTGCCCATCCCTGGTGTTGAAAGCAGTCTTCCATTCGTCTCCTTTACGAATTCGGACCAAGTTATACGCTCCCCTGAGATCCAGCTTGGAGAAGAGCTTTGCTCCACGAAGACGGTCGAATAGTTCCGGAATAAGCGGAAGAGGATAGCGGTTCTTAACAGTCACCTTATTTAAGCCCCGATAGTCTATGCATGGGCGGAGGGAACCGTCCTTCTTCTGAACAAAGAAAAATCCGGCGCCAGCTGGAGACGTGGATTTACGGATGAAGCCCTTTTGTAAGTTCTCCTGGATGTAGGAGGACATGGCTTCAGTCTCGGGCACAGAGAGAGGGTATACTCGACCACGTGGAGGAGAAGCCCCTGGAAGGAGGTCTATAGGGCAATCATAGGCCCGATGAGGTGGTAGTGAGTCCGCCTCCTTGGCCGAGAAAACATCGACAAAGTCTTGGTAGTCCTCCGGTAGCCCGGATAGAGGCTTGACATAAGCAGGTGACCTTGTAGAGCACTTGGGTTGAGGAGATCTCAGACACCGGTTATGACAGTCCTGACCCCAGCTGAGAACCTCCTCAGTTCTCCAGTCCAGCTTAGGGGTATGGAATTGCAGCCAAGGAAGACCCAGCAGGAGGTTGGAAGAGGAATGGCGCAAGACATAGAAGGAGATCTTCTCCTGATGTAAGGCGCCCACCTGGAGGACTAGGGGTGCCGTCTGGCTGTACACAGCTTCGGAAAGAATCTCCCCCGTAACCGAAGAGATAGACCGGGGTTGGGCAAGCTGGATAACGGGTAGCCGCCATCTTTGGACCAACGAAGCAGAGATGAAACTGCCAGCAGAGCCAGAGTCGATGAGGGCAGTAGACTGGAAAACTTGCCCTGAGGGTGTCTGGATGGAGACGGGCATAGTCAACCTTGGAGAGGTGGCATTCACACCTAGGGAGGCCTCTCCCACCGGACCTAGGTGCGAGCGTTTCCCGGACGCTGAGGGCGTTGGGGACATCTCTGCCGATAGTGATCCTCGCCACCGCAATAGAGGCAGAGATTTTGGGCCAGTCGACGGTTCCTCTCATCAGTCGTCAGGCGAGCACGTTCCACCTGCATAGGAACTTCTGGAGGCGACTGGGACATGGGAGCCACGGGATTCTGGAACACCGGTGCCAGCCGGGGATGGCGACGGGGCAGACTCAGACGCCGTCCTTGCCGGACCTCCTCCTCTCTCTCGGCGAACCTGGTGTAGACTCTGGTAGCCAGTAGGATAAGTTCGTTCAGGGAGGTAGGCAGGTCCCGGGCAGCGAGCACATCCTTCACTTGACTGGACAGGCCCTTTTTAAAGGTGGCAATCAGAGCGGCCTCATTCCAGTCTAGTTCCGCAGCCAGGGTGCGGAACTGGATGGCGTAATCACCAACGGAGGAAGTACCTTGGGATAGATTGAGAAGAGCAGTCTCAGCTGAAGACGCACGGGCAGGTTCCTCAAAGACAGAGCGGAACTCGTCCAAGAAGATTCGGAAATTGGCAGCAACCGGATCATTACGGTCCCATAGTGGTGTGGCCCAGGCCAGAGCTCGACCTTCCAATAGGCTGATAATGAAAGCCACTTTAGAGCGCTCGGTGGCAAACTGACTGCTTAAAAGTTCGATATACATAGTGCACTGGGTCAGGAATCCTCTGCACAACTTGGGGTCACCTCCATATTTACTTGGGAGAGCCAGTCGTAGTTTTGAAGAGGTTGCCGGGGGAGATGACTGCTGAGCTGTGGTATGCTGCTGTACGGCTGCAGTCAGTTGTTGGATCAGCTGTGACTGTTGCTGGATCTGTTGAGCCTGTAGGTCGACCACTCGGGCTACCTCACGGATATCAGGCACCTCGCCGGGATCCATGGTTGGAGCCTACTGTAACGCCTGGAGTAGTGGATCCACTGGACCGGCACCAGCGATGGCACAAACCTCACCAGGGAGCGGAGTCTAAGGGGCCGCTGGTTTTCACCAGAGCCCGCCGCAAGGCGGGATGGACTTGCTGCGGCAGGCGACCCCCAGGTCGCTACCCCTGGCTTGGTTGCTGGTGACGGCAGGCGAGGCGTGGCAGGAGTAGGTACTGACAGAGGCGTGTAGGCGTACCGCAGGTGACAGGCTGAACACAGGAACAGCAGTGAGACGGGAAGCAGAAACCAGGGACTAGGAGTAAGGACTGGGTAGCGGGCAGGAAACAGGAACAAGGACTAGGGACCAGGTAGCGGACAGGTATCAGGAACAACAGGGAGCTGGGCCAAACGCTATGGGAAGCATGTAGAGGCTCCAACACAGGGGACAGGGCATGCTGGGATTTATAGGGGAGTGATTGGGTGCAACTACCAATTAGGAGCGCACTGCCCCTTTAAATCTGAGACAGCCGGCGCGCGCACGCCCTAGGAGGCGGGGACGCGCGCGCCGGCCGGCACAGCGAGAGACAGGAGCGTGGAGAGGTGAGGCGCCCCCCGGGGCCGAACGTGTAGCAGCGCCGGGTCCCTGCACAGGGACCCCGGCAGCTGCATGAGAAGGAGGGGGGTCGCGGCGGCGGCCCGGAGCACGGGACGCCGCCGCGGCCGTGACAAAACCATTGTTAACAAATATATGTTCCTTAAAATCGCTCTTTTCCCATGCTTACAGCGCTTTTACCCTTTGGTCTATGGGGTTGTTTGAGGTGTCATTTTTTGCGCCATGATGCATTCTTTCTATCGGTACCTTGATTGCGTATATACGACTTTTTGATCACTTTTTATTACATTTTTTCTGGATTTGATGCGACCAAAAATGCGCAATTTTGCACTTTTTTTTGGAATTTTTTTGCGCTTACGCCATTTACCGTGCGATATCAGTAATGTGATTAATTAATAGTTCGGGCGATTACGCGCGCGGCGATACCAAACATGTTTGTTTATTTGTTTATTTATTTATATTTATAAAATGGGAAAAGGGGAGTGATTTGGACTTTTAATAGGGGAGGGGATTTTTTATTAATAAAAAAACATTTTTCCTTTTTTTTTTTTACTGTAACTTGAAGTCCCCCTGGGGGACTTGTATATAAACAGCAATGATCTCTCATAGAGATCAATGCTGTGTATATACACAGCAAAGATCGATGAGATTGGTCATAGATTGCTATGGCCTGCTGCAGGCCACAGCAATCTATTGCCGAGCCGGGATCAGCGTCATTCCGACGCTGAGGCCCGGCACGGGCAGAAGAACAGATCTCCCCCCCGCGATCACATCGTGGGGGGGAGATCCGTCCCACTAGACACCAGGGACGTGAGGTCTGAAGCCTCTAAGTGCAGCTGTCAGGTTTGACAGCTGCACTTAGAGGCTTAATTAGCCGGCGCGGCAACGGGACCCGCGCCGGCTAATAGAGGCACTGCCCGGCTGTACATGTCAGCCGGGATCAGCGCCGCTCTGAACACCCCCCGCGGCACCATGACGTATCAGATACGTCATGGGTTGCTAAGGGGTTAATAAAGTTTATACTCCCTGGGAAAGCAGGGAAGCAGTATTTTAAAGAGCACGGTATTACCGGCAATTGGCAATTAATTGGCAGTTAATATTTAATTAATAAAACAAAGTTTTGTTCTAAAAAAGTTATTTTCGTTGTTCAATAGCTTAATTAAAACGAATCCATGCTTTTGCAATTAAATATACTGTTTAAAAAAATTTAATATATAAAGAAATGTATATTTACATCAGTCTGGGACCCTTACTTAACCCCCTGGGGGCCAGATTGTTCAGTATGGCACCCAAAGGGTTAAGGGGGATGCAATGCATCCTCCCTTAATCCCTTGGGTGCCACACTGTAAGCAGTAATCTGTAAAGATGCTGCATACTGTAAGGTGCACAATACCGCTCACAGTGATGGGTGTTGTGCTCCTGTTTGTGTGTTTTTTGCGTGTTTTTTTTGTGTTGTTTTTCAGATATCGGTATCCTGTGGATTACAGCGGATTTGATGAACTACGTTGATGACCAGTGGTTGTTAGAATTTTTTTTAAAATAAAATGGTCAACAAGGGGTGTGTGTGTGTGTGTGTGTGTGGGGGGGTTATTTGAATAAAAAATATTTTAACTTGTGTCGTGTCTTTATTTCTTTACTATATAGACTTAGTAGTGGAAGCCGTCTTATAGACGGAATCCATTACTAAGTCAGGGCTTAGTGTTAGCTGGTATAAAATGGCTAACACTAACCCCCCCCCCATTATTACCCCAGTACCCAATGCCATCAGGGGTACTGGGAAGAGTCGGGTGCCAGTGGTCCTGGAGCGTCAAAATTGGTGCTCCTGGACTGGGCAGCAGCAGGCTGGTAATATTAAGGGTGGGGAGGGCCAAAAACAATGGCCCCTCCCACCCTGGTGTTACCACGCTGCTGTTGCTTGGTTTTTAACCCGGCTGGTTATGAAAATAGGGGAAACCCTACACGTTTTCGTTTTTTAAAATAAACAAATAATTTTAAAATAAGCATAGGGTTCCCCCTATTTTCATAACCAGACGGGTAATGGATTCCGTCTATTAGACAGCTTCCACTACTAAGTCTATATAGTAAAGAAATAAAGACACAACACAAGTGAAAAATATTTTTTATTCAAATAAAAATACCCCAAAACCCCTTGTTGACCATTTTATTAAAAAAAATAAATCCCAACAACCGCTGGTCATCGACATAGTCCATAGAATCTGACGTAATCCACAGGATACCAATATTTAAAAATCAAAAACAAACAGGAACACAACACCCATCATTGTGAGCGGTGTTGTGCACCTTACAGTATGCAGCATCTTTACAGATTGCTGCTTACAGTGTGGCACCCAAGGGGTTAAGGGAGGATGCATTGCATCCCCCTTAACCCTTTGGGTGCCATAATGAACAATCTGGTCCCAGGGGGTTAAGTAAGGGTCCCTACTTAACCCCTTGTGGGCCAGACTGATGTCAGACTGCACCCATACCAGCAAGGAAGGGGTTAGGTTACCCCCCTTCCTTGCTTGGATGTGTGTAGTGCAGGGGGGGGGAGATGTGTTCTATCTTCTCTCTTCTCTCTTCGCCAGTCCCCGGCACACTGAGTTCAGTGTGACAGGACCGGCTCTTTATATGTCCGCTCAGCCAATCAGCTGAGCGGACATATAAATCAAAATGTTTCTTCTAATGTTGCTATTGTGATAAAAAAAAATAGCATCATTAGAAGAAACAGTTGCTGATTTAATTAAAGTAAAGTATTAATTAGTACATTGAGCTGTATTACCGGCAATAGGCGTTGCCGGCAATAATACAGCTTCCTGTAGTAGTTAATAAAGTTATTTTTGTTGTTCAATAGCTTAATTAAAACAAATACATACTTTTGCAATTAAATATATTGTAAATAAATAAATATACATATTTATTTATATATTTATTTATTAACAGTATATTTCATTGCAAAAGGATGGATTCGTTTTAATTAAAGTGACTCTGCACCCACAATCTGTCCCCTCCAAACCACTTGTACCTTCAGATAGCTGCTTTTAATCCAAGATCTGTCCTGGGGTCCGTTCGGCAGGTGATGTAGTTAGTGTGTTAAAAACTACTTTTAATCCAGCAGCGCTGTGTCTAACGGTCGGGGCTTACATTAGTGTATGCATTAGGCTTGCACCACCTCTCCGTCCTGCCTCCCCACCCTCCTCATGATTAGGAATGCTCCAGGCAGATTGCTTCCTATTCCCCTTCTGTGTGTATAATAAACATGGGCTGGATCGTTAATACACCTGTGCAAAGCTCAAACAGTCAATGTTCCTGGATCATTCCTAATGCTGAGGAGGGCGGGGAGGAGGGAAGGAGAGGTTATGCCAGCCTAATGCATGTACAAATGTAAGCCCCGGCCGTTAGACACAGCGCTGTAGGATTAAAAATTGTTTTTATGACAATAGCTGCATCACCTGCCGAACGGACCCCAGGACAGATCTTGGATTAAAAGCAGCTATCTCAAGGTACAAGTGGTTTAGGGGGGGTCAGATTGTGGGTACAGAGTCGCTTTAAGCTATTGAACATCGAAAATAACTTTTTTAGAACGAAACTTTGTTTTATTAATTAAATATTAAAGGGGTAGTGCACCAAAAATTTTTTTCTTTCAAATCAATTGCTGCCATGAAGTGCCAGAGATTTGTAATTTACTTCTATTAAAAAATCTCAAGCCTTCCAGTACTTATCAGCTGCTGTGTGTCCAGCAGGAAGTGGTGTTTTCTTTCCTGTCTGACACAGTGCTCTCTGTTGCCTCCTCTGTCCATGTCAGGAACTGTCCAGAGAAGGAGTAAATCCCCATAGAAAACCTCTTCTGCTCTCCAGACTGGAAATAATACCACTTCCTGTTGGGCATACAGCAGCTGATAAGTACTGGAAGGCTTGAGATTTTTTAATAGAAGTAAATTACAAATCTCTGGCACTTCATGGCAGCAGTTGATTTGAAAGAAAAATTTTTTGGGTGCACTACCCCTTTAACTATTACAGGAATCAGTGCCCTGTAAAATACTGCTTCCCTACTTTCCCACATCACTTTCTAAAGATGTCTTGGACTTGGTGACCTCCGATTCATTGAATCTTGATTTCTGGGTCCCAAGGAATTTTTCCTCCCATAGACTATAATGTGATTCGATATTCGATCGAATAGTGGAATATCAGGAGCTATTCGAATTGAATCCAACCGACTCGAATATTTCACTATTCGCTCATCTCTATGAATGGGGTATTGGATAGAGGTGACAGGTGTATAGACTGCTGGAAAAGTGTGGAACCTAAAATGTTTGTCCAATAGATGCTGCGGGGACAAGTCATGGCTAACAGAAGTCTTCATGATGGCCCAGAAAATTGAGCAACTCTGATGAGAGAAGACATCACCTGTGAGTAGAGATGAGCGAACAGGGTTTGGGTTCAAGTCCATCCGAACCCAAACGATCGGCATTTGATTAGCCGGGGCTGCTGAACTTGGATAAAGCTCTAAGGTTGTAAGGTTGTCTGGAAAACATGGATAAAGCCAATGACTATATCCATGTTTTCCACATAGCCTTAGGGCTTTATCCAACTTCAGCAGCCACCGCTAATCAAATGCCGAAAGTTTGGGTTCAGATGGACTCGAGCATGCTCGAGGTTCACTCATCTCTATCTGTGAGTCAATGCGGGATGTAACTGCATTTTCAATCACTATATGGGAGTAATGTTGGACTCTACATTGTTTTTATTCAGTAACTGTACTGGTGGATGGAATAGATAGTGCTGAGCCTGTGACATAGTACAGAAAAAAGTCCCAGCCCAGCCCTGTCCCACTGCACTGCCTACCTGTATTTCAGGGAAAGACCTATCAATCTAACTTAGCCTGGCATGGAGAAGCAAGGGAGACTGCCAGACATGTCACCCAGTGTCTCATATTGGTTTTAAACTATATTTTCTCTAAATCATTGGAGCATTTCAGATTAAAACATAGTGGAGTCTTTCTGGATTCCACTTAGGACCTGCCGCGGATTCTGACGCGTGTACGCATCTCCGCCAACTCCATAGAAACCATTCTATGGGCGGTCGAATTCCGCCATCCGCTGAAAGAATAGACATGTAAATTCTTTCAGCAGATGGCGGAATCAGCCTGGCCATAGAAGGGTGTCTATGGCACGGGCGAGTGGGTACAAGCGACAGAATGCGACAGAACTGTAGAAGAGGATTCTGTAGTGTGAACCCACCCTAAATCTCCTTAGAGGAGCCTTCAAGTATTAAATTATCTGTGTTATTGCAGGATCAAAGTACAGAAAGCTTGCAATTATTAATATTACCAATAGGACACATAGGTCTGTATTGCAGCTACAGATAGTATACAGTATATGATCCTAGATTACTTGCAGTTTACTTTTGTGTTAGGCTTTTTTTTTACCATTTTTTTGACCATTTTACTGCTTCCATTTCAGTACCTGTAATTTTGACGTACAGGAAAACAGTACAGTCAACCACACTTTTGTGTACGTAAAAACATACATACATTTTAATATTTTTTTTTTATATAGTCAATGGGGTACAGGCTATGTTCACACAACGTCTTTTGAGCTCCATTTAAAATGACGTCTGTTATTTTGAGTCTAAAATAGCGGACGTCATTTACTTGCCTAGCCTCCCCTTAGTACAATGACAGCTGTTGGTGCATTATTTTAGTTTAGGGTTACTAATTGGACTTTACGCGTGTCTTAATTGAAAAGTCCATTGAATTTAATAGTAAAAATGGAGAAAGAACGGAGGAAAAAGAAAAACTGTGTTTGAACAACTAATAAAAAACATCCGCTGTTTGCAAAAGACGTCCGAAAATAATGATCATGTTCATTTTTTTTACGTCCGTGGTAAAAAACATTTTTTATTCAGTGCATTCTGCGCATTGGATGTCTGTCTTCCCATTGACTGCAATGCATTGCCATTGCAGTCAGTTAAATCGCAGCAAAAACTGACTTTTTTTAAATATCAAAATCTGGCGCCTATTCTCTATTTTTGACATTGTGTGAAAATAGCCTTAGATGTAATGGTGAACAAACCCTTTAAGGCTGGAAACACACATAGCAGTTTTGTTTGTTTGTTTTTTAAGGGTGCGTTCACACCTACAGGATCTGCAGCAGATCTGCAGCAGATTTGATGCTGTGTTCAGTTATTTAAATGAAATCTGCTGCAGAAAATCAGCTGCAGATCCTGTAGGTGTGAACGCACCATAAAACTGCCACTGCAGTTTTTGTGCCAAAACCAGAAGTAGATTCAAATGGTATGGAAAATATAAAAGAAGGACTTGTTGGATCCATTTCTGGTTTTGGCACAAAACCTGCAGTAGCAGTTTTCCTCCCCCAAAAAAGCTGTGTGTGTGTGTGTGTGTTTCCAACCTCATACTAAGCACCAATAAAACACAACACAAGATATATTTATATAATTCATTATAATGCAACATCATTATGTAAACTAATAAGAACAAATTATATAAAAGTGGAGCTAGACCATCCCCATACTATGTTATTCTTGGGATCACAGCATTTCAACATTTTTTTTTGCATAATAGAATAGTCTCCTTTCCATATACATGCCTAGACTGACAGAGAAAATATCTTACCTCAGTGGGAATACAGTTTACTGGGTGCATCCGATTTACTGTTGGTCTCCTGTGTTTTCAGTATGGCAAACTGTGCCCTGAAGCCTATGGTAGACCCCTTTTTATATCTTCAGACATTAGGATGCAAAAATACCTTCATAAAGTTCTTGCCTTAAGTTTAGTTGCAAAACATCCTCAGGATTATCCGGTCAGCAAATACTGGACTTTCTCAAATGTTGCAATCGTTCCTCACATAACAAACGAATCAACCAAATGTTTACCAAGTAACATATAGCAATAATATTTTTATGCTGAATTGACAGAATAGTTTTTTTTTTCAATAAAGGAATTTACCGGGAAGTTGCAACAATGGATTTTGTCATAGGTCAACGGCGAGTAATGGCCTACTGACATGAAACTGTTACATGATGCTATGAATAAACATTGGGATGTGTACTGTATGTGCTAAAACTGTATCTGCCTGTGACCTAGACTATTATTTACATAGAAGGTTTTTAAAAACCTGCATATTCATTAGATTAAGGCCTCATTCACAAATACTTTTACTTTTGCTGACTGAAATTTGGGTCCGCATTTTGGCATATGCAATCTGCTAAAAACCATCCATAGTGCACATCTGTAGCATCCGTGTTTTTTTTTGCTGATACCCAGAAATGTTACAGTGTTTTAAACACTAAAGAGAGTATGTATAAGTTTGCTGCACCCTACCAATAAGTATGACTAGACCAAACTTCGGGTTCCATCCTGTATCTACAAACTGCTGCTGTGTTATCAGGTTTATGCACCTACTATACATTATACATCACATGCTGATTGCTATTCTGTACAGTAACTTATAACATATTTAGTTGTTTCTGAATGTTTGTTTCATTTGTTTTACATGGTATACAGAATTTTAAAAAATCATCATTTTGGGGGTGTGGAACCAATTTTCTGCATTTTAATAATTTCTTATGGGAAAATTTGCTTTGGTTTAACCCTTAGACGACCCTGGACGTAGGGTTACGTCATGGAAATCTGTCCCCAGACGACCCATGACGTAACCTTACGTCCTGGGTGTTTTTCCCGCTATGAAGCACGCTCCGGAGCGGAGCGCGCTTCATAGCAGGTGGGGGCCGGCAGCAGTGAGCAGCTGGGACCTCACCGGTAATGACACGCTGCAGCGATCGCGCTGCCACGTGTCATTAACCCCTTAAACGCCGCGATCGCGGCGTTTAAGTGTAAGTGACAGGGGGAGTCCCCTGTCACTTACCGATCGGGACCCCCGCAGTGTGACTGCGGGGGTCCCGATCGTTGAAACGGACTGCCGGAGGTCTCTCACCTGCCTCTGTGCGGTCCGATCGGTGATCTGCTGCACTAAGGCTGCACAGGCAGGCTCAATGAGCAGAGCGCCGATAACACTGATCAATGCTATGCCTATGGCCTAGCATTCATCAGTGTAGAAATCAAACTAATGTATGCAAGTTCAAAACACTATTACACAACCCCAAAACCCCTCCCCCAATAAAAGTCTAAATCACCCCCCTTTCCCATTATATAAATAAAACATAAAAAAATGAATAAATAGATAAACATATAATACACCGTAGCGTGCGTAATTGTCCGATCTATTAAAATATAACAAGCGTCATTGCGACCGGTAAACGGCGTACACGAAAAGAGGGGAAAAGGTGTGCGGATTACCGATTTTATGTTACATTATATATTTAAAAAAATCAATAAAAAGTGATCAAAACATCCGATCTTCACAAATATGGTATTAATAAAAACTAGAGATCATGGCGGAAAAAATGACACCCCATACAGCCCCGTAGGTGAAAAAATAAAACCGTTATAAGCGTCACAGTAGGCCCTTTTATTAATATTTAATTGCCAAAAAAAAGGATTTCATAAAAAAATATATATATAACATTAGAGAATCTGTGTAACCTGCATACGGTTGTGTTCGTACTGACCTATAGAATAATTGTATCATGTCGCTTTTACCATATAGTGCATTACGTAGACACAGGAACCCCCCAAACGTTACCATATTGCATTCTTTCTTACGATTTCACCTATTTATATCTTCATAAATAATATATTTGGGATTCCATCATACATGTTATGGTAAAATGAAAGACGCCATTACAAAGTACAACTATTCCTGTAAAAAACAAGCACTTACATGGCTTGTAGATAGAAAACTGAGAGTGCTAGAGCTCTTAGAAGGGGAGGAGGGAAAAACGAAAGCACTAAGATCAAAATTTGCGCGGTCCACTGGGTCATTTTGGGCCTGGTCCTCAAAGGGTTAAGGGTGGATTTGAATTACAGGCACGGTCCTGGAACGAATTATGCTCGTATTCCAAGGCACCACTTTATATACGTAACATACAGTACACCTGTATGTTTATATATATTTATTGATATACTTCCCAATTCATATTATTACATCTACTTCTTGAGAGCCTACTCACAAGAGTTTTGAACTAGTTGTGTTCAGCATTTTTTGTGGACAGTTTGCAGATGGTTTGTGGATAATGGAGGCACTAAAAGATTTCTATGGGGAAACGTGCTGCAATTGCAGTCCACACTACAACATGTCTTTTTTTTTGCTGAAAGCAAATGCGGAGAGAGACAATGCGGACGTGTGAATAGCCCCGTTGAAAGCAATATGATTTGTGAAAGGCAAGATGGCTGGCACGCTTTGTATGCTTTGTACTGTCTATCTTCCTAACGTGGGCTGACCTGCCTTTGGAGGTTGAGGGCTGCCTTGAGTGCTTGGTTGTTTTTGGTGGAGATCTCAATATGGCTCTAGATTCCATGCTGGACTCCTGTTCTAGTCATTCTTCGCTCTCTTTCTCTTGTCTGCACTGGACAAAGCACTCTTTCCACTCCTTTTAACTGATGGACATCTGGCGACTTCTTCATCCTCGTGACAAAGGCTATACTTTCTTCTCCCACTATCATCAGGGCCGTTTTAATACACTGGTGGGCCCAGTGCACAGACCTCAAGAGTGGGCCCCCTCTCCTTATGAAGCTTAACTGAATTATATTTATCAGGTATTATCACTGGTGCATTATACTCAGTGCATCAGGTTTTATGACAAGTTATAAAAAGGGAGTTTGGTCGAGGAGCATTCCTATGTCAGGTACAATACCCCTAAATCTTTATAAATAATGGAGAGTGAAGCTAGTGGGGGCACGTACAGACCTAATATCACCACTGGAACAGTTTCTGGCTATAACAGGTTCCCACTGTAGGGATTGGTGAACTAATAGGGAACCACTCCCCCCCACCCCCTGGGAGTGTGGGTGTGTAAGCTCTTGTGTCCCCCCAGTCCTCCTCCTAGTCTGTAGGAGGAGGACTGGGGACACAGGAGCTTACAGACTAGAAGGAGGACTGGGGACACAGGAGCTTACAGACTAGAAGGAGGACTGGGGGACACAGGAGCTTACAGACTAGGAGGAGGACTGGGGGACACAGGAGCTTACAGACTAGGAGGAGGACTGGGGGACACAGGAGCTTACAGACTAGGAGGACTGGGGGGACACAGGAGCTTACAGACTAGGAGGACTGGGGGACACAGGAGCTTACAGACTAGGAGGAGGACTGGGGGACACAGGAGTTTACAGATTAGGAGGAGGACTGGGGTACATAGGAGCTTACAGACTAGGAGGAGGACTGGGGGACACAGGAGTTTACAGATTAGGAGGAGGACTGGGGTACATAGGAGCTTACAGACTAGGAGGAGGACTGGGGGGACACAGGAACTTACAGACTAGGAGGACTTGGGGGACACAGGAGCTTACAGACTAGGAGGACTGGTGGGACACAGGAGCTTACAGACTAGGAGGAGGACTGGGGGACACAGGATTTTACAGATTAGGAGGAGGACTGGGGTACATAGGAGCTTACAGACTAGGAGGAGGACTGGGGGACACAGGAGCTTACAGACTAGGAGGACTGGGGGGACACAGGAGCTTACAGACTAGGAGGACTGGGGGGGACACAGGAGCTTACAGACTAGGAGGACTGGGGGGACACAGGAGCTTACAGACTAGGAGGACTGGGGGGACACAGGAGCTTACAGACTAGGAGTACTGGGGGGGACACAGGAGCTTACAGACTAGGAGGACTGGAGGGACACAGGAGCGCACAGACTAGGAGGACTGGGGGGGACACAGGAGCTTACAGACTAGGAGGACTGGGGGGACAAAGGAGTTTACAGACTAGGAGGAGGACTGGGGGGACACAGGAGCTTACAAAATAGGAGGACTGGGGGACACAGGAGCTTACAGACTAGGAGGACTGGGGGGCCATAGGAGCTTACAGACTAGGAGGACTGGGGGGACACAGGAGCTTACAGACTAGGAGGACTGGGGGGACACAGGAGCTTACAGACTAGGAGGAGGAGTGGGGGACACAGGAGCTTACAGACTAGGAGGAGGACTGGGGGGACACAGGAGCTTACAGAGTAAGAGGACGACTGGGGGGACACAGGAGCTTACAGACTAGGAGGACTGGGGGGACACAGGAGTTTACAGACTAGGAGAAGGAGTGGGGGACACAGGAGCTTACAGACTAGGAGGAGGACTGGGGGGACACAGGAGCTTACAGAGTAAGAGGACGACTGGGGGGACGCAGGAGCTTACAGACTAGGAGGACTTGGGGGGACACAGGAGCTTACAGACTAGGAGGACTGGGGGACACAGGAGCTTACAGACAAGGAGGACTGGGGGACACAGGAGCTTACAGACTAGGAGGAGGACTGGGGGGTATAGGAGCTTACAGACTATGAGGACTGGGGACATAGCAGTTTATAGACTAGGAGGAGGACTGGGGGGACACAGGAGCTTACAGACTAGGAGGACTGGGGGGACACAGGAGCTTACAGACTAGGAGGACTGGGGGGCACAGGAGTTTACAGATTAGGAGGTGGACTGGGGGGGACACAGGAGCTTACAGACTAAGAGGAGGACTGGGGGGGCACAGGAGCTTACAGACTAGGAGGAGGACTGGGGGGACACAGGAGCTTACAGACTAGGAGGAGGACTAGGGGGGGCACAGGAGCTTAAAGACTAGGAGGAGGACTGGGGGGACACAAGAGCTTACAGACTAGGAGGACTGGGGGACACAGGAGTTTGCAGACTAGAAGGACTGGGGGGACACAGGAGCTTACAGACTAGGAGGACTGGGGGGACATAGGAGCTTACAGACTAGGAGGAGGACTAGGGGACATAGGAGCTTACAGACTAGGAGGACTGGGGGGGACACAGGAGCTTACAGACTAGGAGGAGGACTGGGGGGGGACAAAGGAGCTTACAGACTAGGAGGAGGACAGGGGGGGACACAGGAGCTTTCAGACTAGGAGGAGGACTGGGGGGACACAGGAGCTTACAGACTAGGACTGGGGGGGCACAGGAGCTTACAGACTAGGAGGTGGACTGGGAGGACACAGGAGCTTACAGACTAAGAGGAGGACTGAGGGGGACACAGGAGTTTACAGACTAGGAGGAGGACTAGGGGGACACAGGATCTTACACACTAGGAGGAGGACTGGGGGGGAGACAGGAGCTAACAGACTAGGAGGAGGACTGGGGGACACAGGAGCTTACAGATTAGGAGGAGAACTGGGGTACATAGGAGCTTACAGACTAGGAGGAGGACTGGGGGACACAGGAGCTAACAGATTAGGAGGAGGACTGGGGTACATAGGAGCTTACAGACTAGGAGGAGGACTGGGGGACATAGGAGCTTACAGACTAGAAGGAGGACTGGGGGACACAGGAGCTTACAGACTAGGAGGACTGGGGGGACACAGGAGCTTACAGACTAGGAGGACGACTCGGGGGACACAGGATCTTACAGACTAGGAGGACTGGGGGAACAAAGGAGCTTACAGACTAGGAGGACTGGGGGACACAGGAGCTTACAGACTAGGAGGAGGACTGGGGGACACAGGAACTTACAGACTAGGAGGAGGACTGGGGTACATAGGAGCTTACAGACTAGGAGGAGGACTAAGGGACATAGGAGCTTACAGACTAGAAGGAGGACTGGGGGACACAGGAGCTTACAGACTAGGAGGACTGGGGGGACACAGGAGCTTACAGACTAGGAGGACTGGGGGACACAGGCGCTTACAGACCAGGAGGACTGGGGGACAGAGGAGTTTACAGACTAGGAGGAGGTGTTAGGACTCGAGCTGTGCGTTCAGCACGGCGTCCATAGCAGTCAGGCTGCTTTTGATTTTTTTTTCTCTTCTCTGCTATTCCTTGATGTAGGAGTGTCCAGTGCTGCACTCCCTCTGCAGATCAGCACTAGGTGTTTGTGATCTCAGTGATTTAACTGACCGCTGACTCTTCCAGTCAGATGTCAGTATCTGGGCAGGCTGGGACTTCTTGTCCTATAACTACAATCACTTGCCACAAGTTCCTTGCCTGTGAAAGAGCCTAGTAACACTAGTGTATCTTGATCTAGCATTCCTCTGACCTGTTTATCCTGTTTTCCTGACCTCTGGCTTTCGGACCTCGACTATTCTTTTGGACTCTGATTTTGTACCTGAGTATACAGAACGTTGCTGACTTGGACTACTGACTACCCCTTTATTGTGTGTATTAGTCTTGTCTTGTTTTGTGTGCCTCACTTTACCGCAGGTGAGGGAACGCCGCCAAGTTGTCCGCTGCCGCCTAGGGCAGAGTGTGGCAATCAGGTAGAGACAGCTGGGGCGGGTGTCATCGGCAGGGACTGCACTGTCTATTTGTCTTCCCAGTCCCCGTCCTAACAGGAGGACTGGGGGACACAGGATCTTACAGACTAGGAGGACTGGGGGACACAGGAACTTACAGACTAGAAGGAGGACTGGGGGGACACAGGAGCTTACAAAATAGGAGGAGGACTAGGGGGGACACAGGAGCTTACAGACTAGGAGGACTAGGGGGGACACAGGAGCTTACAGACTAGGAGGACTGGGGGGACACAGGAGCTTACAGATTAGGAGGACTGGGGGGACACAGGAGTTTACAGACTAGGAGGAGGACTGGGGGGACATAGGAGCTTACAGACTAGGAGGACTGGGGGGACACAGGAGCTTACAGACTAGGAGGACTGAGGGGACACAGGAGCTTACAGACAAGGAGGACTGGGGGACACAGGAGCTTACAGACTAGGAGGAGGACTGGGGGGTATAGTAGCTTACAGACTAGGAGGACTGGGGACATAGCAGTTTACAGACTAGGAGGAGGACTGGGGGGACACAGGAGTTTACAGACTAGGAGGACTGGGGGACATAGCAGTTTACAGACTAGGAGGAGGACTGGGGGGACACAGGAGCTTACAGACTAGGAGGAGGACTGGGGGGACACAGGAGCTTACAGACTAGGAGGACTGGGGGGACACAGGATCTTACAGACTAGGAGGACTGGGGGGCACAGGAGTTCACAGATTAGGAGGTGGACTGGGGGACACAGGAGCTTACAGACTAAGAGGAGGACTGAGGGGGACACAGGAGCTTACAGACTAGGAGGAGGACTGTGGGGACACAGGAGCTTACACACTAGGAGGAGGACTGGGGGGGACACAGGAGCTTACAGACTAGGAGGAGGACTGGGGGGGGACACAGGAGCTTACAGACTAGGAGGAGGACAGGGGGGGGGACACAGGAGCTTTCAGACTAGGAGGAGGACTGGGGGGACACAGGAGCTTACAGACTAGGACTGGGGGGCACAGGAGTTTACAGACTAGGAGGTGGACTGGGGGGACACAGGAGCTTACAGACTAAGAGGAGGACTGAGGGGGACACAGGAGCTTACAGACTAGTAGGAGCAGGGCCGGATTAAGGTTGGTGGAGGCCCTGGGCGACAATTTTGTTGGGGGCTCCCTATTTTTTTCCCCTAAAGATAAACCATACAGTAATCTATATAGGTGGCTGATTACTGTAGGGGACTTACCCCTCCTCACTCCTGGCTGTATGGCTCAGCATCCTCCTCTGTTCTGCATGTGATGGTCACTGGAGGCTGCAGTTTGAAGGAGGATGCCAGGCCCTAGAGACAGGATGGGGGAGGGGTGAGTATCGGGGTGTGTTCCCACTTAATGCAATGCAAGAACACAGTCTTTTAGCACTCTCTGAGTGCTCTTGCCCAGTGTTAGCCACCACAGCAGCATATGCAGTTGCAGTTGTACCTACACTAGTCCCAAGTAATACTGGACCACAAGAGCAGGGGAGTTGGCCTGGTCAAACATTCGGGCTCACATGACAAATCAATTACAACCCCCAACATTATATTTTAATTTGGGGGTTTGGGGGTTCTGAGCATGCTGGGCAGGAGAGGTATACAAAGGATTAACCCTACACCTCCCTCCCTGGACAGCATGTAGTGCTGTGTCCAGGTGGCATTTTCAAATGCTTTTAGCACAGGACTGGCTCCCAGTCACCACTTCCGGGCTCTGGCTGGTGGAGGCCCCCTAGTGGTGGAGGCCCGGGGGCACGTGCCCCTGGTGCCCTCCCTTTAATCCGGCCCTGAGTAGGAGGACTGTGGGGACACAGGAGCTTACACACTAGGAGGAGGACTGGGGGGGGGAGACAGGAGCTAACAGACTAGGAGGAGGACTGGGGGACACAGGAGCTTACAGACTAGAAGGAGGACTGGGGGACACAGTAGCTTACAGATTAGGAGGAGAACTGGGGTACATAGGAGCTTACAGACTAGGAGGAGGACTGGGGGACACAGGAGCTTACAGATTAGGAGGAGGACTGGGGTACATAGGAGCTTACAGACTAGAAGGAGGACTGGGGGAAACAGGAGCTTACAGACTAGGAGGACTGGGGGGACACAGGAGCTTACAGACTAGGAGGACGACTCGGGGGACACAGAAGTTTACAGACTAGGAGGACTGGGGGGACAAAGGAGCTTACAGACTAGGAGGACTGGGGGACACAGGAGCTTACAGACTAGGAGGAGGACTGAAGGACACAGGAGCTTACAGATTAGGAGGAGGACTGGGGTACATAGGAGTTTACAGACTAGGAGGAGGACTAAGGGACTTAGGAGCTTACAGACTAGAAGGAGGACTGAGGGACACAGGAGCTTACAGACTAGGAGGACAGGGGGGACACAGGAGCTTACAGACTAGAAGGACTGGGGGGGACACAGGAGCTTACAGACTAGGAGGACTGGGGGGACAAAGGAGCTTACAGACTAGGAGGACTGGGGGACACAGGAGCTTACAGACCAGGAGGACTTGGGGACATAGAAGTTTACAGACTAGGAGGAGGACTGGGGGGACACAGGAGCTTACAAAATAGGAGGAGGACTAGGGGGGACACAGGAGCTTACAGACTAGGAGGACTGGGGGACACAGGAGCTTACAGACTAGGAGGACTGGGCGGACACAGGAGCTTACAGACTAGGAGGACTGGGGAGACATAGGAGCTTACAGACTAGGAGGACTGGGGGGACACAGGAGCTTACAGACTAGGAGGACTGGGGGGAGGCACAGGAGCTTACAGACTAGGAGGTGGACTGGGGGGGACACAGGAGATTGCAAACTAAGAGGAGGACTGGGGGGGGGGGACACAGGAGCTTACAGACTAGGAGGAGGACTGGGGGGGGGACACAGGAGTTTACAGACTAGGAGGAGGACTGGGGGGGACACAGCAGCTTACAGACTAGGAGGAGGACTGGGGGGGGGGGACACAGGAGCTTACAGACTAGGAGGACTGGGGGGACACAGGATCTTACAGACTAGGAGGACTGGGGGGACACAGGAGCTTACAGACTAGGAGGAGGACTGGGGGGACACAGGAGCTTACAGACTAAAAGGAGGATTGGGGGGACACTGGAGCTTACAGACTAGGAGGAGGACTGGGGGGACACAGGAGCTTACAGACTAGGAGGACTGGAAGACACAGGAGCTTACAGACTAGGAGGAGGACTGGGGGGGTATAGGAGTTTACAGACTAGGAGGTGGACTGGGGGGGGCACAGGAGCTTACAGACTAGGAGGAGGACTGGGGGGACACAGAAGGCCTACAGACTAGAAGGAAAACTAGGGGAGGACACAGGATCTTACAGACTAGGATGAGGACTGGGGGGGACACAGGAGCTTACAGACTAGGAGGACTGGGGGACACAGGAGCTTAAAGACTAGGAGGACTGGGGGGACACAGGAGCTTACAGACTAGGAGGACTGGGGGGACATAGGAGCTTACAGACTAGGAGGACTGGGGAACATAGGAGCTTACAGACTAGGAGGAGGACTGGGGGACATAGGAGCTTACAGACTAGGAGGACTGGGGGGACACAGGAGCTTACAGACTAGGAGGAGGACTGGGGGGACACAGGAGCTTACAGACTAAGAGGAGGACTGGGGGGGACACAGTAGCTTACAGAGTAGGAGGAGGACTGGGGGGACACAGGAGCTTACAGACTAGGAGGAGGACTGGGGGGGGGGGGACACAGGAGCTTACAGACTAGGAGGAGGACTGGGGGGGACACAGGAGCTTACAGACTAGGAGGAGGACTGGGGGGGACACAGGAGCTTACAGACTAGGAGGACTGGGGGACACAGGAGTTTACAGACTAGGAGGACTGGAGGGACACAGGAGCGCACAGACTAGGAGGACTGTTGGGGCACAGGAGCTTACAGACTAAGAGGAAGACTGGGGGGGACACAGGAGCTTACAGACTAGGAGGAGGACTGGGGGGACACAGGAGCTTACAGACTAGGAGGACTGGGGGACACAGGAGCTTACAGACTAGGAGGAGGACTGGGGGGACACAGGAGCTTACAGACTAGGAGGACTGGGGGGCACAGGAGCTTGCAGACTAGGAGGTGGACTGGGGGGACACAGGAGCTTACAGACTAGGAGGAGGACTGGGGGGGACACAGGAGCCTACAGACTAGGAGGAGGACTGGGGGGACACAGGAACTTACAGACTAGGAGGTAGACTGGGGGGGACACAGGATCTTACAGACTAGGAGGAGGACTGGGGGAAACACAGGAGCTTACAGATTAGGAGGAGGACTGGGGGGGACACAGGAGCTTACAGACTAGGAGGAGGACTGGGGGGGACACAGGAGTTTACAGACTAGGAGGAGGACTGGGGGGACACAGGAGCCTACAGACTAGGAGGAGTACTGTGGGGACACAGGAGCTTACAGACTAGGAGGAGGACTGGGGGGGACACAGGAGCTTACAGACTAGGAGGAGGACTGGGGGGACACAGGAGCTTACAGACTAGGAGGAGGACTGGGGGGGACACAGGAGCTTACAGACTAGGAGGAGGACTGGGGGGGACACAGGAGCGTACAGACTAGGAGGAGGACTGGGGGGACACAGGATCTTACAGACAAGGAGGAGGACTGGGGGACAAAGGAGCTTACAGACTAGGAGGACGACTCGGGGGACACAGGAGCTTACAGACTAGGAGGACTGGCGGGGACACTGGACCTTTCAGACTAGGAGGACGACTGGGGGGACATAGGAGTTTACAGACTAGGAGAACTGGGGGGGACACAGGAGCTTACAGACTAAGAGGAGGACTGGGGGGGACACAGTAGCTTACAGACTAGGAGGAGGACTGGGGGGGACACAGGAGCTTACAGACTAAGAGGAGGACTGGGGGGGGACACAGGAGCTTACAGACTAGGAGGAGGACTGGGGGGACACAGGAGCTTACGGACTAGAAGGAGGACTGGGGGGGACACAGGAGCTTACAGACTAGGAGGAGGAAGGGGGGGGGGGACACAGGAGTTTACAGACTAGGAGGACTGGGGGACACAGGAGCTTACAGACTAGGAGGACTGGAGGGACACAGGAGCGCACAGACTAGGAGGAGGACTGGGGGGACACAGGAGCTTACAGACTAGGAGGAGGACTGGGGGGACACAGGAGCTTACAGACTATGAGGATGACTGGGGGGACACAGGATCTTACAGAATAGGAGGACTGGGGGGGCACAGGAGCTTACAGACTAGGAGGAGGACTGGGGGGACACAGGAGCGTACAGACTAGGAGGAGGACTGGGGGGACACAGGATCTTACAGAATAGGAGGACTGGGGGGGCACAGGAGCTTACAGACTAAGAGGAGGACTGGGGGGACACAGTAGCTTACAGACTAGGAGGAGGACTGGGGGGGACACAGGAGCTTACAGACTAAGAGGAGGACTGAGGGGGGACACAGAAGCTTACAAACTAAAAGGAGGACTGGGGGGGACACAGGAGCTTTCAGACTAGGAGGACTGGGGGGGCACAGGAGCTTAAAGACTAGGAGGTGGACTGGGGGGAACACAGGAGCTTACAGACTAAGAGGAGGACTGGGGGGGACACAGTAGCTTACAGACTAGGAGGAGGACTGGGGGGACACAGGAGTTTACAGACTAGGAGGAAGACTGGGGGGGCACAGGAGCTTACAGACTAGGAGGAGGACTGGGGGGGACACAGGAGCTTACAGACTAGGAGGACTGGGGGACACAGGAGCTTACAGACTAGGAGGACTGGAGGGACACAGGAGCGCACAGACTGGGAGGTAGACTGGGGGGACACAGGAGCGCACAGACTAAAAGGAGGACTGGGGGGGACACAGGAGCTTACAGACTAGGAGGAGGACTGGGGGGACACAGGAGTTTACAGACTAGGAGGAGGACTGGGGGGGACACAGGAGTTTACTGACTAGGAGGAGGACTGGGGGGGACACAGGAGCTTAAAGACTAGGAGGAGGACTGGGGGGACACAGGAGCTTACAGACTAGGAGGAGGACTGGGGGGACACAGGAGTTTACAGACTAGGAGGAGGACTGGGGGGACACAGGAGTTTACTGACTAGGAGGAGGACTGGGGGGGACACAGGAGCTTAAAGACTAGGAGGAGGACTGGGGGGGGACACAGGAGCTTACAGACTAGGAGGAGGACTGGGGGGGACACAGGAGTTTACAGACTAGGAGGAGGACTGGGGGGACACAGGAGCCTACAGACTAGGAGGAGTACTGTGAAGACACAGGAGTTTACAGACTAGGAGGAGGACTGGGGGGGACACAGGAGCTTACAGACCAGGAGGAGGACTGGGGGGGACACAGGAGCTTACAGACTAGGAGGAGGACTGGGGGGGACACAGGAGCTTACAGACTAGGAGGAGGACTGGGGGGACACAGGAGCGTACAGACTAGGAGGAGGACTGGGGGGACACAGGATCTTACAGACAAGGAGGAGGACTGGGGGACAAAGGAGCTTACAGACTAGGAGGACGACTCGGGGGACACAGGAGCTTACAGACTAGGAGGACTGGCGGGGACACTGGACCTTTCAGACTAGGAGGACGACTGGGGGGACATAGGAGTTTACAGACTAGGAGAACTGGGGGGGACACAGGAGCTTACAGACTAAGAGGAGGACTGGGGGGGACACAGGAGCTTACAGACTAGGAGGAGGACTGGGGGGACACAGGAGCTTACAGACTAAGAGGAGGACTGGGGGGGGACACAGGAGCTTACAGACTAGGAGGAGGACTGGGGGGACACAGGAGTTACGGACTAGAAGGAGGACTGGGGGGGACACAGGAGCTTACAGACTAGGAGGAGGAAGGGGGGGGGGACACAGGAGCTTACAGACTAGGAGGACTGGGGGACACAGGAGCTTACAGACTAGGAGGACTGGAGGGACACAGGAGCACACAGACTAGGAGGAGGACTGGGGGGACACAGGAGCTTACAGACTAGGAGGAGGACTGGGGGGACACAGGAGCTTACAGACTATGAGGATGACTGGGTGGACACAGGATCTTACAGAATAGGAGGACTGGGGGGGGCACAGGAGCTTACAGACTAAGAGGAGGACTGGGGGGACACAGTAGCTTACAGACTAGGAGGAGGACTGGGGGGGCACAGGAGCTTACAGACTAAGAGGAGGACTGAGGGGGGACACAGGAGCTTACAAACTAAAAGGAGGACTGGGGGGGACACAGGAGCTTACAGACTAGGAGGACTGGGGGGGCACAGGAGCTTAAAGACAAGGAGGTGGACTGGGGGGGACACAGGAGCTTACAGACTAGGAGGAGGACTGGGGGGGACACAGTAGCTTACAGACTAGGAGGAGGACTGGGGGGACACAGGAGTTTACAGACTAGGAGGAAGACTGGGGGGGCACAGGAGCTTACAGACTAGGAGGAGGACTGGGGGGGACACAGGAGCTTACAGACTAGGAGGACTGGGGGACACAGGAGCTTACAGACTAGGAGGACTGGAGGGACACAGGAGCGCACAGACTGGGAGGTAGACTGGGGGGACACAGGAGCTTACAGACTAAAAGGAGGACTGGGGGGGACACAGGAGCTTACAGACTAGGAGGAGGACTGGGGGGACACAGGAGTTTACAGACTAGGAGGAGGACTGGGGGGGACACAGGAGTTTACTGACTAGGAGGAGGACTGGGGGGGACACAGGAGCTTAAAGACTAGGAGGAGGACTGGGGGGACACAGGAGCTTACAGACTAGGAGGAGGACTGGGGGGGACACAGGAGTTTACAGACTAGGAGGAGGACTGGGGGGACACAGGAGTTTACTGACTAGGAGGAGGACTGGGGGGGACACAGGAGCTTAAAGACTAGGAGGAGGACTGGGGGGACACAGGAGCTTACAGACTAGGAGGACTGGGGGGACACAGGAGCTTACAGACTAGGAGGACTGGGGGACACAGGAGCTTACAAACTAGGAGGACTGGGGGACACAGGAGCTTACAGACTAGGAGGAGGACTGGGGGGACACAGGAGCTTACAGACTAGGAGGAGGACTGGGGGACACAGGAGCTTACAGACTAGGAGGACTGGGGGACACAGGAGCTTACAGACTAGGAGGAGGACTGGGGGGGTATAGGAGCTTACAGACTAGGAGGACTGGGGGACATAGCAGTCTACAGACTAGGAGGAGAACTGGGGGGACACAGGAGCTTACAGACTAGGAGGAGGACTGGGGGGACACAGGAGCTTTCAGACTAGGAGGACTGGGGGGACACAGGAGTTTACAGACTAGGAGGACTGTGGGGCACAGGAGCTTACAGACTAGGAGGTGGACTGGGGGGGGGACACAGGAGTTTACAGACTAAGAGGAGGACTGGGGGGGACACAGTAGCTTACAGACTAGGAGGAGGACTGGGGGGGACACAGGAGTTTACAGACTAGGAGGAGGACTGGGGGGGGCACAGGAGCTTACAGACTAGGAGGGGGACTGGGGGGGACACAGGAGCTTAGAGACTAGGAGGACTGGGGGACACAGGAGCTTACAGACTAGGAGGACTGGAGGGACACAGGAGCTTACAGACTAGGAGGACTGGGGGGACATAGGAGCTTACAGACTAGGAGGACTGGGGGGACACAGGAGCTTACAGACTAGGAGGACTGGGGGGGACACAGGAGCTTACAGACTAGGAGGAGGACTGGGGGGACACAGGAGCTTACAGACTAGGAGGAGGACGGGGGGGACACAGGAGCTTACAGACTAGGAGGACTGGGGGACACAGGAGCTTACAGACTAGGAGGACTGGGGGACACAGGAGCTTACAGACTAGGAGGACTGGAGGGACACAGGAGCTTACAGACTAGGAGGAGGACTGGGGGGGACACAGGAGCTCACAGACTAGGAGGAGGACGGGGGGGACACAGGAGCTTACAGACTAGGAGGACTGGGGGACACAGGAGCTTACAGACTAGGAGGACTGGAGGGACACAGGAGCGCACAGACTAGGAGGAGGACTGGGGGGACACAGGAGCTTACAGACTAGGAGGAGGACTGGGGGGACACAGGAGCTTACAGACTAGGAGGAGGACTGGGGGAACCCAGGATCTTACAGACTAGGAGGAGGACTGGGGGGGACACAGGAGCTTACAGACTAAGAGGAGGACTGGGGGGGACACAGGAGCTTACAGACTAGGAGGAGGACTGGGGGGACACAGGAGTTTACGGACTAGAAGGAGGACTGGGGGGGACACAGGAGCTTACAGACTAGGAGGAGGAAGGGGGGGGGACACAGGAGCTTACAGACTAGGAGGACTGGGGGACACAGGAGCTTACAGACTAGGAGGACTGGAGGGACACAGGAGCACACAGACTAGGAGGAGGACTGGGGGGACACAGGAGCTTACAGACTAGGAGGAGGACTGGGGGGACACAGGAGCTTACAGACTATGAGGATGACTGGGTGGACACAGGATCTTACAGAATAGGAGGACTGGGGGGGCACAGGAGCTTACAGACTAAGAGGAGGACTGGGGGGACACAGTAGCTTACAGACTAGGAGGAGGACTGGGGGGGCACAGGAGCTTACAGACTAAGAGGAGGACTGAGGGGGGACACAGGAGCTTACAAACTAAAAGGAGGACTGGGGGGGACACAGGAGCTTTCAGACTAGGAGGACTGGGGGGGCACAGGAGCTTAAAGACTAGGAGGTGGACTGGGGGGGACACAGGAGCTTACAGACTAAGAGGAGGACTGGGGGGGACACAGTAGCTTACAGACTAGGAGGAGGACTGGGGGGACACAGGAGTTTACAGACTAGGAGGAAGACTGGGGGGGGCACAGGAGCTTACAGACTAGGAGGAGGACTGGGGGGGACACAGGAGCTTACAGACTAGGAGGACTGGGGGACACAGGAGCTTACAGACTAGGAGGACTGGAGGGACACAGGAGCGCACAGACTGGGAGGTAGACTGGGGGGACACAGGAGCTTACAGACTAAAAGGAGGACTGGGGGGGACACAGGAGCTTACAGACTAGGAGGAGGACTGGGGGGACAAAGGAGTTTACAGACTAGGAGGAGGACTGGGGGGGGACACAGGAGTTTACTGACTAGGAGGAGGACTGGGGGGGACACAGGAGCTTAAAGACTAGGAGGAGGACTGGGGGGACACAGGAGCTTACAGACTAGGAGGAGGACTGGGGGGACACAGGAGTTTACAGACTAGGAGGAGGACTGGGGGGACACAGGAGTTTACTGACTAGGAGGAGGACTGGGGGGGACACAGGAGCTTAAAGACTAGGAGGAGGACTGGGGGGACACAGGAGCTTACAGACTAGGAGGACTGGGGGGACACAGGAGCTTACAAACTTGGAGGACTGGGGGACACAGGAGCTTACAAACTAGGAGGACTGGGGAACACAGGAGCTTACAGACTAGGAGGAGGACTGGGGGGACACAGGAGCTTACAGACTAGGAGGAGGACTGGGGGACACAGGAGCTTACAGACTAGGAGGACTGGGGGACACAGGAGCTTACAGACTAGGAGGAGGACTGGGGGGGTATAGGAGCTTACAGACTAGGAGGACTGGGGGACATAGCAGTCTACAGACTAGGAGGAGAACTGGAGGGACACAGGAGCTTACAGACTAGGAGGAGGACTGGGGGGACACAGGAGCTTTCAGACTAGGAGGACTGGGGGGACACAGGAGTTTACAGACTAGGAGGACTGTGGGGCACAGGAGCTTACAGACTAGGAGGTGGACTGGGGGGGGACACAGGAGTTTACAGACTAAGAGGAGGACTGGGGGGGACACAGTAGCTTACAGACTAGGAGGAGGACTGGGGGGGACACAGGAGTTTACAGACTAGGAGGAGGACTGGGGGGGGCACAGGAGCTTACAGACTAGGAGGGGGACTGGGGGGGACACAGGAGCTTAGAGACTAGGAGGACTGGGGGACACAGGAGCTTACAGACTAGGAGGACTGGAGGGACACAGGAGCTTACAGACTAGGAGGACTGGGGGGACATAGGAGCTTACAGACTAGGAGGACTGGGGGGACACAGGAGCTTACAGACTAGGAGGACTGGGGGGGACACAGGAGCTTACAGACTAGGAGGTAGACTGGGAGGACACAGGAGCTTACAGACTAGGAGGAGGACGGGGGGGACACAGGAGCTTACAGACTAGGAGGACTGGGGGACACAGGAGCTTACAGACTAGGAGGACTGGGGGACACAGGAGCTTACAGACTAGGAGGACTGGAGGGACACAGGAGCGCACAGACTAGGAGGAGGACTGGGGGGGACACAGGAGCGCACAGACTAGGAGGAGGACGGGGGGGACACAGGAGCTTACAGACTAGGAGGACTGGGGGACACAGGAGCTTACAGACTAGGAGGACTGGAGGGACACAGGAGCGCACAGACTAGGAGGAGGACTGGGGGGACACAGGAGCTTACAGACTAGGAGGAGGACTGGGGGGACACAGGAGCTTACAGACTAGGAGGAGGACTGGGGGAACCCAGGATCTTACAGACTAGGAGGAGGACTGGGGGGGACACAGGAGCTTACAGACTAAGAGGAGGACTGGGGGGGACACAGGAGCTTACAGACTAGGAGGAGGACTGGGGGGACACAGGAGCTTACGGACTAGAAGGAGGACTGGGGGGGACACAGGAGCTTACAGACTAGGAGGAGGAAGGGGGGGGGGACACAGGAGCTTACAGACTCGGCGGACTGGGGGACACAGGAGCTTACAGACTAGGAGGACTGGAGGGACACAGGAGCGCACAGACTAGGAGGAGGACTGGGGGGACACAGGAGCTTACAGACTAGGAGGAGGACTGGGGGGACACAGGAGCTTACAGACTATGAGGATGACTGGGGGGACACAGGATCTTACAGAATAGGAGGACTGGGGGGGCACAGGAGCTTACAGACTAAGAGGAGGACTGGGGGGACACAGTAGCTTACAGACTAGGAGGAGGACTGGGGGGGCACAGGAGCTTACAGACTAAGAGGAGGACTGAGGGGGGACACAGGAGCTTACAAACTAAAAGGAGGACTGGGGGGGACACAGGAGCTTTCAGACTAGGAGGACTGGGGGGGGCACAGGAGCTTAAAGACTAGGAGGTGGACTGGGGGGGACACAGGAGCTTACAGACTAAGAGGAGGACTGGGGGGGACACAGTAGCTTACAGACTAGGAGGAGGACTGGGGGGGACACAGGAGTTTACAGACTAGGAGGAAGACTGGGGGGGCACAGGAGCTTACAGACTAGGAGGAGGACTGGGGGGGACACAGGAGCTTACAGACTAGGAGGACTGGGGGACACAGGAGCTTACAGACTAGGAGGACTGGAGGGACACAGGAGCGCACAGACTGGGAGGTAGACTGGGGGGACACAGGAGCTTACAGACTAAAAGGAGGACTGGGGGGGACACAGGAGCTTACAGACTAGGAGGAGGACTGGGGGGACACAGGAGTTTACAGACTAGGAGGAGGACTGGGGGGGACACAGGAGTTTACTGACTAGGAGGACGACTGGGGGGGACACAGGAGCTTAAAGACTAGGAGGAGGACTGGGGGGACACAGGAGCTTACAGACTAGGAGGAGGACTGGGGGGACACAGGAGTTTACAGACTAGGAGGAGGACTGGGGGGACACAGGAGTTTACTGACTAGGAGGAGGACTGGGGGGGACACAGGAGCTTAAAGACTAGGAGGAGGACTGGGGGGACACAGGAGCTTACAGACTAGGAGGACTGGGGGGACACAGGAGCTTACAAACTTGGAGGACTGGGGGACACAGGAGCTTACAAACTAGGAGGACTGGGGGACACAGGAGCTTACAGACTAGGAGGAGGACTGGGGGGACACAGGAGCTTACAGACTAGGAGGAGGACTGGGGGACACAGGAGCTTACAGACTAGGAGGACTGGGGGACACAGGAGCTTACAGACTAGGAGGAGGACTGGGGGGGCACAGGAGCTTACAGACTAGGAGGACTGGGGGACATAGCAGTCTACAGACTAGGAGGAGAACTGGGGGGACACAGGAGCTTACAGACTAGGAGGAGGACTGGGGGGACACAGGAGCTTTCAGACTAGGAGGACTGGGGGGACACAGGAGTTTACAGACTAGGAGGACTGTGGGGCACAGGAGCTTACAGACTAGGAGGTGGACTGGGGGGGACACAGGAGTTTACAGACTAAGAGGAGGACTGGGGGGGACACAGTAGCTTACAGACTAGGAGGAGGACTGGGGGGGGACACAGGAGTTTACAGACTAGGAGGAGGACTGGGGGGGCACAGGAGCTTACAGACTAGGAGGGGGACACAGGAGCTTAGAGACTAGGAGGACTGGGGGACACAGGAGCTTACAGACTAGGAGGACTGGAGGGACACAGGAGCTTACAGACTAGGAGGACTGGGGGGACATAGGAGCTTACAGACTAGGAGGACTGGGGGGACACAGGAGCTTACAGACTAGGAGGACTGGGGGGGACACAGGAGCTTACAGACTAGGAGGTAGACTGGGAGGACACAGGAGCTTACAGACTAGGAGGAGGACGGGGGGGACACAGGAGCTTACAGACTAGGAGGACTGGGGGACACAGGAGCTTACAGACTAGGAGGACTGGGGGACACAGGAGCTTACAGACTAGGAGGACTGGAGGGACACAGGAGCGCACAGACTAGGAGGAGGACTGGGGGGGACACAGGAGCGCACAGACTAGGAGGAGGACTGGGGGGACACAGGAGCTTACAGACTAGGAGGAGGACTGGGGGGACACAGGAGCTTACAGACTAGGAGGAGGACTGGGGGAACCCAGGATCTTACAGACTAGGAGGAGGACTGGGGGGACACAGGATCTTACAGACTAGGAGGAGGACTGGGGGGACACAGGAGCTTACAGACTAGGAGGAGGACTGGGGGGACACAGGATCTTACAGACTGGGAGGAGGACTGGGGGGACACAGGAGCTTACAGACTAGGAGGAGGACTGGGGGGACACAGGATCTTACAGGCTAGGAGGAGGACTGGGGGGGCACAGGAGCTTACAGACTAGGAGGAGGACTGGGGGGGACACAGGAGCTTACAGACTTGGAGGAGGACTGGGGGGACACAGGAGCTTACAGACTAGGAGGACTGGGGGGGACACAGGAGCTTACAGACTAGGAGGACTGGGGGGACACAGGAGCTTACAGACTAGGAGGACTGGGGAGACACAGGAGCTTACAGACTAGGAGGACCGACTCAGTCCTTCTAGTCTCTAAGATCTTGTGACCCCCCCCCCCCCCTCAATCATACTAAGACTAAGATCCTGGGAAAGCTGGGTGGCCTCAGTCATACAACAATATAAGATGCAGGAAAGCTGGGTGACTTCTGAATGGCAGTAAGTGCCGGTCTGTGCCGGGGGCGGGGCTTGAGACCAAGGGTTGGGGCTTATCGGGACATACTCCGGACAGGTCCGGTGGGCAAATCCTCTGTCAGTGGGCCCCCAGCTTCAATTCCCCCCCTCCCCCCATCTGGCTACTACTTACATGCATGTTGCAGGTGCTGCTCCCCAGCAGTGGCGGATTATAATGTGGGCGGTTTGGGGCGGCCGCCCGGGCCCGAGGCTCCGGGGGGGGCCATGCCACGCCGCCCACATTATAATGCACTCTTGTGACCGCAAGCATTGTTTCGATTGCGGTCACAAGAGTCTCCGGCTGCCTCCGGCTGATGCGCGGCTGCCGGGGGTGTCTCGTCCTCTCCCCGGCAGCACGCGCATCACACAGCTCGCTGTACGCCCGGTGCCCTGACTTCCGGTACTGGGAGCGCACAAACCGGAAGTCAGGCCCCAGGCGGCACTAGGAGCTGTGTGATGCGCGCGCTGCCGGGGAGAGGACGGGACACCCCCGGCAGCCGCGCATCAGCCGGAGACTGCAGAAGGAGAGAGGATCGACGGGGGAACGCAGGGTAGGTGAGTTGTATTTTGTTATTTTTGTGTTATTTGCTAACGTGGGGGGGGCATCTATAAAGGGGGGAAAGAGCGGGACCATCTATAAAGGGAGGGGGACCATCTATAAGGGAGGGGGGAGAGGGGGACCATCTATAAGGGAGGGGGGGAGAGGGGGACCATCTATAAAGGGGGGAAAGAGGGGGACCATCTATAAAGGGAGGGGGACCATCTATAAGGGAGGGGGGGAGAGGGGGACCATCTATAAAGGGGGGAAAGAGGGGGATCATCTATAAAGGGGGGAAAGAGGGGGACCATCTATAAAGGGAGGGGGACCATCTATAAGGGAGGGGGGGAGAGGGGGACCAGCTATAAAGGGGGGAAAGAGGGGGACCATCTATAAAGGGAGGGGGACCATCTATAAGGGAGGGGGGAGAGGAGGATCATCTATAAAGGGGGGAAAGAGGGGGACCATCTATAAAGGGGGGAAAGAGGGGGACCATCTATAAAGGGAGGGGGGGGGAGGGGGACCATCTATAAGGGAGGGGGGGACCATCTAAAAGGGAGGGGGAGAGGGGGGACCATCTATAAAGGGAGGAGGGAGACGGGGACCATCTATAAGGGAGGGGGGAGAGGGCGACCATTTTTAAGGGGGGGGGAGAGGGGGACCATCTATAAGGGGGGGAGAGGGGGACCATCTATAAGGGGGTGGAAGGGGGACCATCTATAAGGGGGGGAGAGGGGGACCATCTATAAAGGGAGGGGGGAGAGGGGGACCATCTATAAAGGGAGGGGGGAGAGGGGGACCATCTATAAGGGAAGGGAGAGAGGGGGACCATCTATAAGGGAGGGGAGAGAGGGGGACCATCAGTAGGGGAGGGGGGGAGAGGGGGACCATCTATAAGGGAGGGGGGAGATGGGGACCATCTATGGAGGGGGAAAGAGGGGGACCATCTATAAGGGAGGGGGGAGAGGGGGACCATCTATAAAGGGGGGAAAGAGGGGGACCATCTATAAGGGAGGGGGGAGAGGAGGATCATCTATAAAGGGGGGAAAGAGGGGGACCATCTATAAGGGAGGGGGGAGAGGGGAACCATCTATAAGGGAGGGGGGGAGAGGGGGGACCATCTATAAAGGGAGGGGGAGAGGGGGACCATCTATAAGGGAGGGGGGGAGAGGGGGACCATCTATAAGGGGAGGGGGGAGAGGGGGACCATCTATAAGGGAGAGGGGAGAGGGGGACCATCTATAAGGGAGGGGGGAGAGGGGGACCATCTATAAAGGGGGGAAAGAGGGGGACCATCTATAAAGGGAGGGGGACCATCTACAAAGGGAGGGGGACCATCTATAAGGGAGGAGGGAGAGGAGGATCATCTATAAAGGGGGGAAAGAGGGGGACCATCTATAAAGGGAGGGGGACCATCTATAAGGGAGGGGGGAGAGGAGGATCATCTATAAAGGGGGGAAAGAGGGGGACCATCTATAAAGGGAGGGGGGAGAGGGGGACCATCTATAAGGGAGGAGGGAGAGGGGGGACCATCTATAAAGGGAGGGGGGAGAGGGGGACCATCTATAAGGGAGGGGGGAGAGGGGGACCATCTATAAAGGGGGGAGAGGGGGACCATCTATAAGGGAGGGGGGAGAGGAGGATCATCTATAAAGGGGGGAAAGAGGGGGACCATCTATAAAGGGAGGGGGGAGAGGGGGACCATCTAGAAGGGAGGGGGGAGAGGGGGGACCATCTATAAAGGGACGGGGGAGAGGGGGACCATCTATAAGGGAGGGGGGAGAGGGGGACCATCTATAAAGGGGGGAGAGGGGGACCATCTATAAGGGAGGGGGGAGAGGAGGATCATCTATAAAGGGGGGAAAGAGGGGGACCATCTATAAAGGGAGGGGGGAGAGGGGGGCCATCTATAAGGGAGGAGGGAGAGGGGGGACCATCTATAAAGGGACGGGGGGAGAGGGGGACCATCTATAAGGGAGGGGGGGACCATCTATAAAGGGGGGAGAGGGGGACCATCTATAAGGGAGGGGGGGAGAGGGGGACCATCTATAAAGGGAGGGGGTAGAGGGGGATCATCTATAAAGGGGGGAAAGAGGGGGATCATCTATAAGGGAGGGGGGGAGAGGGGGACCATCAATAAGGGAGGGGGGAGAGGGGGACCATCTATAAGGGAGGGGGAGATGGGGACCATCTATGGAGGGGGAAAAAGGGGGACCATCTATAAGGGAGGGGGGAGAAGGGGACCATCTATAAAGGGAGGAGGACGTTCTATAAGGGAGGGGGGGAGAGGGGGACCAGCTATAAAGGGGGGAAAGAGGGGGACCATCTATAAAGGGAGGGGGAACATCTATAAGGGAGAGGGGAGAGGAGGATCATCTATAAAGGGGGGAAAGAGGGGGACCATCTATAAAGGGAGGGGGGAGAGGGGGACCATCTATAAGGGAGGGGGGAGAGGGGGACCATCTATAAGGGAGGGGGGGAGAGGGGGACCATCTATAAGGGAGGGGGGGAGAGGGGGGACCATCTATAAGGGAGGGGGGAGAGGGGGGACCATCTATGAAGGGAGGGGGGGAGAGGGGGACCATCTATAAGGGGGGGGAGGGAGACCCTCTATAAAGGGAGGGGGTAGAGGGGGATCATCTATAAAGGGGGGAAAGAGGGGGATCATCTATAAAGGGAGGGGGGAGAGGGGGACCATCTATAAGGGAGGGGAGAGAGGGGGACCATCAATAAGGGAGGGGGGAGATGGGGACCATCTATGGAGGGGGAAAGAGGGGACCATCTATAAGGGAGGGGGGAGAGGGGGACCATCTATAAAGGGGGGAAAGAGGGGGACCATCTATAAAGGGGGGAAAGAGGGGGACCATCTATAAAGGGAGGGGGACCATCTATAAGGGAGGGGGGAGAGGGGGACCAGCTATAAAGGGGGGAAAGAGGGGGACCATCTATAAAGGTAGGGGGACCATCTATAAGGGAGGGGGGAGAGGAGGATCATCATCTATAAAGGGGGGAAAGAGGGAGACCATCTATAAAGGGAGGGGGAGAGGGGGACCATCTATAAGGGAGGGGGGAGAGGGGGGACCATCTATAAAGGGAGGGGGGAGAGGGGGACCATCTATAAGGGAGGGGGAGAGGGGGACCATCTATAAGGGGGGGGAAGAGAGGGACCATCTATAAGGGGGGGAGAGGGGGGCCATCTATAAGGGGGGGAGAGGGGGGCCACCTATAAGGGGGGGAGAGGGGGGACCATCTATAAATGGAGGGAGGAGAGGGGGACCATGTATAAAGGGAGGGGGGGGAGGGGGACCATCTATAAGGGAGGGGGGGAGAGGGGGACCATCTATAAGGGAGGGGGGAGAGAGGGACCATCAATAAAGGGAGGGGGTGGAGGGGGATCATGTATAAAGGGGGGGAAGAGGGGGATCGTCTATAAAGGGAGGAGGGAGAGGGGGACCATCTATAAGGGAGGGGGGAGAGGGGGGACCATCTATAAAGGGAGGGGGGAGAGGGGGACCATCTATAAGGGAGGGGGGAGAGGGGGACCATCTATAAGGGGGGGAAGAGAGGGACCATCTATAAGGGGGGGAGAGGGGGGCCATCTATAAGGGGGGGAGAGGGGGGCCACCTATAAGGGGGGGAGAGGGGGGCCATCTATAAATGGAGGGAGGAGAGGGGGACCATGTATAAAGGGAGGGGGGGAGGGGGACCATCTATAAGGGAGGGGGGAGAGGGGGACCATCTATAAGGGAGGGGGGGAGAGAGGGACCATCAATAAAGGGAGGGGGTGGAGGGGGATCATGTATAAAGGGGGGGAAGAGGGGGATCGTCTATAAAGGGAGGAGGGAGAGGGGGACCATCTATAAGGGAGGGGAGAGAGGGGGACCATCAATAAGGGAGGGGGGGAGAGGGGGACCATCTATAAGGGAGGGGGAGATGGGGACCATCTATGGAGGGGGAAAGAGGGGGACCATCTATAAGGGGGGAAGAGGGGGACCATCTATGGAGGGGGAAAGAGGGGGACCATCTATAAAGGGGGAAAGAGGGGGACCATCTATAGAGGGGAAAAGAGGGGGACCATCTATAGAGGGGGAAAGAAGGGGACCATGTATAAAGGGGGAAAGAGGGGTCCATTTATAAAGGGGGAAGGAGGGGGACCATCTATAAGGGGGGAAAGAGGGGGACAATCTATAGAGGGGGAAAGAGGGGGACAATCTATAGAGGGGGAAAGAGGGAGACCATCTATAAAGGGGGAACATCTCCTATAGGATTAGCACCCTCCTCTCCTGACATCCTCTGTGCTGCTGGGACCTCCCCTATAGATCAGCACCCTCCTCTCCTGACATCCTCTGTGCTGCTGGGCACTGCGACCTCCCCTATAAGACCAGCACCCTCCTCTCCTGACATCCTCTGTGCTGCTCGGACCTCTCCTATAGATCAGCACCCTCTTCTCCTGACATCCTCTGTGCTGCTCGGACCTCTCCTATAGGATCAGCACCCTCCTCTCCTGACATCCTCTGTGCTGCTGTGACCTCTCCTATAAGATCAGCACCCTCCTCTCCTAACATCCTCTGTGCTGCTCTGACCTTGGGGCAACATCAGGGGACCAGGTGAGGTGGCAATATGTTAATTGGGGGCAGTGGAGGTGGGGTGGGCAATGCTTACTGGGGGTAGCAGCAAGGGACCAAACATTATGTTTATTGGGGCCAGCAGGGAGGGGAGGCAGGCAGTGTTTATTCGGGACAGTGGGGGGGGGGGGGCAGTAGCAGATTATAATGTGGGCGAATTGACTGGGGGGGGGCAGGTTGGGTGGACAGCCCGGGGTCCAGGGTACATTTAATCCGCCACTGCTCCCCAGCCTCCACACACTCTGCCTGGGGAGAGGCTGGATGCTTGTGAAGTCGCACTGCCTCCTGGGCTCCCCCGCAGACAGGGCCAGCAGAGCATGGAGTGCAGCCTGTAGCTGCTTCCTGTAAGATCCGGTCACTCTGTCTCACAGGAAACAGCTACAGTCCTCCTCCTTCCCGACCACCACCAGCCCCGCACTGCCACAGGTGTCACAGAGCGCCGACACTTGTGTCTTCAGCTCCCTACCCTTCACTGCTCTCCTCAGCGGGGAGCCCCTGTCACGTGATCTGAACTAGGGGGCCCGGTGCACGTGCACCATATGTGCGATGCCCTGGCCCCTGGGGGCCACTTCCGCAGTGCTGGTGTTATGAGCGGGCAATGACCGGGGCAGCTGCAGGGGTTATACTTGTCACGGTATAGGCCTGCGGGCGGCACAGCTGTAGGGCCGGTCTGTGGAATCTGCGGGTGATGATGGGCATGCGATTCTTCGCT
The DNA here is from genome assembly GCF_027789765.1 of Dendropsophus ebraccatus. Classification (NCBI taxonomy): domain Eukaryota; kingdom Metazoa; phylum Chordata; class Amphibia; order Anura; family Hylidae; genus Dendropsophus; species Dendropsophus ebraccatus. The sequence goes on from NC_091461.1 coordinate 79,178,377, forward strand.
GCACCTAGTCAGGGCACCAGTTAGTGGACACCAATGCCAGGGTTCAGTAACAGCGGTTTTATTATAGATGAGGTAACTAGTAGCAACAGTTCTGTCCGGATGCAACCGGGTATATAGCAGGCTTTGACAAATAAAGCAGGAGTGGTGCTGCATAGGCTGTGAGAATACGTGCCGGATGATGGGAGTAGGAGAGAAATAGCGTTGCTGGGTAGTTTACTGGAGAAGAATACTTGCTGTGAATCCTTGCAGCGATGAGGAGAGATAATGGAATGACACCCAGATGAGAGAGAAGAATCCGGTCACTTGAGCAGGCAGATACAGCCGAAGACTTGAATACAGCAGCAGAATCAGTCACTCTTCTGAGGGAGAGGACAGAACAACACATCCTCCTTGCTTGAAAGCAGGGGCTGAACTCTCTTGTCAGCAGGAAGTGGGAGATCACATGGTTGCTCCTGGCCAGAGCTAGTCGGCCATTGGAGGAACCATGGTTACAGGTCACGTGATCAACAGCCTTGCATACCACTGTACACTGTAATAATACACAGGAATACATGAGAATACACATTACTAGAGAATACTAGGGGAAAACCAGCAGCAGTTGCAGTGCAAACACTTACCAGAACAGGCATTGACACAGCAAAAGAAATGGCCATAATAGGAGTAGTAGTCTGCATGTTCTGGGACACTGCATATGCACCTAGGTTAAAGCGGCCCTGACCATCATAATCTTTACTTTTTACAATTACATGCTTCTCTCATACCCATCGGGATTAAGTGGTTGCTGTGTCCATAGACCCTATTTCTTTTTTGGACTACGCCCCGATTTCCCTCTCCCTGACCTTCGCTCCCCCGCAACCTAGATCCTGGTGCTGGCGCCTGAACGAACCTTACTGAGAGATCTCACAGTACTCCCCGAACTCAAAGCAGAACTGTCCAGTTACTTTTCCACTTTCCATTGCTATATTAGGGGCACACTCATTAAATTAGCATCTCTTAGGAAGGAGCGCTCTGCCAAGATATTATCACTGGTCTCACATATCGCAGACCTGGATAGGCAACATAAAAGGACCCTCCCTCTAGCTACAGGTGCAGAGTTGACTGTTTTACGTGGCAAGTTGCATATTGAGCTCTTCACCAGAGCAACCGGCCCCTCCATGCCTTGCAGCCTGGTAAGTGGATTTTGTTACCACTTTAACCCACCCTCCCCCTTTTTTCTCTCTCCCTCTCTTTCTGTGTTTTCCTTTTTTCCCTCCCCCCACCCCCTCTTGATTTCCGGTTAAGCGTTAGCTCACTCCCTGCCTTGGTTGGCACCTTAATTATCAGGTTCAGAGGAGCTGGGGATTGTTTTTGTTCTGTCATTTATGAGCGTGTACCTCTGTGTTCCCTTCTGCTGTTACACTATTTTAGACAACCTATGTTACACGCCTTCAAGGTTCTTGTTGTACTATCTGTTTTTATTTTTTGGAAAAAGGAATAAAAATTTAGAATAAAAAAAAAAAACTAAATGCGATCTATTTTTGCCAAAAATTGCGGATACTTTTTTCGGAAATGTAAATGAGGCCATTGGCTTTACTGAACTGCTGAAGTTCATGATGGGGGTTGCAGTTTTACAGCCTGTGTCTCTCCAGGCTGCTTAACTACAACCCAATCCATGCCCTGCTGACAGTTCATAATAGGAACTGTAGTTCTGGCACAGCTGGGGAGACCAAAATTGGGAAACATTGATTAGAGAATGACACTGCACATTAATTATAGAGGACAGCGGCACAGTACATGAGAAGGAAACTGGCACAGTACACTAGAGGGTACAGGGATATAATACACTAGAGGGGACAAGGGCACAGTTGACCATATTATTCCATCATGTGGAGAGTGTTGGATCCTTAAAATTGTTATATTAAGATGAATCATGTGACATAATGGCCCCACACACACATCTGTAGGTGGGGGGGGGGCACCATCCCCCCCCCCCCCCCAAAAAAAAAACACAGAAAAAACACGCTATACTGTGATCTATACAGATGCCCGCTTACTGTAGGCGACTTAGCACAGACCCCTCCTCATTCCTGGCTGTGTGGCTCAGCAGCCTCCTCTGTTGTGCATGTGATGGTCACAAGAGGCTGCAGTGCAGAGGAAGATGCCAGGCCCTAGAGACAGGAGAGGGGAGGGCTCAGTGTTCTCACATTGTGTTTGTGTTAATAACGTAATGTGAGAACTTAGCACTTTCTCTGTGTTCTTACCTACTGTGTTAGGGCCATATTACATAGTCTGATATCCTGGGTAAGCAGCGCCGTTCTGCTAGATAGGTGCTCGTTAACAGAGCCTATTATAAGGCTTGATCAGCCATCGGTCGCACATCACTATTAAACGCAGCGATGCATGGCCAGTGGCCAATGATTTTTGAACATGTAAAAAGACATTGATCAGTTAATGTGGGGGATTTTACTAGGGAGAAGCAGTGTGAGTATTATGGCTAACCTTTTATTTTACCCCAGGGCACCCCTACTGAATAATGTTCTAAAAAATACAAAAGAAACCTCATTCAGTGACTCACAGGTGACGTCTTCTTTGATCTGAGGCGTCACTTTCCCTTTTACTCTCTATCCGGTCCAGATCACCATGATGATTTCTTTCAGCTACAATTCATCTCTTTAGAACCTGCCAGACAAACAGACTCTGCACTTTTCCAGCAACTTCCTTCCCTTATTCCAACCCATAAGGTCCCAAACAGTAGTAATTCCACTTTTGGGTGTGAATAGTAAAGTAAAGTGAATAGGAATGTGGGTTGCCCCTCTATGTAGGATTCCCTGCTGTGTCCCCAAATAGTTAGAAAGTCCCCTGCTTCTGTCCCCTCCATATAGTAATACTGCCCCCTGCTGTGCCTCCATATAGTAATAATGCCCCCTGCTGTGCCCCCATATAGTAATAATGTTCCCTGCTGCTGTGCCCTTCATATAGTAATACTGTCCCCTGCTATGCCTCCATATAGTAATAATGCCTCCTGCTGTGCCCTCTATATAGTAATAATGTCCCCTGCTGTGCCCCCGTATAGTTATAATGCCCCCTTCTGTGCCCTCCATATAAAAATAATGTCCCCCTGCTGTGCCTTGATATAGTAATAATGTCTCCTGCTGTGCCCCATATAGTAATAATGTCTCCTGCTCTGCCCCCATATAGTAATAATGTCTTCTGCTGTGCCCACACTTAATGTTATACTGTGTGCAAAAGTGCTATGTGTGGTTTAGCAGCAACTGGGGCAAGGAAAAGTACTGTGCCCCCAATGCCCCTAGCATTGTAGTCAACCCCCATTGGTGTGTTGGTAGCTGTAGTTCTCTCCCCCCCCCAGTGGTGTCCTGGTAGCTCTAGTTAACCCCCCTCTCCTGTTCCTCACTCACCTTTCCTCGCTACAAAGCTGGCCGGTCCTCTGTTATCTCCTGCAGTGCAAGTCTTCTCCGCCAGGCGTCGTGCGATGAAATGACATCATCGCGCGACCCGCCAGAGAGGAGCTTTCAGGCACAGCACTCTCCTGTGTCTAGTGGCCGCTAGATACAGGAGAGCGATGTGCACGGGGCCGCATCAGGAGATGTTGGGGGCCTGATGCGGCTCGCGGAACAGAGTTCCCCACCCCTGCCATAGATCCACCAGCCTGAACCCGGAACTCTGCTTCCGGGTTCGGGCTAGTGGGAGCACCTAAGTGGTGGGGGCCCGGGGCACGCGCCCCAGGTGCCCTCCCTTTAATCTGGCCCCGTCTGTAGGTGTTACAGATCCGTTTTGGGGACATGATTTGTGATTTGTTCCACATAAAATGATTAGGCCGTTGTGTCATGTCACCTATATGACAGTGGATCCCTGCCAATGCCAACAGTTACTGAAACACTTTGCTAATCTTGTCTGCAGTTGCCGGTCCCCAAGTACAGACAGGATTGTTGTGTGTGACCTAAGGATGCATTACACATACAGGATCCTGGATGTGTGATTGCGTTAATCTGCAGCAGATCGGCTGATCGTTGTTTGTCGTTGTCTTTCAACATGTTGAAAGACAAATGACTAAGATAGCAACAATGTGCTGCCGTCGCTCCGTGGAATAGGAGGCAGCAGACCACTGCTATCTTCTATGTGCTGCCTGGACCCGGGCAGCCCCCCCACAGCTCTTCGCAGCTTTATTGTTCACCACTAGATGTCAGAGTTGTTTATGTCTCAGTATTGCACAGCTGTAGTTACTAATGGGTTGTTGTTATTTCTGTACCACATGGTCTGTGTTGACTAATGGAGATGCTTCTTTCTCCTAACCTTCTCCTAATCTTTTTCCTCTTATTCTTGCACACACACCTCCTCACCAATCCCAGTGAAGTTCACTTTAGCCCCTGTAGGAGGAGTTTTACACTGGTGGGAGGAGGTGGAAGTAGCTGAGTCTTAGTCAGGTCCCTGTGCAGAGAGGACACGAGATAGGACAGTTCCTGCAGTAGTCAAGCTGGGCCCTGGCTTATGCCAGGTCCCCTGTCAGGGACAAGAGCCTAGTGTAGTCTAGTCTGGAGTGTAGTAGTAGACTGACACTAATAGAGGACACAGATACTTTATTTTCTAAAGCAACACTTCTACCCACAATGCAGTGCTAAACACCTACAGAGAGAACAAGTCAGGTATCACCCCAACCCATGCCGTTAACATCTCTAGAAGTGCAGGACAGTATACTAATGTAGAGGAACTGATCCGGATAGAGCAAAACAGCTGATAGTCTACTTACTCTATTTCGCAGAGCAGGTGACACCAGATAATTTCGGACACTTAGCTCAACTCCGGTAACTAGGACTGGGGCTTATGTCACCCTAATAGGATGGGTAAGTCGACACTGCATGGCAAAAGGTGGTATAGCGACAAAGGTCGAAACACAGGCACAAGTATTCTTCTTCTTCTTTCAAGTATTCTTCTCAAGTACTCTTCTTCTTTTAAAGTTCCAGCAGAGCACAGTACTACATTGGGTTGGGACTCTCAGGACAGACTCCTCTCCACTAGCACTGCTACTCTACTCTCTACCTCAACAACTCTCAATAGGCATCTGTTGAAGTCAAGTTTGTATCAGTCACTTATCATTCATCTGTATTCTAAAACATTTATCAGTAAAGAAAGAGTTTATTTTTTCTATTGGGACTCATTGCACCAGCACCTAAACACACAGGCTACTTTCTCCTTGGCTCATCTCCCCTTTCTGTGGGTGGTGGTACCGACAGTTTGGGTGGGTCATAACTCCACTCCGGACCACCGTGATAAGCAGCCAAGGGACCCATCGCAACCCGGCAGGTCACCGACCATGTGGAAAAGTATAGCCAGCCACACATTATAAACAGCAGCCTTCATACCTGTGTGCTGAGTTAGCACTGGGGTCACGACAACCGCCCACCTGGCTGAGCTATACTCCACCAACCAACCACCACAGCAGTAGAGTCACATAGTACCATCTAGCAAGTGACCGGTCACAGCTGCAACAGAGCAGCCACCACAGAATTGGTGTCACGAACAGGATCGAAACCTCGTTGCTGCCTATCTATACCTTTCTAAAAAACTGTGTACGGTTCATATTCGATTACTTGTGCATTACAAAAAACTGTATACGTTCACCCACCAAAGCGGATTGCAAACAGCTAACCACCCAAAACAGTATTGCCCAGAAGATAAGTGCCCCGAAGATAATCATCCTAACTGTAAACATAAAAGTGGGGGAGCCATCTTTATTGTATTGGAACTGTATCCTGTATTTTCTAGCTACGCCACAACTTTCAAAACTCCTGCCAGCACAAACACAGGAAAACGCAGCAAAAAGCCCGCCAAAGCTTCAGCTCTGCCCCCAGGCAGAACCCAAAGTGTACACCAGCGTTTCCTGCTGGAAGTGCCGAAGCAGCCATCTTGTCGAAACCTGCTCCAGGGGACGACACTGTCTCAAGGTCATCTTCGCTAAAGAATATGACTTTTTTTTGTGCTGTTTTTGTGTTTCTTTTGCTCTTGTCTGAGCCCGTTGTGCTATTCACTAGTCCCCCAAAAATCCCCAGCTACCTGATCGCATAAGAAGTACCAGCCCCGTCCTGTGCAGCGAGCTGAATGCTGTTCCTTTGTGCTCCCTGCTGCCTCTCTCCCGCTGCAGTAATTGTTTACGTTCAGTGGGAGAGAGGCAGCGGGGACCGCATTAGAAAAGGGTTCACCCAGCTGCATAGTCGGGGCTATTACTCCTGCTTCAATTATTAAGATGAGCCCTGTCCCATGCAGCAGGGGGGAACGCTTCTCTATCGCGGTCCCCACTGCCTCTCTCCCGCCAAACTTGATCAATTACTGCAGCAGGAGAGAGGCAGCAGGGACCGTGACTGAAGAGCATTCAGCCCGCTGGACGGGGTTGATACTTCTTATGCGATTGGGCGCCGGGGTTGTTTGGGGGGTGGGAGAACTGTATGGATATGCGCCACGGTTTATGCTCTGTGGTGTGGGGGAATTGTATGCATATGCGCTGCGCTATATGCTCTGTGGTGTGGAGGAATGCTATAATGAAACATGTGAATGCGGTCTTAGGGTTTAGCAAGCCATGGTACTGTAAGGCCGGATTAACACTATGGAATCCGTGTGGATAGATTTCAGTGGATTCCGTCGCTAGTACGCGCTCACGACCGCGCGCCTCTCCGCCTGTGCCATAGACACCATTCTATGCACGGGTGGATTCCGCACTCCGCCGAAAGAATTCACACTGGAATCAGGCCGCCATATAGAATGGTGTCTATGAAGCCGGCGGAAAGGCGCACAGCCTTTACAGCGTACTAGCAACGGAATCTGCCGGAATTTATCCGCGCAGATTCCGTAGTCTGAACCCTTTCTTAAAAGGAACTGGTGAACATAAAACCGTCCCTGAGGAAAAATCTCTCTTGGGGCTCATGCACACTGAGCAAAAGACAAGGAATTGAAGAGGAAAGATTTCTGCTTGAAATTCCTCTTCTAGGGTAAGTGCACACTTCAGAAAATACAAGGAAAATCAGTCGGAAAATCCACTGCTCACGGACTGCGGCAGGCATGCGCATCTCCGCCCGTGTCATAGACTCTATTCTATGCACGGGTGGATTCCGTGGTCCGCGACGCGTATCCTATTACTGATATGCTGAACACAGTGATACAACCATGACATCTAGAGATGATATCCGATTACTGCTATACTAAATACAGTTGCAGTGTCCCAGAACATGCAGACTACTACTCCTATTATGCTCCTTTCTATTGCTATGTCAATGCCTGTTCTGGTAATTGTTTGCACTGCAACTGCTGCTAGTATTCCCCTGGTATTCTCTGGTTATGTGTATTCTCATGCATATTCTTATATATTCCTGGGTATTATTACATTGAACAGTGGTAAGCAAAGTAAGTGAGTAAGCAAAGGGATTATTTGGATAGCCTCAGAGTAGAGTGCCTCTTTTGTAAAACAGTATAATTTTCTAGTGTCAGAGTCAGATAGCTCCTCCTCTGAGTAAGGGAAGTTAGTTTATATATACCTCAGAGAAAGTCTAGTTTATACAGGAGTGTATTTTCTCATCCAGTCTCATATTTTCCTTATTGTCTATATTGTATCTATAGCTGGAAAGATTTAGTTGAGCCAGTTTGTATTCAGGGTTCTCTCAGGTTTCCTTCAGATTCACTTGGGCCAGTTCTCATCAAAGACCTCGTTGTATATGTCGTCCTTTGTACTTCCCTTCCTTGTGTCTCTAGTGTTGGTCGCCCTGTTTTGTCTCCACACGTTAGTTACCACAAATAGTCATTTACACTTGTCCATGCACTTTGCACCTTGGATATCTTTTCGTATGTCTGGCCTACGGAATGATTGTGTCGTGTGATTGAGTGGTATGTATGGAGGCCTCAACTGTATGTTTGCTATTATTATTTTTTCTCTTTCTCTTCCAGGTATCCAAGACACTACACAAACACGCCAAGGAAGTACACAGGTCTTCACGTTCTTTCTCCAGTAGGGTAACACATTTAACAGAAAACCTTCTGTCTAACTGGCAGGAACATGGAGGGTCACCCGCCTGCAGTTAAGTTGTCCTGGCTTACACGTCAGATGGTTAACGCACTAGCTACCTGGTCGCCAGAGTACATTAGGCACCCCCTAGGTGAATTCCTGCCACTAGGGTTTCTCGTTTTCTCTCTCTTCTCAACTGTGCATTGGGCGTGGGAAACACACACCTCATCACATTCATCCTCCAAATTCATTCCTGTTGTTTAACGGTCCCATTGTTTTATGTTCGATCATCGAGATGCTACCTTCTAGATTCGCCGAGGTCGGCTCAAATTTGCTAGGGAGGTATGCAGTGTCCCAGAACATGCAGACTACTTCTCCTATTATGCTCCTTTCTATTGCTATGTCAATGCCTGTTCTGGTAATTGTTTGCACTGCAACTGCTGCTAGTATTCCCCTGGTATTCTCTGGTTATGTGTATTCTCATGCATATTCTTATATATTCCTGTGTATTATTACATTGTACAGTGGTATGCAAGGCTGCTGATCACGTGACCGTGCCAGTGCCCTGTAACCATGGTTCCTCCAATGGCCAACTAGCTCTGGCCAGGGGCAACCATGTGACCTCCCACTTCCTCCTAACGAGTGAATCTTCCCCCTGCTTCTAAGCAAGGAGGGTGTGTGTCGTCTCTCTCTTACCTCACAGGAGTTGGACATGTCGCAGGTCCCACTTCACCACTAGAAGTGTGGATCAGGTGCTCTGCTGTATTCAAGTCTTCGGCTGTATCTTCCTGCTCAAGTGTCCGGAGTTCCTTCTCTCATCTGGGTGTCATTCCGTCATTTCTCATCATCGTTTCAAGTATTCACAGCAAGTATTATTCTCAAGCTAATCCACCCAGCAACGCTACTTTCTCTCATACTCCCACTCCCATCATCTGGCACGTGTTCTCCCAGCCTATGCAGCATCACTCCTGCCTTGTTTCTCAAAGCCTGCTATATACCCGGTTGCAACTGGACAGAACTGTTGCTACTAGTTACCTCATCTATAATAAAACCGCTGTTACTGAACCCCGGCATTGGTGTCCACTGATTGGTGCCCTGACAAGGTGCAGCGAGGAATCGCATGCCCATCATCACCCGCAGATTCCACAGACCAGACCTACAGCTGTGCTGCCCTCAGGCCTATACCGTGACAAGTATACACCCTGCAGCTGCCCCGATTATTGCCCCCTCATAACAACAGCACTGCGGAAGTGGCCCCCAGGGGCCAGGGCATCGCACAGTGTTAAACCGCAATCTAACCTGTGAATAGCTCTGTATAGTGCCAGTGTGCTGAGGATGAAGGTATGCCTCTTACCTGCACCCTCAGTGTCGTTTCCGTGCTGTCAGTTGTGCCCGCTAAGCTGTTAGGAGCACTGGGGGCGTGGCTACCACCTTTCCCAACACTGATCCTGCCTTACGGCCTTAGTCCCACACAGTGATTCACCATTGATAATCTTAGGGGGGGGGCAAATTGGTGCTGGAAGGGTGGTAATGATGTCCTTGCTGCTCTTAATAATAGGCACAAATAACAGCACAGTAACACCACTGAGGATGAAGGTAAGATATATACCTTCATCCTCAGAGTCCAGTGCTTACTGGGAAGCTGTCAGCGGGTTAGATTTGTCTAACCTACAGATAGTTCCCCTTTAAAAGGAATCTGTCAGCACCTGGAGTGCAAACAAATGGTCGCTTAAAAAATACCAAATGGTACAATACTAACATCTAGTGGTGATATCCTATTACTGTTATACTAGATAGTGCAACAACACTGACATCTGGTGGTGATATCCTATTACTGCTATACTAGATACAGTGATACAACACTAACATCTAGTGGTGAAATCCTAGTACTGCTATACTAGATACAGTGGTACAACTCTGACATTTAGGCTATGTTCACACTACGTAAAAGTACGGACGTTGTTGCCACCGCCACTTTTGGCGGTGGAACAATGCCTTATTTTCAATGGGATCCCGGACGGAGTGTATACACATCGTATACGCTCCGGCCGGGATCCCATACGTGGCCGCAAATAACTGACATGTCAGTTTTCTGCGGCCGAAATTCAGTGAATTCCGGCCACAGAAAGCCCTGTCAGTTCACACAGTGAAGCGAGCGGCTCCGGCCTCTAGCTTCACTGTGTGCTATGGGAGGCTCTGATGCGGGCGCATCAGAGCTCTGCGGCCCGAAAGATCATCCGGACGGTACTTATGTACCGACCGAGATGATCCGGTCAGAGAACGGCCGGTCTCATACGAAGTGTGAACATAGCCTTGGTGGTGATTTGCTATTACTGACATACTTGATACAGTGATACAACACTAACATCTAGTGGTAAAATCCTATTACTGACACTGACTAACAAGACCAAAACTCCAGAACAAATTGTCACTTCGGTACAAAATAGCAAACTTAGTATCCTATTAATGATATACTAAACACAGTGATAGAACCCTGACATCGAGTGGTGATATTTTATTATTCATAGACTAGATACAGTGCTACAACATTTACATCTGGTGGTAATATGCTATTATTGATATACTAAATACAGTGGTACAACACTGACATCTATTGGTGATATCCTATTACTACTTTACTAAATACAGTGGTACCACACTGACATCTAGTTATAATATCCTATTACTGCTATACTACAGATAGTGGTATAAAACTGACATCTAGTGTTGATATCCTATTACTACTATACTAAATACAGTGGTACAACACTGACATCTACTGCTATACGGCTATACTAAATACAGTTGTAAAACCCTGACCTCTGATATATGTAGAAAGTATTCACAGACAGTATAGAACGGAAACCTCCAGAACAAATTGTCACTTACATGCAAAATTCCAAACTTAGTATCCTATTACTGATATGCTAAACACAGTTATACAACCATGACATCTAGTGGTGATATTTTATTATTCATATACTAGATACAGTAGTACAACACTGACATCTAGTGGTGATATCCTATTACTGATATGCTAAACACAGTGGTACAACACTGACATCTTGTGGTGATATCCTATTACTGATATTTTAAATACAGTGGTACAACACTGACATCTAGTGGTGATTTCCTATTACTACTGTACTAAATACAGTGGTACAGTACTGATATCTAGTGGTGATATCATATTACTGCTATACTAAATACAGTGGTAAAACCCTGACCTCTGATATATGTAGGAAGTATTCACAAACAGTGTAGAACGGAAACCTCCAGGACAAATTGTCACTAACATGAAAAATTCCAAACTTAGTATACTATTACTTATATGCTAAACTTATATGATAAAACTATGACATCTAGTGGTGATATCCTATTACTGCTATACTAAATTCAGTGGTAAAACCGAATCTAACCTGTGGATTGCTCCCTATAGTGTCCGTGGTGCTGAGGATAAAGGTATGCCTCTTACCTTCACCCTCAGTGTCGTTTCTGTGCTGTTAGTTGAGCCCGCTAAGCTGTTAGCACCACTGGGGGCATGGCTACTACCCTGCCCAACACTGATCCTGCCTTAGGGCCTTAGTCCCACACAGTGATTCACCATTGGTAATCATTTGGGAGGTTGGGGGGCCAAATTGGTGCTGGAAGGGGCAGTAGCCATGTCCTTGCTGCTCTTAATACTAGGCACAACTAACAGCAAAGCCACTGAGGATAAAGGTAAGATATATACCTTTATCCTCAGCGCCCAGTGCTCACTAGGAAGCTGTCAGCGGGTTAGATTTGTCTATCCTACAGATAGTTCCCCTTTAAAGGGAATCACCTGGAGTGTTATCAAATGGTCACCTTCAAAATACCAAATGGTACAATACTAACATCTAGTGGTGATATCCTATTACTGCTATACTAGATACAGTGGTACAACACTGACATCTAGTGGTGATATCCTATCACTGATATACTAGATACAGTGATACAATACTAACATCTAGTGTTGTTATCCTATAACTGACACTAACTAACAAGACCAAACCTCCAGATTGTCACTTCGATGCAAAATACCAAACTTAGTATCCTATTAATGATATACTAAACACAAGTGATAGAACCCTGACATCTAGTGGTGATATTTTATTATTCATTTACTAGATACAGTGCTACAACACTTACATCTAGTGGTAATATCCTATTATTGCTATACTAAATACAGTGGTACAACACTGACATCTAGTGGCGATATCCTATTACTGATATGCTAAACACAGAGGAACAGCAATGACATCTAGTGGCGATATCCTATTACAACTGTACTAAATACAGTGGTACAACACTGACATCTAGTGGTTATTTCCTATTACTGATATACTAAATACAGTGGTACAACACTGACATCTAGTTTTAATATCCTATCACTGCTATACTACAGATTGTGGTATAAAACTGACATTTAGTGTTGATATCCTATTACTGATATTCTAAACACAGTGGTACAACACTGACATCTAGTGGTGATATCCTATTACAACTGTACTAAATACAGTGTTACAACAAGGACATTTAGTGGTGATATCCTATTACTGCTATACTAAATACAGTTGTAAAATCCTGACCTCTGATATACGTAGAAAGTATTCACAGACAGTGTAGAACGGAAACCTCCGGAAAAAAACTGTCCCTTACATGAAAAATTCCAAACTTAGTGTCCTATTACTTAGCTGTTAGCATCACTGGAGGCATGGCTACCACCCTTTCCAACACTGATCCTGACTTAGGGCCTTAGTCCCGCACAGTGATCCACCATTGGTAATCATTTGGGGGGTGGGGGGGCCAAATTGGTGCTGGAAGGGGCAGTAGCCCTGTCCTTGCTGCTCTTAATACAAGGCACAACTATTACAACTAAATACAGTGTTAAACCCAGAACTCTGATATATGTAGAAAGTATTCACAGACAGTATAGAACAGAAACCTCCAGAACAAATTGTCACTTACATGCAAAATTCCAAACTAAGTATCCTATTACTGATATGCTAAACACAGTTATACAACCATGACATCTAGTGGTGATATTTTATTATTGCTTGGGGGCGACCTTCTCCGCCGGCGGTGCTGGCCGGGTTCTGGTGTGGTGTTTTTGGGTCTGGTCCTGTGGCATTGGGGTCGCAGGGCCGTCCCATGGCCCCCGTTCCCTGACTGTGCACGCCTGCGGGGTTGGTGGCCACTGACTGGCACGGTGTGGACTTAGTGTAGGGACCCATGTGTATCAGATACCGGCACGAGGTACATGGGGCAGTATGGCTTGATCAATTCATACACAAAATTCTGATGTGTTTTTTATTTAGCCTAGGGGCACTAGTATCAGCCATAGGTGTGAGGTGTAGCACTCTGTTTCTTCCCTGAACCGCATTTTGTTTATCTCTTTTCTCCGTGTTTTGCACTCCTCCTGGTAAGACCCACATGACCGCAATTAGCAGGAGACACCTGAGTGCACATGGTTTTAATCCCTCCTGTTTTTTCCCATTCTGTTTGCTGCAGCTATGGTGAGTGTAATTCCTTATCCAGACTTGTGCTGCTTGGGGGCGACCTTCTCCGCCGGCGGTGCTGGCCGGGTTCTGGTGTGGTGTTTTTGGGTCTGGTCCTGTGGCATGGGGGTCGCAGGGCCGTCCCATGGCCCCCGTTCCCTGACTGTGCACGCCTGCGGGGTTGGTGGCCACTGACTGGCACGGTGTGGACTTAGTGTAGGGACCCATGTGTATCAGATACCGGCACGAGGTACATGGGGCAGTATGGCTTGATCAATTCATACACAAAATTCTGATGTGTTTTTTATTTAGCCTAGGGGCACTAGTATCAGCCATAGGTGTGAGGTGCAGCACTCTGTTTCTTCCCTGAACCGCATTTTGTTTATCTCTTTTCTCCGTGTTTTGCACTCCTCCTGGTAAGACCCACATGACCGCAATTAGCAGGAGACACCTGAGTGCACATGGTTTTAATCCCTCCTGTTTTTTCCCATTCTGTTTGCTGCAGCTATGGTGAGTGTAATTCCTTATCCAGACTTGTGCTGCTTGGGGGCGACCTTCTCCGCCGGCGGTGCTGGCCGGGTTCTGGTGTGGTGTTTTTGGGTCTGGTCCTGTGGCATGGGGGTCGCAGGGCCGTCCCATGGCCCCCGTTCCCTGACTGTGCACGCCTGCGGGGTTGGTGGCCACTGACTGGCACGGTGTGGACTTAGTGTAGGGACCCATGTGTATCAGATACCGGCACGAGGTACATGGGGCAGTATGGCTTGATCAATTCATACACAAAATTCTGATGTGTTTTTTATTTAGCCTAGGGGCACTAGTATCAGCCATAGGTGTGAGGTGCAGCACTCTGTTTCTTCCCTGAACCGATATTTTATTATTCATATACTAGATACAGTAATACAACACTGACATCTAGTGGTGATATCCTATTACTGTTATGCTAAATACAGTGGTACAACGCTGATATCTAGTGGTGATATTATATTACTGCTATACTAAATACAGTGGTAGAACGGAAACCTCCAGAACAAATTGTCACTTACATGCAAAATTCCAAACTTAGTGTCCTATTACTTATATGCTAAACTCAGTGATACAACTATGACATCTTGTGGTGATATCCTGTTACTGCTATGCTAAATACATTGGTAAAACCGAATCTAACCTGTGGATTGCTCCCTATAATGCCTGTGGTGCTGTTGATGAAGGTATGCCTCTAACCTTCACCCTCAGTGTCGATCCCGTGCTGTTAGTTGTGCCAGCTAAGCTGTTATCAGCACTGGAGGCATGGCTACCACCCTTCCCAACACTGATCCTGCCTTAGGGCCTTAGTGATTCACCATAGGTAATCATTTGGGGGGTGGGGGGCCAAATTGGTGCTGGAAGGGGCAGTAGCCCTGTCCTTGCTGCTCTTAATACCAGGCACAACTAACAGCACAGCAACACCACTGAGGATGAAGGTAAGAGATTTACCTTCATCCTCAGTGCCCAGTGCTCACTAGGAAGCTGTCAGCGGGTTAGATTTGTCTAACCTACAGATAGTTCCCCTTTAAAGGGAATCTGTCAGCACCTGGAGTGTTATCAAATGGTCACTTACAAAATACCAAATGGTACAATATTAACATATAGTGGTGATATCCTATTACTGCTATACTAGATACAGTGGTACAACACTGACATCTAGTGGTGATATCCTATTACTGAGACTAACTTACAAGACCAAAACTCCAGAACAAATTGTCAGTTCGATGCAAAATACCCAACTTAGTATCCTATTAATGATATACAATGATAAAGTGCACGGTGGTACAACACTGACATCTAGTGGTGATATCCTATTACTACTGTACTAAATACAGTGTTACAACACTGACATCTAGTGGTTATATCCTATTACTGCTATACTAAATACAGTGGTAAAACCCAGACCTCTGATATACTGAGAAAGTATTCACAGACAGTGTATAAATGAAACCTCCAGAACAAATTGTCACTTACATGCAAAATTCCAAACTTAGTATCCTATTACTGATATGCTAAAAACAGTTATACAACCATGACATCTAGTGGTGATATGCTATTACTGATATAATAGATACAGTGGTACAACACTGACATCTAGTGGTGATATCCTATTACTGACACTGACTAACAAGACCAAACCTCCAGAACAAATTGTCACTTCAATGCAAAATACCAAACTTAGTATCCTATTAATGATATACTAAACACAGTGATAGAACCCTGACATCCAGTGGTGATATTTTATTATTCATATACTATATACAGTGCTACAACACTTACATCTAGTTGTAATATCCCATTACTGCTATATTAAATACAGTGGTACAACACTTACATCTAGTTGTAATATCCCATTACTGCTATATTAAATACAATGGTACAACACTGACATCTAGTGGTGATATCCTATAACTCATGTACTAAATACAGTGGTACATTACTGACATCTAGTGGTGATATCCTATTACTACTGTACTAAATACAGTGGTACAACACTGACATCTAGTGGTGATATCCTATTACTGCTATACTAAATACAGTGGTAAAACCCTGACCTCTGATATACTTAGAAAGTATTCACAGTCAGTGTATAAATGAAAACTCCAGAACAAATTGTCACTTACATGCAAAATTCCAAACTTAGTATCCTATTACTGATATGCTAAACACAATGATACAACCATGACATCTAGTGGTGATATTTTATTATTCATATACTAGATACTTTGGTACAACAGTGACATTTAGTGGTGATATCCTATTACTGCTATGCTAAACACAGTGGTATAACACTGACATCTAGTGATGATATTCTATTACTGATATGCGAAACACAGTGGTACAACACTGACATATTGTGGTGATATCCTATTACTACTATACTAAATACAGTGGTAAAACCCTGACCTCTGATATACATAGAAAGTATTCACAGACAGTGTAGAACGGAAACCTCCAGAACAAATTGTCACTTACATGCAAAATTCCAAACTTAGTATTCTATTACTGACATGCTAAACTCAGTGCTAAAACTATGACATCTAGTGGTGATATCCTATTACTGCTATACTAAATACATTGGTAAATCCGAATCTAACATGTGGATAGCTCCCTATAGTGCCCATGGTGCTGAGCATAAAGGTATACCTCTTACCTTCACCCTCAGTGTTGTTCCCGTGCTCTTATTTGTGCCCGCTAAGCTGTTAGCAGCACTGGGGACGTGGCTACCACCCTTCCCACAACTGATCCTGCATTAGGGCCTTAGTCCCGCATAGTGATCTGCCATTGATAATCATTGGGAAGGGGGGGGGGATTGGTGCTGGAAGGGTCAGTAGCCATGTCCTTGCTGCTTTTAATACAACTAACAGCACAGAAACGGCACTGCGGATGAAGGTAAGATATACACCTTCATCCTCAGCGCCCAGTGCTTACTAGGAAGCTGTCAGCAGATCAGATTTGTCTAACATACAGACAGTCACTTACATACAAAATGGTACAATACTAACATCTAGTGGTGATATCCTATTACTCATATACTAGATACAGTGGTACAACACTGACATCTAGTGGTGATATCCTATTACTGATATACTAGATACAGTAGTACAACGCTGTTATCTAGTGATAATAATAATAACAGCAGACATACATAGAAAGTATTCACAGACATTGTAACTCAGATATATTTTGCACCCATATGAATTAAGCATTAGCATATACCTACAACATTAGCTGTTACAAAACCTGACTCATGGTGACACACTTTGTATACTTCACAAATCACCGACTGAAGATCCTCAGTTTTAATCACTTTTGTAATCACAATATTTATTAATACAGATTAATAATACAGATTAAATTATATTTTAATTAAAGGTGTTGGCGACTTTAAAGTAAAAATTTTCAGTGGACAGTATTAGTAAGTGTTCTCACGGCACTTACAGCAGCTCCCTGTGTACCTCAAAGCTAAAATCAGGCTCCCCTCCCAGGCTGGGCTGTCCTGCTCTGTGGTGATTCTACCCATAAGATGGCTGACATGGGGGAGCATGTGACCATTAGCTTTATGAGGCATGGAGGTAGCTGTTGTCAGTATATAAAGTGAGCACACTTACTAATACTGTACACTGAACAATTTTACTACAAAGTGGCCAACCCCTTCAATTATCATTGGTCTTCATAGACTTTTGAAATGTATGAGTTTTCAAAGTAAGCACCAGTCATGAAGACTTAGGGCAACCATTGTTTGACTGATATTGCAGGCCACACGCCTGTTCTCTTCGCTTTTCACAAAGGTGCCATCGACTGGGCCACCAGTCACAGGCCCCTCAGGGCACGTGCAACAACAATCAGTTCATTGCTGACGTCACTGCCACTGCTTAGCACACACCATGACACTGATTGGTGGCACATGGTGGCTGAAGCCAATGCCTGCAGTCGGGACATTCAACACGTACGCTGTTCCCCTCGTCCATAGCACCTGCGCAGCCTGTGATATCACTAGCACATGCACAAACTGTCAGGACAGCGAACACGGCCTTGACAGCATCGGCACTGGCACAACTGTGGAGGCTGGCGCAAGCACACAAGGCACAAAATATTCATGGAAAAAAGGGAGGAGGAAGAAGTGGTGAGGCGTGCCAGAGTGCGGCACAAATACTTAGCTACAACTCCTCAGTCTTTGTAGTGAGTGGTAGTGATACAGTACAGATGAACCACAGAGTTCAGGAAAACTTAACCACTTCAATACTGTACTGGAGTAGTTCTTGAAGTGACAGTACAGTTTAATACTTTAGTTGAGTATGATTGCCAGCAGCGATACTTTAATACTGGTGGTAGTTTTAGTTAAGGTGACTTAAAAAGCATCAGTTTCTTTAGTAGTTTTGGACTTGTTACTTGCACAGAAGACAGGGGGTCATGTCTAGACAGTGAAGAACTCTATCAGGGTGACCTTAAGACTTGAATCTTACATAGTTACATGGTTAATAAGGTTAAAAAAAGACACATGTTGATAAAATAAAATTGTACTCATGGTTTAGAGAACACCGCCTCTTGCCGAAAGAAATTACAGAGTGCCAAATCTTAGAACAGGGGCCCTGAGCTTGGCCATTCAGGTGTAGCTAATAACTCAAGAATGCCCAAGGAGATTAAGTGGGGTTCGGTAGGGTACTTCAGCTTTACTTCCTCTCTGCCAACCACTGGAGATTGTCCCAAACAGCTGAAGGACTTCCTAAGAAAACTTTGTAGAATGTGGTTATCCCAGACAAATACATTGGCATACAAGTAGACAATCACTTTGGACTTGACTAGATCTGCACTCGAGAACAATAAAGGTAGTGAGCGTAGAGTAGCAGTGCTGAATTGGTTGCATGCTGAGAAGAGTAGAGTGAGTTCAAAGAGTGGAGAGGAATAGGTTATGAGACTTCTGAGTAGTGGAGAGGAGTTTGTCTTTAGAGTCCTAACCCAATGTAGTATTGTGCTCTGCCAGAACTTTAGAAGAAGTAGAATACTTGAGAATACTTAAGAAAAATACTTGTGCCCGTGTTTCGACCTTTGTCATTGTAACCACCTGAAGCCAGCGGCATAGTTACTATTCACAGAGCCCCATAGAAAAATAGAGAAAATGTTTACGCACAACACAAAGCACTGTATATATATATATATATATATATATATATATATATATATATATATATGCTTTACTGCTGGTGCACAGATAACACAGATTGCCGGCTGGAGAACAGAAGTCAGAGGTGATTAGTGCAGTAAAGCAGAGATCTCTGTCTTCTGCTTGTTAACACTTTTTTGTGTTGCAGCATATAAGTAAACACACTGCAGGTAAGCAAAAGGATACACACTCTTACCTTCTCCCCCGGACCCCCCATAGCAACTGCCTTCCCTGCCTCTACATTAGCTACGCCACTGCCTGTTGCCCCACAGTGTTGGGTGACCCGTCCTCCTAGGGTGACACAAGCCCCAGACCTTGTTCCAAAGTTACCTGGTTTAGCAAACCATGGTACTGTTAAGAGGAATTGGTGAACATAGTACAGACGCTGGGGTAAGTTCTATCTTGTATAGCAAACTTATCAGGAACACACTCACTAACTAGACCAAACCTCCAGAACTGAACACAATCCCTTTATAAGGGCTAAAACTGGGCTAATCTTCATTGGTGGAGGTACTGCAGCATTCCATTGGTGGGAACTTTCTAAGATATACGTTTGATAGCCTAGCAGAGTTGGACATGTCCAGTAATCATACTCTTGCTGGTGCAAAACATGACATAACAGGAAATACATGGCCTTCAATGAGTTGGTGTAAAGGGAATCTGTCAGCACCTGGACCGAACCTGAGGTGCTGACAATGTGCATTAAGTGACAGTCTACTAGTTAGAAGGGTTCCTTTGCCCTACCTCTTGGGGGAGAGTATGCTGCACAATTTCCTATCTTCCACTGTAAATCAAGAGTCAAAGAGGAGTTGTGGTGAGGTGCTTGTGCAGCACTCTGGTACACTTCCCCACTCCTTTCTGTACTTTCTCCATGAATATTCTGTGCTGGACAGCCTCCTGCACGCTGCCAGCCTCCATGTTCGGACTTAAGCCCTTGCTGTCAAGGGCCGTGCGCACCATCCTGACAGTTTGCACATGCGCCACTGTTATCACAGGCAAATATATTCCAATAGTCTATGAAGAGCAATGCTAATTAAAACTTAACTTTTATTAGAAAAAAAGAAAAAAATGGCAGCACATCTATGACTCTGATCACACTGCAGGTTACACGCTGCTTGTGGCTTAAGTACAGACAAAAAAACAGAAGGTGCAATAGCAACACACAGGTGCAAGGGCTTACCATATACGCTCCTCCCAGCATACACACGGTAAACACCTGCTCTGTAGATATTAAAAAGAGATGATCTTAGCAAACTATTTGATCAAACAGAGTGTACCATGTCGCCACGTTAAGGCGTCCTCGAGACATGGTCCTTACTCTAGCATTTTCACACTAGCAATGGCCTCTCCTAGGCTGAATAAGCCTACAACTGGGCAGATAGGAGCCAAATGATCACTGTTGCTGTTGCACCTTCTGTTTTTTTGTCTTAACTTTTATTAATCTGTATTAATAAATAGTGGAATTACAAAAGTGATTAAAACTAGGGACCTTCAGTCAGTGATAAGTGAAGTATACAAAGTGTGCCTACACCAGTGACGTTTTGTAAAAGCAAAGGTTGTAGATAATTGTTAATGCTTAATTCTACACTGTCTGTGACTAATTATAAGTATATCAGATACTGCCACTAGATGTCAGCGTTGTATCACTATATCTAGTATATCAGTAATGGGATACCAATGTTGTATAACTATATTTAGTGTAGCAGTAATAGAATATCACCACCAGATGTCAGTGTTGTACAACTGTATTAAGTATAGCAGTAATAGGATATCACCACTAGATGTTAGTGTTGTATTACTGTATTTAGTGTAGCAGTAATAGGATATCACCACTAGATGTCAGTGTTTTACCACTGTATTTAGTATATCAGTAATAGGGTATCAACACCAGATGTCAGTGTTGTACCACTGTATTTAGTATATCAGTAATAGGATATCACCACTAGATGTCAGTGTTGTATCACTGTGTTTAGTATATCAGTGATAGGATACTTAGTTTGGTATTTTGTATGTGACAATTCGTATCAGGAGAGTTTCACTGCAAAACTGATATATCAGACCTCAGTAAATGAGGTTGTAGTTTGAGGCTATGTTCACACTACGTAAGTTAAGTAATAATCACGGCCGTTGTTGCCAATTTGCAACAACGGCCGTGATTACTAAGGAATTTACATAGTGCTGCCGTCTATGAAAACCTGGTCAGAGTGTTTACACATAGTATACACACCGGCCGGGATTCCTAGCGGCAACGCAAAAAACTGACACGTCAGTTTTCTGTGAGCGCTATACATTGAATAGTGGCAGCGAAAAAACTGTCAGTGCACACAATGGAGCGTGCGGCATGCTCCATTGTGTGCAGCAGTGAGTTGGGTTGCGGGCACATCCATCTGTGCCAATTCATCAGGAGTGAAGATCATCCGGCCGGTACTGTCACGGAACGGCCAGTGTCTTACGCCATGTGAATATGGCCTGAAGCTGTTTCTGCAATTACGTTAGTCTGGTGTAGAGCACTACAGTTGCTTGCATACCTTAAACACTCTCACCAGCACTTGGGTGTCTAGTACTGACCCTTTTGCTATTCGACTTGTAATATTTCTTTTTAATAATACACATTTACTAAGATCCCTGCCTTAAAACTAAGCCCCCCTCTACCCAAACGTTTCACCACTCAAGCATGGCTTTCTCAAGAGAAACAAGTGAAGAGTTTAATCAAATTGTCACTTAGATACAAAATACCAGACTTATTATCCTATTATTGATATACTTAAAGGGGTAGTGCGGCGGTAAACAATTATTGACAGAATAACACACATTACAAAGTTATACAACTTTGTAATGTATGTTATGTCTGTGAATCACCCCCCTTCCCCGTGTTCCCCAACCCCCGCCCGTGTACCCGGAAGTGTGGTGCATTATACATACCTGATCCGTGTCGCGCCGTCCGCGATCTAGTGCCAGGACGTCATCTTCGGACAGCCGGCCGAAGAGCTTCGACTGTGCCAGCCGCCCTCTGCAGCTTCACCAGATGCTCAGCCTCGATTGGCTGAGCACAGTTACGCTCAGCTAATCGCAGCTGAGCATCTGGTGACGGTGCAGAGGTCGGCCGGCACTACGGACAGTCGAAGCTCTTCGGCCGGCTGTCCAAAGATGACGTCCTGGCACAAGATGGCGGACGGCGCAACACGGATCAGGTATGTATAATGCACCACACTTCCGGGTACACGGGCGGGGGTTGGGGAACACAGGGAAGGGGGCGATTCACAGACATAACATACATTGCAAAGTTGTATAACTTTGTAATGTGTGTTATTCTGTGAATAATTGTTTACCGCCGCACTACCCCTTTAATACGGAGATACAACCCTGACATCTAGTGGTTATATCCTATTACTGATACCACTAAATACAGTGGTACAACACTGACATCTAGTGGTGATGTCATGTTACTAATATACTAAATACAATGGTACAACCCTGACATCTAATAAACATACAGTGTAGAGCTCACATATATTTTGTTCGCATATGAATTAAGCCTTAAAGGAGAAATCCGACTTCCAGGGCTGTGCGGGCTTTGACATTATCCTCTCCACCAGCCACAGCCCACACAGCTCTGGGAGTCGGGTCGTGACATCACCATTTTATCCAGGAAGTGGAGCCTTGATACAAGTGCAGGGAAAAAAGCACTTTATGTGCATTTCCCATAATAACTGTATATTGGTGATTTGTATAACTTTTGGGGGACAATACAATACTTAAAAAAAATTTTTTGCCAGACTTCTCCTTTAACATATATCTACCACCTTAGCTGTTACAAAACCTGACTTGTGTAGACAATCTGTATTAATAAATAGTGCATCTACACAAGTCAGATTTTGTAATAGCTAAGGTTGGAGGTATATGTTAATGATTAATTATTATGGGTACAAAATATATCTGAGTTCTACACTGTCTGTGAATACTCTCTGCATATATCAGCTGTTATTGTTGTACCACTGTATCTAGTATGGTCAAAATTTGTACCTGTAATTTTTCTTTCTTCGAGACGACAGGTAGCACAGAAGGGATGTTTCATCCCCCACTCTCCTCTCCAGGACCGCCCACCTAGATCAATTAGCTAATTAAACAAATGAGGTTAGCTACAGTATAAGTATCCACCACCAGCAATGCCACATGTGTAATAACATAGACAAACAAAATTTAG
This sequence comes from Dendropsophus ebraccatus, assembly GCF_027789765.1. Taxonomy (NCBI): domain Eukaryota; kingdom Metazoa; phylum Chordata; class Amphibia; order Anura; family Hylidae; genus Dendropsophus; species Dendropsophus ebraccatus. The sequence continues at coordinate 79,201,773 of NC_091461.1, forward strand.
ATGCAAAATATAACATTTATTGGGTGGGTATTCGCCTGTCGTCTCGAAGAAAGAAAAAATACAGATACAAATTTTGACCTTCTTCTTCGTCGACAGGCAGCACAGAAGGGAGATGCATAGAATAAACACAAATAACTGGGAGGGGTTAATTTTGCATAGCAGCAGACAGCACCCCTTCACCGAAGGCTGGATTCTGGATTTTGTGCATTCAATCTGTAATGCTTAGAGAACGTACAGTAGATGCCGAGGCCCATGATGCAGCATTACATATCTCCTGTAATGGAACCTGAGCTCTTTCTGCCCAAGATGTTGAAGTAGCGCGAGTGGAATGCGCTTTAATGGTGCGTTCACACCTACAGGATCTGCAGCTGATTTTCTGCAGCAGATTTCATTTAAATAACTGAACACAGCATCAAATCTGCTGCAGATCTGCTGCAGATCCTGTAGGTGTGAACGCACCCTAAGAGGAAACGGAGGCTCTTTATCTTCCAGCTTGTAAACTTCATGGATGCACATCTTTATCCACCTTGCCAGGGTATCTTTAGAGGCTCTTTTTCCCTAATTAGGCCCTGAGAATTGTAAGAAAAGATTCTCCTCCTGCCGAAATTGAGCAACTCTGGAAGTATATATTGACAGAGCTCTCTTAACATCTAAGGTGTGTAGACGTTCTTCCTCCTCATCTTTGGGATTCTGAAAGAACACAGGTAGAAACGCTTCTCTATTCACATTGTCCACTGACCCTACCTTGGGTAAGAAAGATGGAACAGTTCTGATGCTGACCCCTTCCGGTAGGAATTTGAGGTAGGGACTGCGGGATGACAATGCCTGAAGCTCTCCAAGTCTTTTTGCGGAAGTTATTGCTACAAGGAACAATGTTTTGTAAGATAGCCATTTAAGATCTAAATCTTGTAAGGGTTCAAAGGGTTCCTATCTGATACGTCTCAGAACAAGGCTCAAGTCCCATGATGCCACAGGATGTCTCAGTGTTGGTCTGAGGTTCTTCAAGGCTTTGAAAAATCTAGTAAAAAGAGGTTGGTTAGAAAATCTCCCGTCTTCTGGTGGGCGGGATACTAGAGTGGCTGCATTTTACAACGGCTCCGCGCCCCAGGCTTTCACCGGCCACACATCCACGAAACCCCAACATAAAGGGGCTTCCAGGGATGCCAGCAGCCTCCAGAGACCTCGGTCTCTCCACCGGATCCCAGCCCGAAGCAAGGGCTTCACAGCAGGAGGGAGGCAGACACACGCGGGCGCCGCAGCACGCCGCGCCACCATCTTACCCTGCCTGCACACGCCGCCAGTGAGCCACGAACTGCACTGCCGAGCGGCCCGGCACACCGACACCGGCGGGGGAGACCCCCCCCTCTCAACTTGCCCGCATCTCAGTCCACCCCGGCGCTTCAGGCACGCGCGCCACCTCAACGAGGGGCGCAGTGCAGGGGGCCGGCGCCATCTTGAAACCAGCTGCAGGTACCGGCGCTGCATCCCTAGCCGCACTGCACACCCGGACACTGGTAGGAGAGACCCCTCAAGCTATCCCCCCGCGCCCCTGCTCTCCCAGGCTCCTCTAAACTCTATTGCACTCCTACAGGGGACACTATTAACGAAGCGCCCACTGCCTCACCAGCCAGCCTCCCCTTAAGAGGTCATGCACACTTTCTCCAGAGGGAGAAACTCCCTGAAGCCTGAACAGGACTTATGACCCCATTCCTCAGCCGCACAATAAGCTCCCCCCCCCCAGGCAGAGTATAAGTGGGGAAATTGCTTGTACCTGTTTTGTCTATTCCCACTTTCCATCTCCTCCCTGCCAATGAAATTCCTCATCCCACCACCAGGAGGCAGCAGCGCTCACCCTCTGGGCCGGACTGGGACTTAAAATCAGCCCTGGCAGTCAAACCCCAGCAGCCCACATACCATATCATGGATAGCTGTGTAAAATACGTGCTATAGCAAATTCTGCTTCATTTAGCCGTGTCCCCACTACTCCCTTAAACATGTGAACTCCACCATCAGCACCTAAAAATAATGCTATAACATGATCTGCTGTGGATTTGATGCGTCATATTTATGCATTCATTTCAACTTAATAAATCAGAAGCTTCAAATCCGTATTGGATTAGGTATGAACGTGCCCTTAAAGGGAACCTGTGAGATCTATAGCAGGTACAGAGCTGTAGATCCCAGCGTACAGATCAGGGACTGGACCTTCAGTCCAGTGTAAACCTCTATAATCATTCTTTTCATTACCAGCTGAAGTGTCACAGTGGTGGAGCCACAGCAGCACCTTCTGCCCCGCTCGTTCCTGCTCTGACTGATGGACGTATAGGGTGCTGCTGTTGTGAAACTTTAGTTGGTAATGAAAAGGACAATTATAAAAGTTTACACTGGACTAAAGGTCCTGTTAGTGATATCTCCCTCACACCTGTCTGCTGAGATCTACAGCTCTAGACCTGGTACGGACCTCACAGATTCCCTTTAAAGGAGAAAAACATGGCCACCTTCTTCCAGAAACAGCGCCACACTCTTCTTCAGTTTGTGTGAGGTATTGCAGCTCATCTATCTATCTATCTATTGTAGGGATCTTCCCGGGGGATGGTGTGTTTGGACACAGTTCACAGCAGACTTGGACTTGTAAAATAACAGCTTGGCGTTTATTTGCAGCATAAACAGTCCATCAAACAAAACACAGCAGCACCGTGCTTTAAGAATAAAACAAACAAAAAAGGTCTTGCCCGTCTGGGCGCTTACTAACAGGTTTCTTCACCTATCTAACACTAGACAAACAGTGCGTCTTTCACCTGGATACCGCATGGTGTATATATATGCTCCAGCAGCATCTGTATTCCTTGCTCCCAGGAGAATCAGCATGCAGGCTGTTCACCCCTGGCTGAGAGCAAACACTGGATCCTCTGCAGGGCTTTTACCTTGTCAGGCTGATTAGGGTCAGAAACACCTGACCCCAAAACCTGACCTGGATCGGGGGAAGGGAATGGCAAGTCCCACTACCAAAACCTACCTGCCATTCCATGTAAGTCCAGGCCCGGCAATAATAAATAATAACTCAGCAGCATAACACTGCTGAGCACAGATGCCTCCTGGACTTACCATCTGACGCTACGTATTAACCTGGGTGAGATGTACATCCCCTCGAGCACTTTACCAGTGACATGTCCACACTATCTATCTATCTATCTATCTAGAAAACAAAAAATATAACTGCAGCACTCCAGTCTTGTAATAAACAAACGGTGAAAATTTATTCCATAAAGAAAACTTGGAACAGCAAGCGACGTTTCAGTCCTTCAATGTGGACTTTTTTCAAGCTCAGTGAAAATACACACACAGGTGAATTATATAGCATACGTGATTTGAATAATTAGTGACGTGAATCACTCAGACATGTGAGACATAATGAAAATAAATTACATAAATAGTGTTAAGGATGTAAGGGAACAACATTTGTTCCAAAAAGCATACAGTGTATAATGTGTACATAAATTTACAATAATAGATAAACTGAAACAATACGGATCGGACCCGGTTCACCCACTTTCTAGTATGACCTTTCATCATGATGTTGGACCGCACGCTGCCGTGGAACGCACGGCCATATTGTTATGAACGTGCTTTGAGGTATTAGCGTCCTAGGTTGCTGAGCAACCAATTGTACCGATGACATGTCTGTGCCGTGACGAATCTCGGGCACAACAATCAGACAGGATGTAGTAGGTTTGTTGCCACTTGTGTCGCTGTGAGTCCAACCAATTAACCAATTGTTGTGCCCGAGATTCGTCACGGCACAGACATGTCATCGGTACAATTGGTTGCTCAGCAACCTAGGACGCTAATACCTCAAAGCACGTTCATAACAATATGGCCGTGCGTTCCACGGCAGCGTGCGGTCCAACATCATGATGAAAGGTCATACTAGAAAGTGGGTGAACCGGGTCCGATCCGTATTGTTTCAGTTTATCTATTATTGTAAATTTATGTACACATTATACACTGTATGCTTTTTGGAACAAATGTTGTTCCCTTACATCCTTAACACTATTTATGTAATTTATTTTCATTATGTCTCACATGTCTGAGTGATTCACGTCACTAATTATTCAAATCACGTATGCTATATAATTCACCTGTGTGTGTATTTTCACTGAGCTTGAAAAAAGTCCACATTGAAGGACTGAAACGTCGCTTGCTGTTCCAAGTTTTCTTTATGGAATAAATTTTCACCGTTTGTTTATTACAAGACTGGAGTGCTGCAGTTATATTTTTTGTTTTCTACGTAAATACACCCGTGGGTCAGGGTGCAACTGCTGGCACCCAGCAATCACTCACCATTGAGTGCCGCACCATTCTGAAGAGTCTGAATATCTATCTATCTATCTATCTATCTATCTATCTATCTATCTATCTATCTATCTATCTATCTATCTATCTATCTATCTATCTATCTATCTATCTATCTATCTATCTCAGGTATAAGTAGGGCCCCAGGACAAATCTTAGGATATATAATGGTAACATAGGTAAAAATTTTCTGTGCATAATACTGTCATAGTTAATAACACCTGTAAGCAAATATTATCCCCATACTGTACACGTTACTGCCATACTGTTACTAAGCAAACCCACCAATATTGCCAATACTACCAGTATATAAGTAAAAAATAATATCACCCCACCATGAGCACGGCCATTACCACCACATAATGACTAATTCCGCTACACTGTGACTGAATACAATCCACTATATAAACCACTAATATTACCAATAATACCAGAATACACAGGACGAGTAATACCATCACACCATGCCCACTACTCTCAGCATACGGTGACTGGATAATACCACTATACTGGCAACAAATAACAGCCACTATATAAAGATCATAATTCTCCCAAAGCAGTGACAATAGAAAACAGGTGTCACACTCCGTCCCTCCAGCTGTTACAACACTACAATCCCCATCATGACTGGACAGATAAAGCATGATGGGAATTGTAGTTTTGCAACACATGGAGGGACGGGTTTGACACCCCTGATACAGAGGTAGATCCCAGCTGTATAAAGGTTCTGCAGACCTTATAAGTGATTATAGTGCAATTACATCATGTCACTCACAGTAGGCGTCTTCTCTGCATGACGAGACGTCCACTTTTCCTTTTCTTCTCCATCTGGCTCCGGCCATCATAAAGGCTTCTCTGGCCATGACTCCTCTTCACGGGATCTGTCAGACAGACATTTTAGGCTTCTTGCTCCAGCAACATCCTCATCTATCCTTCCCCTCATATAGAATAGCCCCCCCTGCACATCCCCCCATATAGAATAGCCCCCCCTGCTGCACATCTCTCCATATAGAATAGCCCCCCCCCCCCACTGTACTTCCCCCCCCATATAGAATAACCCCCTGTTAATGTACATCCCACCATAGAGAATAGCCCCATTGCTGTACATGTACATCCCTCCCATATAGCCCCCAGTGCATCCCCCCCCATATAGAATAATCCCTCCCTATAAAATATCCCTCCCATATAGCCCCCCCTGTGCAATCCCCCCATATAGAATAGCCCCCCTGTATAATAGCCCCCCCGTGCAATCCTTCCATATGGAATAGCCCCCCCCCTGTGCAATCCCCCCCATATAGAATAGCCCCCTGTATAATAGCCCCCCTGTGCAATCCCCCCCATATAGAATATCCCCTCCTGTGCAATCCCCCCCATATAGAATACCCCCCCCCCTGTGCAATGCCCCCACATATAGAATAGCCCCCCTGCATCCCTTCCCCCTCCCCCCATATAGAATAGCCCCCCTGTGCAATCCCCCCATATAGAATAGCCCCCCCTGTGCAATCCCCCCCACATATAGAATAGCCCCCCCTGTGCAATCCCCCCCACATATAGAATAATCCCCCTGTATAATAGCACCCCCTGTGCAATCCCCCCATATAGAATAGCCCCCCTGTGCAATCCCCCCATATAGAATAGTCCCCCTGTGCAATCCCCCCATATAGAATAGCCCCCCTGTGCAATCCCCCCATATAGAATAGCCCCCCTGTGCAATCCCCCCATATAGAATAGCCCCCCTGTATAATAGCCCCCCCTGTGCAATCCACCCATATAGAATAGCCCCCCTGTGCAATCCCCCCACATATAGAATAGCCCCCCTGCATCCCTTCCCCCCCTCATATAGAATAGCCCCCCTGTGCAATCCCCCCATATAGAATAGCCCCCCCTGTGCAATCCCCCCCACAAATAGAATAGCCCCCCCTGTGCAATCCCCCCACATATAGAATAGTCCCCCTGTATAATAGCCCCCCTGTGCAATCCCCCATATAGAATAGCCCCCCTGTGCAATCCCCCCATATAGAATAGCCCCCCCTGTGCAATCCCCCCACAAATAGAATAGCCCCCCCTTTGCAATCCCCCCACATATAGAATAGTCCCCCTGTATAATAGCCCCCCTGTGCAATCCCCCATATAGAATAGCCCCCCTGTGCAATTCCCCCATATAGAATAGCCCCCCTGTGCAATCCCCCCATATAGAATAGCCCCCCCTGTGCAATCCCCCCACATATAGAATAGTACCCCTGTATAATAGCCTCCCCTGTGCCATCCCCCCATATAGAATAGCCCCCTGTGCAATCCCCCCATATAGAATAGCCCCCCCTGTGCAATCCCTCCCCATATAGAATAGCCCCCCTGTGCAATCCCCCCCACATATAGAATACCCCCCCCTGTGCAATCCCCCCCACATATAGAATAGTCCCCCTGTATAATAGCCCCCCCGTACAATCCCCCATATAGAATAGCCTCCCTGTGCAATCCCCCCATATAGAATAGCCCCCCTGTGCAATCCCCCCCATATAGAATAGCCCCCCTGTGCAATCCCCCCATATAGAATAGCCCCCCCTGTGCAATCCCCCCACATATAGAATAGTCCCCCTGTATAATAGCCCCCCTGTGCAATCCCCCCATATAGAATAGCCCCCCCTGTGCAATCCCCCCATATAGAATAGCCCCCCTGTGCAATCCCCCATATAGAATAGCCCCCCCTGTGCAATCCCCCCCACATATAGAATAGTCCCCCTGTATAATAGCCCCCCCTGTGCAATCCCCCCATATAGAATAGCCCCCCTGTGCAATCCCCATATAGAATAGCCCCCTTTGTGCAATCCCTCCCCATATAGAATAGCCCCCCTGTGCAATCCCCCTCACATATAGAATAGTCCCCCTGTATAATAGCCCCCCCTGTGCAATCCCCCATATAAAATAGCCCCCCTGTGCAATCCCCCCCATATAAAATAGCCCCCCCTGTGCAATCCCCCCATATAGAATAGCCCCCCATGTGCAATCCCCCCCCACATATTGAATAGTCCCCCTGTATAATAGCCCCCCTGTGCAATCCCCCCATATAGAATAGCCCCCCTGTGCAATCCCCCCCATATAGAATAGCCCCCCTGTGCAATCCCCCCATATAGAATAGCCCCCCTGTGCAATCCCCCCCCATATAGAATAGCCCCCCCCTGTGCAATCCCCCCCATATAGAATAGCCCCCCCTGTGCAATCCCCCCATATAGAATACCCCCCCCCCCCTGTGCAATCCCCCCATATAGAATAGCCCCCCCTGTGCAATCCCCCCCCCACATATAGAATAGTCCTCCTGTATAATAGCCCCCCCTGCGCAATCTCCCCATATAGAATAGCCCCCTGTGCAATCCCCCATATAGAATAGCCCCCCCTGTGCAATCCCTCCCCATATAGAATAGCCCCCCTGTGCAATCCCCCCCACATATAGAATATTCCCCCGTATAATAGCCCCCCCTGTGCAATCCCCCCATATAGAATAGCCCCCTGTGCAATCCCCCCCATATAGAATAGCCCCCCTGTGCAATCCCCCCCATATAGAATACCCCCCCCCTGTGCAATCCCCCCCCCCCCCCACATATAGAATAGCCCCCCTGCATCCCTTCCCCCTCCCCTCATATAGAATAGCCCCCCTGCCGCTGTGTGGCCATGTGAATTTAAAAAAAACCCCTGCGGAATAGGATGAGTACGAACTCTGCACTAGATGCCCACACATACAATACTCCTACCCACTTTAACATTGTCTCCTGGAATGTAGCGGGACTTACGGGACTGGCTAGCTGATTACATTGAAGCTTCCTTCACCACCAAGCGTAGGGGTGTAGCCATCCTATTCAGTAAACGCATACTTTACACAATAGACAATCATCACGCAGACCCAGAGGGTCATTTCCTTTGCGTAGATGTCCACATAGTGGATACTCTCTTGAATATTTATGCTCCCCCGACCCCGAACCAGTCATTTTACTCTTCTCTACTCAGTTACCTGCTTACCAGGACCCTCCGGCCACTCATCCTTGCAGGTGACCTCAACTCACCCCTTCAGTCTTCACTGGACAAATCTGGCCCACATGATCGTAGTGCCCCGCCCACATCAACTCTGCTAGCCCTGTTGGAACAGCTGAACATCTGTGACCCATGGAGACTGTATTATCCCTCTGCGAGGGAATACACCTTTCACTCACATGTACACGACACGTTCTCCCACATAGATCATATCTTACTTCACTCCTCCTTTTTCACCCTGGTGTCGGACCCTCTTATTCACCCAATTCTTATCTCAGATCATGCCCCTGTGTCACTGACGATGGAGCTGGCCCCGGCTTTCCAAAAATCTGGGATTTGGAAGTTCCCAAATTATCTGGCAACTTCCCCTGATTTCCAAACCTACTTGAAAACAACCTGGGCCAACTACATTGACGACAATATCGAACATGTAGAGGATGTGCCGCTTCTTTGGGCGGCTTCCAAGGCAATAATGCGGGGCCATATCATCAGCTACATGCGACACCAGAAAAACAAGTACTCCTCTCAGTTTCAACAATTGTACGCAGATCTCAAAGACGCTCAATTAGCACACTCCACCCAACCCTCCACCGCGACCAAACAGACCCTGGAAGCGGCCAGATCCCTCCTAGACACATTCACACAAGCTCATGCCAGCTGGCATGTTACGGCTATCCAAAATAAATACTATAGATGGGGGAACAAAATAGGCCCTCTCCTAGCAAAAGTAACCCGCCCCCCCCAACTCGAGACGCACTTTCCTATCCTTACATGACCCCATCTGCTCTACGTTAACGCACGATCAAGACAGGATCGAACAAATCCTCTCGGATTATTATAAAAATCTATATAGAGCCGAACCCTCGGATCACACAGCCACACATGCTTTTCTTCAATCCTTCACCTCCCCAATATGACCCTAGACCATAAAGCATCCCTAGAAGCCGACGTCTCGGAGCTAGAAGTCACTCAAATCATACACTCGCTCTCCAACAACAAGACTCCGGGCCCCGACGGGTTCTCTGGGGAATACTATAAGTTACTCGTGGCAGAAATTGTCCCCCACCTTACCCGTCTCCTTAACCTCATTTATAAAGAAGGCACCCCACTAAATGACTTCGCCCACTCCCGAACAATCTTATTGCTTAAACCCCACAAAGATCCAACTCTCCCCCAGTCTTACAGACCAATTGCCCTCCTTAATCAGGACTACAAAATACTAACTAAAATCTTAGCTTCCCGCCTCCAATCTTTTCTTCCTTCCCTCCTCTCTCCCAACCAGCAAGGCTTCCTCCTGAACAGACACTCGGTCAGGAACGTTCGGAGAGCGGTGGCAGTTACGGTCCATGCCATGAACAAAGATAACCGTCCAACGATGCTGCTTAGCCTGGACGCAGAAAAGGCTTTTGACAAGGTCGCTTGGCCATACCTGTCTGCCACCCGCTCCGAGCGTAACTTCGGGCCTATCTTTCTTTCTTTTCTACAACATATCAACAGCCAGGCGGCGACTACTCTCACTACTCACTCACTACTCTCATGGGAAAAACACCCCCCTGATTGATCTATTCCGTGGCACGCGTCAAGGTTGCCCCCTCTCCTCCCTCCTTTTTAACATTTCAATTGACCCCCTTTTGCGACATATAGAATGTTCCTCGATATACACTGGTGTCAGGATTGGTGATTCCGACCTCAGAGTCTTGGCCTTTGCCGATGACCTCTTACTGGCGTTGTCCTCTCCGAGACTCTCGCTCTCTGCGGTGCTCGAAGATCTTCAGGCTAGGGGTGCCCTTTCAGGCTACACCCTACCCATCTGACCAAATGTGAGGCACTATTGCTCAAGGGCCCAACACGTCCCAAAAAAAAAAACCTGGGGATCAAAATCACCAAGACACCAGTCAAACTGTACTCTGCAAACATTGATAAATACATTAAGTCCCTAGAGCATTCCCTTTTGCTTTGGAAACGCTTCCCTTTAACATTTATGGGTCGCGCTAGCCTCCTGAAAATGGTGGAGGTGCCTAAACTCCTGTATTTACTTCAAAGGTTGCCAATTTACCTACCCCCCAAAGATGAGCGGAGAATAAACTGTCTTTATAGATCTTTTATATGGAGTGACAAAAAATCCAAAATCTCTTACACTATCCTACAGCAAACCAAGCAACATGGCGGCCTCAACTTTTCTGACATACGCTCACTAAATTTGGCAGCGCAGTTTCGTATTATACGGGATTGGGCCCAACACACCATGATACATACAGACACAAACTTAGACTGCCACATGGCCTCCACCTTATCATTGTCCAATCTTTTACATACTCCCTATACCTCCTTGCCCTCATGGTTTAAAGACAACCCCCTTCTGATCTCCACATGGAAGGCGTGGAACAAATGTCGCAGGGTCAATGGTCTTGACCCTTTCTCCTCCCTCTTTGTTACCCTGATAGGTAATCCAGACTTCCAGCAGGGCCGCCCGGACCGTGTTTTCCATAACTAGCATAAAGGGGGTCTCCACCTCCTCATACATTTCGTTGACACAAAAACCAGACAACCATTGAAGTTGCAAACTCTGAAAGAAACCTATCCCGCACTCCAATTCCCATTCTTTGCCTATTTGCAGGCCCGCAGCTACGTCACTAAATACTTCCGCGCCCTACCTCCCATGGAATGGGACACCACTTTTCAGAAAATACTACACCTCTCCACTGCCTCCAGGCACCAAATATCGCTATCTTATCGTTACTTTGCCCCCTTCATAGACTATCGGAACATGTCCACAGGGTTAGCCCGTTGGACCTAGGCTGACATGGGTGTAGATATCCCTGACCTGCTTTCTATCCTGGACTACTCAGTAAAAACCCTGCCCTCCGCCCGTTACATTGAGATGACATTGCGGGTCTTCCACAGGACTTACATCTCTCCCACAAGAGGTTTTAAAATGGGCATTTTACAATCGGATGCCTGTTTTAAATGCGGAGAATCCGGAGCAGACATAGCTCATTGCCTTTGGCATTGCCCAGTGATACAGTCATTTTGGAAGGTTGTGGAAAGATTCGCAAACTCACATTTGGTAACTTTTGTGTCTTATGAGGCCCTGTGGGGGATTTTTGGCTGGATAGATCCTACCAGGTACAATGCGACTGGGGAGCCAAAAGACTCCTGCACTTTTTGGCTGCTGCGGCCCGGAAGGCTATTTTACAGGAATGGAAGTCTCCACTCCCCCCCTCCCGTCGTCTATTTTTAGACAAACTATTATTTTTGTTCAAGATGGACTGAATGGAGGCTTCCATCCTCAAAGAACGCAGGGTCGAAAAATTCTTCACTGTCTGGGAGACTTTCATTCCTACGCTACCCTTACGAATCCAAGGTAAAATCAAAAATACTTTCCAAGACACTACATGGTATCTCACTAGACAACTTGCCGATGACCTACCAATTTAAACTTGCACTGTGGGACGACATACCAAAGACAAGTCTTTTTTTTTGGGGGGGGGGCATTATCTCTGGAGCACGCGGAGACCCAAGGGCAACCCCTCTCCCTCCTCCCCCCCCTTCCCTCCCTGTCTTCTTTCTTGTATGTTTTAGTTTGCTCTGTTTTGTTATTGTGAGAAAATGGAGCTTCAGTCAGCTCTCGTAATATCTTGCCACACCCTTTTCCTTGATGGGGTGTTGGCAAATGTTTATCTCATCTTTGTGTTTATTCCACATTGGCCATGTGCCCTACCACTGTATCTACACGCAATATCTGTGGATGTAGCTGCCAGTCCTACTAATGTACTGTCACACTATTATCTGTATAGTCTTTTTTTCATGCTGTTGAAGCTCAATAAAAACAGTATAAAGAGAAAATCTCCCGTCTGTGAAGGCATTAATTGCAGTAAGATGAGCACGTAAAGTGTTAACTTTGAGACCTTTATCGAAACCACTTTGTAAAAATTGCAGAACAACTGAAACAGTGAGGTCTTGGCAATTATTACGTTGCAATCAACCTGAGAACACCTTCCACAGTATATTGTAGGTCGCATTAGTTGCTGGTCTTCTAGCTGCAAGTAAAGTTTTTACAACTCCGTCCGAAAGACCGAGGCTCTTCAACCTGTCAGTTTCAAGAACCATGCCGTTAGATGCAACTTGCGCACCTGAGGATGTAGAAATCCCTTGTGAAGAAGGAGGTCTTTGTGAGGTGGCAGCGTCCAATAGTCCCCCTTCGAGAGTTCCAGGAGTACAGGTAGCCATGCTCTGTTAGGCCAGAATGGAGTGATCATGATCACCAGAGACTTCTCTTTCCTGATTTTGTTCAGGGTCTTTGGGATCAGGGGTACTAGTGGATAAACATACACAAACTTTCCCTTCCATGACATGGCAAAGGCATCTAGGACACAAGGAGCAGAAGTTCTGAACTTGAAGATTGACTTTGGTGGCCATGAGGTCCCATTCCGGTAGTCCCCATTTCTGAACAATCTGTCGGAAGTATATGGGATTCAGCGCCGATTCTGTAGGCAGTATCTGTGTCCGACTGAGAAGGTCTGCCCTGCTGTTATCTGTTCCCTTGATATGTAGTGCAGTCAGGGACATAACATTCTTTTCTGCCCATGCCATGATCTGATGACAGACACTTTGGAGTTGACGACACCGAGTTCCTCCCTGCTTGTTCACGTAGCAAACGGACATAGAGTTGTCTGAGTGTACGAGGACTGGCTTGTTCTTCAGAATGACCTCGAAGCTGCGTAACCCCAAGCGGATGGCCATTAATTCTCTGAAGTTCAACGACTTCTCTCTTAGATCCTGGGACCAGGTAACTTGAACCCAACTTTCCGCAATATGCGCCCCCCAACCCGCCTGGGAGGTATCCGTCACCAAGATGACCGGATCTTGTGGCAAGAACGTCTTCCCTTGAGAAATATTAAGGTCCTTTAACCACCAGAGTAGATCTATGCGAGTAGATGACGACACTCTCAGGCGTGAAGAAAGATTTTGTAGTCTCTGTTCCAGGCCACGAGAATCTCTTGCTGTAGAGCTCTGATGTGGGCTTTGGCCCAGGGAACAGCTTCTATTGAAGATGTCGGAAAACCCAGCACTCTCATGGCTGTCCGAATAGATACTCTCGGAGTCTGTATGAGAAGCTGAACTTCCTTTTTGATTTTCAGAATCTTGTCCTGGGGAAGAAACAGCTTCATGGCAACGGTGTCGATGACGAACCCTAGGCATTGGATGCGAGAGGTGGGAGCAAGTTCTGACTTGGACAGGTTTATAATGAATCCTACTCTTTGGAGTAGTTCCATGGTGATTTTGACATGTTCTTCTAACTTTTGCTCTGATCCCACCATGATAAGCCAATCGTCTAGGTACGCCACTAGACGGATGCCCCGCAGCCTCAACGTTGTCAGAATCACTACTGCTACTTTCGTGAATATGCGTGGAGCGTGCGAGAGACCAAACGGTAGGGCTGTGAATTGTAGGTGCTGCACCTTTCCTTGTACCTTGATGGCGACTCAGAGGAACCTTCTGGAATGAGGATGTATAGAAATGTGGAGATATACATCTCTCAAGTCGAGAGATGCCATGAAGTCCCCGGGTAGGACTAATCCAAGAACAGTCTTTATTGTGTCCATCTTGAATTTGCTTCTTAGCAAAGACTGGTTTAAGTATCGTATATCTATTATTAGGCGCCATTTTAAATCTGGTTTTGGCACCAGAAAAAGTCTTTGACACCTAAGCCTTCTTCCCCTCGGGGGACCACTTCTAGAGCTTCTTTCTGAAGAAATTCTGACACCAGATTGTTGACGCGATAATCCTCTGCTCTGCTTATTATGAATCTGTCCCGAGGATGTAGTGCAAACTCCAGAGAGTATCCTTTGGCCACGATGGACTTGACCCATCTGTCGTTTGTAATCTGATCCCATTCTGGCAAGAAGGCAGTGAGTCTTTCCCCGACAGAAAGGGCGCTCCTGGCGTCAGAACTCAGATTTTTGATTGCCAGACTCATTCTGTTTCTTTTGGGATTTTCCCTGGAATCTGTTTTTATAGTTCTTTCCTGTCTTGTCTTGACCTGTACGTCTGCGAAAATCACCTCTTCCCCTCTGTGAACGAAACCCTTTGGTGCTTCTGCGTTTGAAAGACTGTGGTAAAGACATAGAGCTCACTTCTTTATTCTCTTCAAGGACTTTATCCAGAGAGGAGCCAATCTGTCTTCCTGGCTCAAAGGTACTGATACAAAATTGTTTTTGGAGGAAATATCGCCAGTCCATGGTTTCAACCATATAGCTCTCCTGGTGGAATTGGCAATATCCATATTCTTAGAGGCTATCTTCCCGACATCAAAGGGAAGTCACACAGGAAGTCAGCTGCTGATTTCAAAGAAGCCATCTGTTCCAGTAATTCATCACGATGGATGCCATCTTTAATGTCATTAGTGAGATGGCTTAACCAGAGTCTTAATGCCCTAGCAATAGGCACAGAAGACAGTGCAGCCTTATTCAGAGAGGCCAGATTGCAATGTACTTTCTTAAGCAGTGTATCGGCCTTTCTGTCCATAGGGTCTTTTAACAACGTTGAGTCGTCAGCTGGAAAGTAAGTTTTTCTGGATAGTCTGGAGACTGCACGATCTACTACACTAGAAGCTTCCCATTTTTCAGAGATGGAAGCATCTAATTTATACACTGATTTAAATCTTGACCCAAGGTCCAGTCTCTAATCTGGCCTCCTGCCAGGACATGATGCCCTGGCAGGACACAGGATCTTTTCTTGGGAAAATAAAAGAGACTCGGCTGCCCAGGCAGTAGAGTGGATGTCAGCGCCAGATTCAGGGGGTTTAAACGTTCGCGGGCTGCGCATGCGAGGTACAACCGGGAAGACGCCGAACGCGTCAGAACCCAGCGGCGCACGCCCCCGTCGCACACCCACGTCAGCAGGATGCGCAAGGGCCAGAACGTATGACGCCAGCACACCCCACCGACGCCGGTGGCCAAAGTGATGGCGCGCCGCGGCTCGTCCCGGAACGTCAGAAGCCGGCGAAGCACACACCCCCATCGCACACCCACGCCAGCAGGATGCGCAAGCGACGAACACTACGCCAGCGCGAAACGTGATGACGCTCAGCAGTATCGATCTCCAGAGTAACTCTGGCCCTATATGGTAGTCTCTGGGCGCAGTCCGGCCAGGGACACCCCCGCTGGCTCTTTCAACTGCCTGCCGCCAGGCCACGATGCAGCCGAGACCGCGCAAGGCTGTACTTCCTCCTCACGTCCATTGCTGGTGGTGGAAACTTATACTGTAGCTAACCTCATTTGTTTAATTATCTGATAGATCTAGGTGGGCGGTCCTGGAGAGGAGAGTGGGGGATGGAACATCCCTTCTGTGCTGCCTGTCGATGAAGAAGAAAGCAGTAATAGGATATCACCACTAGATGTCATTGTTGTACCAAAGTATGTAGTATATCAGTAATAGTATATTACCACTAGATGTCAGTGTTGTACCACTGTATTTAGTATATCAGTAATAGTATATTACCACTAGATGTCAGGGTTGTACCACTGTATCTAGTATAGCAGTAATAGGATATCACCACTAGATGTTAGTATTGTACCATTTGGTATTTTTTAAGTGACCATTTGATTACACTCCAGGTGCTGACAGATTCCCTTTAAGGGTGCGTTCACACCTACAGGATCTGCAGCTGATTTTCTGCAGCAGATTTCAGTTAAATAACTGAACACAGCATCAAATCTGATGCTGTGTTCAGTTATTTAACTGAAATCTGCTGCAGAAAATCAGCTGCAGATCCTGTAGGTGTGAACGCACCATAAAGGGGAACTATCTGTAGGTTAGACAAATCTAGCCTGCTGACAGCTTTCTAGTGGGCACTGGGCGCTGAGGATAAAGGTATTTCTCTTAGCTTTATCCTCAGTGTCGTTTCTGTTCTATAATTTGTGCCTGGTAAGCCATTAAGAGCAGCAAGGACATGGCTACCTCTCCTTCCAGCACCAATTCGCCCCCCCACCACACTCCCACCACCAATGATTACCAATGGCGGATCACTGTGCGGGACTAAGGCCCTAAGACAGGATCAGTGTTGGGAAGGGTGGTAGACACACACCCCAGTACTCCTAACAGCTTTCCGGGCACAACTAACAGCACAGGAACAGCACTAATACCAGGCACGATAATACCAGGGACTTTGCAGGGGCATATTTGTTCCTCGACACGAGACAATCCCAGCTTTGGCACACATCCCATAGACACTCATAAACATGATGTGGTGGCCATGGTGGTATAGTCTGGTTATGAACGACCTGTCACTTGCCAGATGGTGTTGTGTGACACCACTGATGTAGTGGTTGGTCGTGATATAACTCAGTCAGATGGTAATTTGTTGTGACGCCAGTGCCAATGGGGCACACAGGTATGGAGGCACACCTGCTTTTAGTTTAAGGGAGCTGGCTTTATCCTCTCCTCTGTGGTCATGGACCTTCTGGGATAGGAGGGGGACCCTTGGGTACTTATCACTGTAGTCCGGAGTGGAGCTGTGGCCCACCGGGACTATGGAGGTGTAGGTGCCGGGATAACACAGGGGGGGGCGGCATTTATAAGGGGACAACACAGGAGGGGTATCTATAAATCTATAAGGGGGGATAATACAGGGGAGGGGCATCCATAAGAGGGATAATATAGGGGTCCATCTAAAAGGGGGATAATATAGGGTATCAGTATCTCAGTATACAGGATTCGGTCAGTAACAGTATGGTGGTAATATGTATAGTGATAATATTTCCTTGCTATATACTGGAAATATTGGTAATATCAGTCTTGGTATATATATATATATATATATATATATATATAATATGTTGACAATCTGCAGCCCTCAGGATATGCTGGGAGTTGTAGTACAGTAAGGAGACAATCCTCTAATAACTGCCGCTGTAGACAGATGTATTACTGGACCTTCAGGGCTGTTGGTTGTGACCCACAGATTGCAGCCACCAGCAGCCTCTGCACACAGTGATTTATTAAAGGAATGTACACTCAGAAACTACAACTCCCAGCATACCCTGAGAGCTTTATAAATAGGTGTTCTGAGATTTTTAGCTTGATTGAAAATGTTCACAAAGGATTTGTCACAGATACAGATTTATCCAGGAAAGGAGCAGGTCAGCATGTCGTATTTCACTGGTTATATATTGGTGGGCCCCAAAAATCATTTCCTCTGGTGGGCCCAGGTACCCCAGTCCGACACTGACTGTAGACATGACAGAGCAAAATCTGCATTAAGAGCCTTTAGAGTAGAAAAGCTGAGCTGACTTGGTTGCGTGCTGAGATGTAGAATAAGCTAAGAACAGTAGAGAGGAGTTTGTGCTGCAAGTTCAGAGTAGTGGAGAGGAGTTTGCGCTGAAAATCCCAAGCCAGGGTAGAAGTGTTCTCTGCCGGAATTTGAGAAGAAGAAGAAGTAAAATACTAAAGATGCTTGAAAGTAGAAAGATACTTGTGCCTGTGTTTCGTCATTTGTTGTTGTGATACCACCTGTTGCCCTACAGTCAGGGACGTATTTACCACTAGGCACCCGTGGTCCGGTGCCTAGGGCAGCACCTTGCAGGGGGGCAGCACCAGGGAGCAGGGGGGGAAAAATCAACTTTTTTTCTTTTTATTTTTTTAGTCTCCCACCTCCCGGTCAGACTTGCCAGTAAATCTGGTGTCTTTTTGAGGGGGGTAGGGGGGTAGGTATGGTCAGGTCTGGTGTGGCAGTGTTGTTCAGGTCTGGTATGGCTGTGACGCCTGGAGCTATTACCTACTTATTTCCTTCAGACAATATGCAGACCGCTCTAATCATTGATTCTATGTGAAAATTTAGCTTTTAAGCAGTTAAAAACCATGAAAAATGTGATTCAATGTTTCTACATTTAGAAAAAAAGCATGTGGCCGAAACCACTCTCCCCCACGCTTCCCAAGATGGGGCGTCTTCAGTTTTACTGCCTAGGGCAGCAGCAGCTCTTAATACAGCCCTGCCTACAGTGTCGGGTGACACCTTGTAATGACTAAAAGCTCATTATCTAAACGGCCTTTATATGTAGGAAGAGATAATCTGGGTAAAGGGGTTCTCCAGGATTCAAAAAGATATAGTTGCTTTCTTCCAAAAACAGCACCAACCCTGCCTCAAGCAGTCTTGTACTCAGGGGCGGGCAGCACATCAATGGTTGCGGCAGCCGGATGTCAGTAAGGCTGCTGTGGGAGACAGACAACAGTAATAGCTACAGCACCTTCAGGCCGTATTTGCCTAGGGCGGCACCTTTGGGGGGGAAGAAAAAAAAACTTTTTTTTCCTCCCATGGTCACTGGTGAGTGGGTGGAGGGTAGCGGGGGCGGAGCCACGGTCGCCGCCAGAGAGGTTGTGGAGGCTGACTTGTATCAGCTCCTTCCTTCACTGATGGAGCAGGCAGCCCAGCTTAGAGCCTCCCTGCTCCCTGAAAGGATCTGTGAGGGCTGCCCACTGCCCTGGAAGAGAGGACAGACAGCCCCCTGCAGCCTGGGCCTGAAGGAAAGGACCCCCATCTGCCACGGCCTTGGTAAGGGAAATAAGGGGGTGTCGCGGGTGAAGGGGGCGAGGCAAAATTGTGGGGGCGGAGTCTTGTCGTCCGGGGGCATCCACTAGGCTTGAACAGTATCTAGGTGGTGGGATGTTTATTATGAATTATACAGCATCCCTTCTCCCCTGCACCATGGCCTAGTAAGCAGTATTGTGAGGGGAGAGGGGACCCTGTACCCCCTCTCATCTACTGTTCAGGGCCTGGTGCCCATACAGGGGTTGTCTGTATGGGTTTCAGGCCCTGAACAGTACATGGGTGAGGGGGATCTCCTGTCCCCTCTCTGTATACTCACGTCACACAGCTTTCCCAGCATCCTGTACTCAGTATAATGGAGGTCACCCAGCTTTCCTAGCATCCTGTACTCAGTATAATGGAGGTCACCCAGCTTTCCTAGCATCCTGTACTCAGTATAATGGCGGTCACCCAGCTTTCCCAGCATCTTGTATAGTAGTCAGTATAATGGTGGTCACCCAGCTTTCCTAGCATCCTGTAGTCAGTATAATGGAGGTCACACAGCTTTCCTAGCATCTTTTATAGTAGTCAGTATAGTGGAGGTCAACCAGCTTTCCTAGCATCCTGTAGTCAGTATAATGGAGGTCACACAGCTTTCTTAGCATCCTGTAGTCAGTATAATGGCGGTCACCCAGCTTTCCCAGCATCTTTTATAGTAGTCAGTATAGTGGAGGTCAACCAGCTTTCCTAGCTTCTTGTATAGTAGTTAGTATAATGGAGGTCACCCAGCTTTCCCAGCATCTTGTATAGTAGTCAGTATAATGGAGGTCACCCAGCTTTCCCAGCATCTTGTATAATGAAGGTCACCCAGCTTTCCCAGCATCTTGTAGTCAGTATGATAGAGAGGTCACTCAGCTTTCCCAGCATCCTGTAGTCAGTATAATGGAGGTCACTTAGCTTTCCCAGCATCTTGTAGTCAGCATAATGGAGGTCACCCAGCTTTCCCACCATCTTATACTCAGAATGATAGAGGTCACACTGCTTTCCCAGCATCTTATACTCGGTATGATGTAGGTCACCCAAATTTCCCACCATCTTATACGCAGTATGATGGAGGTCACCCAGCTTTCCTACCATCTTATATTCAGTATGATGTGGTCACCCAGCTTTCTAACCATCTTATACTCAGTATGAAGGAGGTCACCCCGCTTTTTCCAGCATCTTATACTCAGTATAATGTAGGTCACCCAGCTTTTTCCACCATCTTATACTCTGTATGAAGGAGGTCATCCAGCCTTCCCACCATCTTATACTCAGTATGATGTGGTCACCCAGCTTTCTAACCATCTTATACTAAGTATGAAGGAGGTCACCCAGCTTTCCCACAATCTTATACTCAGTATGTTGGAGGTCACCCAGCTTTCCCAACATCTTATACTCAGTATGTTGGAGGTCACCCAGCTCTCCCAACATCTTATACTCAGTGACTGGTAGCCTCAGGGAGCTGCACAGTAAATCTATACTGTGCAGCTGGAAACCACATCAGTACAATTGTGCTAATTGGTTCCCTATAAAGGAGCACTCCAGCCCTTACCTATTATTACCCTCCCCACATCAGTGCAGGGACAGTAGATGGCACCCGGGGCCTGTACTTCTGCCGTTGATGATGTTCCAAAAGTTCGCTCAACGTCTCCAGCCCTTCTGGTCATTTGTGACAGGGAATTCCTACTGCTCTGTGTGAAGGGGCCAGAAGTCACTTTGTCAATATAAGTCTATGGGACAGTTCTGTTTCTGTGATGAGCCGTCCCACATACTTAGGGTATGTTCACACTGAGTAAATCAGGCAGAATTGTCTCAGTGTGCAATAGCCTGTCTATAGAAGAGCGAGCACCCCTCCGTTGCTGCCATTCTCCGCTCAAAGTAGTGACATGACACTTCTTCGAGCGGAGAGCGGCGGCAGCAGAGGAGCGCATGCTCTTCCATAGAGAAGCAGTGTCACATTGAAAATCTGGCAGGAATCCCGCCTGTCTCAGTGTGACACTGCTTCTTCTCTATGGGAGAGCGCGCGCTCCTCCGCTCTCCGCTCAAAGAAGTGTCATGTCACTTCTTTGAGGGGAGAACGGCAGCAGTGGAGGGGCGTGCCCTATTCAATAGACATGCTATGGCACACTGAGACAGGCAGGATTCCGCGGTGGAAAGCTCCGCCGTGCAATTCTACCTTATTTATTTAATGTGAATATACCCTTAGGCTATGTTCACACAACATATGTGTTGTAGAAATCACGGCCATGATCTATACAGCACACACGTTGTATGTGAAAGCATAGAATCCCGTCCGGGGTGTATACACATAGTACATATATACATACACATAGTATACCCTTCGTCCGGGATCCCTAGCGGTGCCACAAGAAACTGGCATGTCATTTGTTGAATAGCGGCTGCAGAAAACTCTGTCAGTTCACACAATGGAGCGTGCGGCTCCGGCCTCATGCTCCATTGTGAGCAGCGGGGAATTCTGATGCGGGAGCGCACGGATGAGTGGTCCTTGAAGGATGTGCCGCTATCCGGGTACTCAAGGGCCTGTGCTGTGTGCTTGCCCCCCAGGCTAAAATTTGCCAGCCAGCCCCTGCTTGTACTACAATGGCCTGTTTAGCCTTATCTTGTAGGGCTGCAGCTGGTGTCAAACTCTTTCCCTTAGCTTAGGGCCCTATTATACCAAATGATTATCGGCCTTACTTGGCCATTCTGGCCAATAATCATTTGGTGTAATAGGTCATGTTAAAATGCCAATCGCTGTCTCAAAACATGACCCATCAAAACGATAAAATTGACAGTCTGCTGGCCACCGCTACATGTGATAGGAGCAGCAGCTGCAGACTGCCACTATCTTCTATGGGCATCCTCTCTTGCTGCTCTCCATGGACAGCGAGTGGGGAACGAGGAGCAATCATGCGCTGACCATACAGGTTGGTGCCTGCTTTCTCCTTAATATCGGCCTGTTTGTTCTTTTGTCAACTATTAATCTAAAACAGCAGATATATAAGGGGACAATTAAAGGGGTATTCCCCCCAAGAGCTAAAAAAATAAAATGCTCCCAAACCTAGCTGGTTTAACTCACCAAGTCCCCCTGAGAATTTTGAGCCGTCTCCCGTCTTTCTAGCTGCTTCCGTTCTATAGTTATGAGTTTTTTTAAAAAGCCGAACTATATCCAACATGGCGCCGGCCATGAAACTACATCTCCAATCATGCAATGCTTATGCCTGATTGGTCCATGATGTAGTAGAGCTGATATCCACAAGATATAGCAGAGCTGAGGTAGCAACATAGCAGAGGTGAATGAGTTGCACAGCAGAGGTGAATGAGTTGCACAGCAGAGTTGAATGCGTTGCATAGCAGAGGTGAATGAGTTGTTTAACATAGGTGAATGAGTTGCACAGCAGAGTTGAATGCGTTGCAAAGCAGAGGTGAATAAGTTGTATAGTAGAGTTGAATGCGTTGTATAGCAGAGGTGAATGAGTTGCACAGCAGAGGTGAATGAGTTGCACAGCAGAGGTGAATGAGTTGTATAGCAGAGGTGAATGAGTTGTATAGCAGAGGTGAATGAGTTGCACAGCAGAGGTGAATGAGTGGCACAGCAGAGGTGAATGAGTTGTATAGCAGAGGTGAATGAGTTGCATAGCAGAGGTGAATGAGTTGCACAGCAGAGGTAAATGAGTGGTATAGCAGAGGTGCATGAGTTGCATAGCAGAGGTGAATGAGTTGCATAGCAGAGGTGAATGAGTTGTATAGCAGAGGTGAATGAGTTGCATAGCAGAGGTGAATGAATGACAGAGTTGAGTGATGTGAGCATGAGAGTCGCTGGGGTCTTGCCGCTTGTCAGTCATGGGGGGGTGGGAGTTGTTGTGCCGGCCGAGATGGGGGGGGATGGAATGGTGTGCGGGGGGTGGTATGGGGATGCTGGCCGAGATGCAAGGGGGGGGGGAATGGGGATGCTGGCCGAGATGGGGGGGGGGCTTTGGTAGTGCTTGCCCAGATGCGGGGGGGGGGATGGAGATGCTGGTCGAGATGAGGGTGTCGGCGGAGGAAGGGAGCCCGCACTGCAGCCGACATGTCGCCACCTCCGGCTCCCAGCACAACTACAGCTCCCAGCATGCATGGAGGCTGAGCATGCTGGGATCTCTAGTTCTGCCCCAGTGATGGAGGGTGGCCGCGGGCCGAGATGCGGGTAAGAGGGGCTGCTGTCCGGGAAGCTGGGGGTGCATCCTGAGATGCGGCCGGCACCCCTGTCACCGCTGCAGCGCGATCCGGTTGTGTCACCGGCGTACCGGCGGCACCCCCCTGGGCTCTTTTGCGGATCCTCCCGCCGCACCCCAGTTACCCGCGGCGGTGCTCACTGTCACCCCTGTCACCCGGTTAGTTGTGCCGATGCCGCGAGTGGCACGGGTATGCGCCGTGGGTGACAGCTGTGACAGGGGTGCCGCCGGTAAGCAGGGTGACAGGTGCCGATGAGCGCCGCCCCGGGTGCCGAGGGGTGGGTGGGGGGAGGGGACGGGGTGCTGGTGAGTGCCGCCGCGGGTTACTGGTGGGGGGGGTTGCCGCTGGTAAGCCCTGCCGCGAGTGGGTGCCGCGATGTGAGCCACGGGTAACAGGGGTGACGGGGTGCCGCCGGTGAAGTGAGGTGGCACAGTCAGGGGATAAGCTCTGGGGGGAAGGGGCACACAGTGCGGGTGACGGGGTCGCTGCTGTTAGAGAGGGACACAGTGACAGCTGCACTGATCATTGTCTCTCTCTCTAACAGCAGCCACGGCTGGCAGTGTCCTTCTTCACTTCAGTTTGGCTGAGTTAGAAGCGCTAACCCAGCCCATTGAAGAGATGGAGGACAGGTGATGCCATCTCAGAGGGTGCGGGCCAGGAGCAGGGAGTGGTGTCGGGTTGGACTGAGGTTTGATGATTCTATGCAATCCGTGGGGGTGAATGTATCTAGATAATAGCAAAACTGTGCAGAATTTATAATACATTCATATTGGAAAGATAGAAAGCTATGGGTGGGCAACTTATAAGTGCAAAAATAATTTTGGGGGCAATACCTCTTTAACCTATTCTACAAACATCTATGTGAAATACATTACTAGTAATACAATAAAAAGGTCAGTAGATGGCAGTGTAGTTTAACAAATCAGATGTTTGGTTACCCCTGCCTCCACTCTGATGTAAATTGTGATAGAAACACCACCTTCATGTGCAGCAAAAATAAGTAGTGACGAAACATGGTTCAAATTGCATTATTGTATTGGTTTGTGTCACAGTAAATTTAACCCCTTAACGACATCGGGCGTACCCATACGCCCCCGTTGCCTGGGCTTTAACGCAAACGGGCGTATAGGTACGCCCGATGTTTCCCCGATCGCTGTGTGTTCACACACAGCGGTCGGGGAAGATGGCCTGCTATAAATCATAGCAGGCCATCTTAGGTTCACGGCACGGGGGGTGGTTAACACCCCCCGTGCTTACGATCGCCGCTATAGGCTGATCAATTCAGATCAGCCAATAGCGGCGATCGGAACCTTTCCGTTTCATCGGTGACCCGATGACCCGGAAAAAAATGGCGGTCGGTGCTGTCCGAGGACGGCACCGACCGCCATTACTGTAAAAAGTAATGGTGGTCACCGTGCCACCGGCCCGATCACCGTGAACGGCCGGCCATTCACGGCGATCGGGCCGGTGGCACGGCGATCTGAGTCCCACAAAATAGTAAATACCTGCCCTGGACCCCTCAGCTAGGTAGCCGAGGGGTCCAGAGCAGGTATTTGTACATTACTCACCTGTCCTGGGCTCCTGATCGGCGTCTTCCGGGTTCGCGGCGTCCTCGTCTTCGTTCGGGTCTTCGGCTTCCTCCGTGACGTCACGTTCGGCTTCTCTCGGCTATTTTCGGCTCCAGCGTCGGCTTCTTCCGTATTTTGCGCTCTGCTGCCCTCTAGCGGCTGATATGTGTAATACACTTATCAGCAGCTACAGGGATGTTCAGAATGTAGAAAAAGTTTTTTTTTTTTTTTTTTCAAATTTTTTTTTTCTATTTTCCGCACCCTATCGCCGCTGAGTGTTGATCAGCATCGCACGAAAGTGCGCTGCTAATCAGCAACTCCTCCTTTTTGGCGTAGGGTGTTTTTTTTCTATATTCTACTGCCACGGTCTGCTGATAAGTGCCGCACATAAGTGCGGCATTTATCAGCAACTCCTTTGTTGGCGTAGTTTTTTTTTTTATACTTACTGTAAAAAAACACGTAAAAAAACACTACATTACACCACACTACATTGAATAAAGTTTGACACTACACCACTACATACCCCATATACTAGTCCCCGTATAAAGATGGCCCCCGGGGTGTTTTCGGTGTCGGACGCATACGTTATTGCCTCCGACACCGAAACAGCCAGTAAGGATGAATGGGGGGGATCCTTCTTTCCTCCATTCATCCTCATCATCCTCATCATCCAGTGACGTGTCTGGGGGTAGCGTAGCATACGCTGCCCCCCAGACACGTCTTTTCCGCCAGTACCGTCCCAATAAGAGATGACGGTATGGTGTGAAATTCTACAAACTGTGTGAGCGTACCTTAGGGTACACTTACAGATTTAGGGTACGTGCACACTGCGGAATGGCAAAGGATAACCCTTCGTGCATTCCGCAGCTGGCACCCGCCGGCGGACTGATGCGGGCGCATGTCTCCACCCGTGTCATAGACTCCATGTTATGCATGGGCGGATTCCATCGTCCGTCCAAAGAATGAACACGTTGGACGGAGAGCGGAATCCGCCCGTGCATAGAATGGAGTCTATGACACGGACGGAGACGTGCGCCTGCATCAGTCCGCCGGCGGGTGCCAACTGCGGAATGCACGAAGGGTTATCTGTCGCGATTCCGCAGTGTGCACGTACCCTTAGAGTGTATGTAGGAAGGGACACCCGAATCTAGCCCCAGATGCCCCCAGATGCCCCCTCCCCTCCCAACCTCGGAACAAGTGGGAAGATCGTTCGGGAACTGATCTTCCCTCTGCTGGATAAAGGTCACCACCTGTACGGGGATAACTTTTATACCAGCACCCCCTCTTCCGGTCCCTCGCTGCTCTGTAGCTTGCGGCACGATCCGAACATATCAGAAGACGTAATAGTGCCCTAATATTTAGCAGCCATGGAGCGGACCCAGCGCTTCTGGATATGAAGGACCCCGTATCCCACCAGGACAACATTTTCCAGGTGACGTCCCCCACACTGGAGAAAGGGAGACCCCAGAAGAAGTGCAGAGTGTGGGGTAACAGGGGGATCAGGAAGGACACCATTTACCAGTGTGACACCTGTCCTGATCACCCCGGCCTCTGCATACTGGATCGCTTCAAGGCGCACCACACGTCACTGGGGTTCTACATTATCTAAATTCTCTCCCTTATTCCTATTTCAGGGGTCACCTTGATCCAGGGATTATTCTGATCGCCATTATGGAGTCGGGAAGGAATTTTTCCCCTGTGATGAGGCTACTGTCGTGTGCGTTATGAGGGTTTTTTGCCTTCCTCTGGATCAACACAGGTTGAATTTGATGGACACCTGTCCTTTCCAACCTTATAAACTAATAAATGCCCTAATACCCCCAAATAAATTAGAATTGTCCCTTTTCCCCAGCTAAGTAGGTATGGCCACCATTCCCATTAGAGGATGCCATGATGCAATTACAAAGCCTCTGTGCGGCCAGGACAGTAGAAACCCCCCACAAGTGACCTTATTCTGGAAACTACACCCCATAAGGAATCTAACAATGGGGGCAGCGGGGATATGGCCCCCTGGTGACGGCCACATTTGGGACGTGAAAATGAAAAAAATGGTATTTTTTATTTTCTCGGCACATGTTCTACATAAGTGCCCGTCACCAGTGGGGTCCATATCCTCACTGCACCCCTTGTTAGATTCCTTATGGGGTGTAGTTTCCAGAATGGGGTCACTTGTCAGGGGTTTCTACTGTCCTGGCAGCACAGGAGCTTTGTAATTGCGACATGGCCTCTATCCTCCATTCCAGCCTCTAAATGGCGCTCTGTCCCTTTGGTGACTTGCCCTGTGCCCATATGGCACATTATGCCCACATGTGGGGTATTTTCGTACTCAGGGGACACTACCCTACACGTTTTGTGTTCATTTTCTTTTTTAACCCCTTGTGGAAATGGAAAAAAATCAAGGCTAGACCAACATTTAGTGTAATTTTTGTAAAATTTTTACTCTAAATCATTAACCTTGTCATGATTTTTTCATTTTCACAAGGGGTTAAAAGATAAAAAAAAACATTTAATGTGTAGCGCAATTTCCCCTGAGTACGGAAATACCCCATATGTGTACATAAAGCGCCATTCGGGTGCAGGGTAAGCCTCCGAAGGGACGGAGCGCCATTTGGTTTTTGAAGGCTGGATTTGGATGGAATGGATTTCGAGGGGCCATGTTGCATTCAAAAGGCCCCTGTGTTGCCAAGACAGTTGAAACCCCCCACAAGTGACCCCATTATGGAAACTGCACCCCTCAGGGAATGTAACAAGGGGTGTAGTGAGCATATGGACCCCACTGGTGACGGGCACAAATGTGGAAAAATGTGGCGTAAAAATGAAATATTACATTTTTTACACTATAATGTTGGTTTAGCCTTGAATTTATCATTTTCACAAGGGGTTAAAAGAGTAAAAAAAAACAAAATGTGTAGAGCAATTTCCCCCGAGTCCGTAAATACCCCACATGTGGACATAAAGCGCCATGTGGGCGCAGGGCAAGCCTCCGAAGGGAATTAGCGCCATTTGGATTTTGGAGGTTGGATTTGGCTAGAATGGATGATGAAAGCCATGTCGCATTTACAGAGCCCTTGTGCTGCCAAAACACTGGAAACCCCCCACAAGTGACCCCATTCTGGAAACTGCACCCCTCAAGGAATCTAACAAGGGGTGCAGTGAGGATATGGACCCCTTGATGACGGGCACATTTGTGCCATGAAAGTGAAAAAATGAAATTTTTTACTTTTACGTCACGTTGTTCCACATTTGTGCCCGTCACCAGTGGGGTCCATATGCTCACTGCCCCACTTGTTAGATTCCTTGAGGGGTGTAGTTTCCAGAATGGGGTCACTTGTGGGGGGTTTCCAGTGTCTTGGCAGCACGAGGGCTCTGGAAATGCGACATGGCGCTTGAAATCCTTTTCAGTGAAATTCAGCTTCCAAAAGCCAATTGGCGCTCCTTCCCTTTGGAGGCTCGTCCTGCACCCCCTTGGCACTTTATCGCCACATGTGGGGTATTTCCGTACTCGGGAGAAACTGCGCTACACATTTTGTGTCTTTTTTTGCCTCTTATCCCTTTAAGAAAATGAAAAATTGAAGGCTAGAACAACGTTTTAGTGTAAAAAATATATATTTTTTTTTTCACGCCATATTGTTCGGAAAATCTGTGAAGCACCTATGGGGTCCAGATGCTCACCGCACCCCTTGTTACATTCCTTGAGGGGTGTAGTTTTCTAAATGGTGCCCCTTTAGGGGTGTTTTTTAGGTTTTGGCACCCCAGAGCCTCTGCCAACCTGAAGTGGTACAGTCAAAAATGACCAAATATAACGGAGGCGTTGAAAATCACTAGGCGCTCCCTTATATCTGAGGCTTGTGGTTGCGTCAAATAGCGCAATAGGGTCACATATGGGGTATTTCTATAAACTGCAGAAACGGGACAATAATTATTGGGGTGCATTTCTCTGGTAATAGGTTTATAATTATGAAAAATATTGGATTACAATAAAATCTCTGCACAGAAAATTAAAAGTTTCAAATTCCTTACACACTTAGCTTTTATTTCTGTGACTCCCCTAAAGGGTTAAAACACTTTCTGGATATGCTTTTGCAGAGTTTGGGGGGTGCAGTTTCTGAAATGGGGTGCTTTGTGGGGCTTTCTAACATACAGGCCCCTCAAATACACTTTAAGGTATAAACCCACACACCGTATATGCAGCGTATTTACTGCTGCGATACGCAGCAAAATCGCAGCAAAATCGCAGCAGATTAGATCTAAATAACTGAACACAGCATCAAATCTGTACCAACAAATCTGCTGCGTATTTGTTGCATATCTGCTGCATATACGGTGTGTGGGTTTATACCCTAAACCTGAACAGGTCCCTAAAAATATCTGATTTTGAAATTTTACTGAAAATTTGCTGCTAATGTTTTAAGCTCCCTATTGTCTAAAAAAAATGAAAGATAGTTTAATAAATGCCGCCAACATAAATTAGACATGTTGCTAATGCTATTTAATATATACTTTATTTGGTATAACCACTTTCTGTATACGCAAAAAAGTTTCAAAGTTGGAAAAATGCATTTTTTCAAATTTTTTCACATTATTTGGGATTTTTTCATAAAGATTTGTTATGAGTATCGACTCCAATTTACCAAAAATGTAAAGTACAATATGTCACGAGAAAACAATCTCAGAATCAGCCGGATAGGTAAAAGCATCCCGAAGTTATTAATGACTAAAGTGACACAGGTCATATTCATAAAATTTGTCTCTGTCATTAAGGCCATTTCAGGCTCTGTCCTTAACCCTTTGAGGACCAGGCCCAAAATGACCCAGTGGACCGCGCAAATTTTGATCCTAGTGTTTCCGTTTTTCCCTCCTCCCCTTCTAAGAGCTCCAGCACTTTCAGTTTTTTTATCTACAAGGCCATGTAAGTGCTTATTTGTTACAGGAATAGTTGTAATTTGTAATGGCGTCTTTCATTTTACCATAACATGTATGATGGAATTCCAAATATATTATTTATGAAGATATAAATTGGTGAAATCGCAAAAAAGAATGCAATATGGTAACGTTTGGGGGGTTCCTATGTCTACGTAATGCACTATATGGTAAAAGCGACATGATACCATTACTCTATAGGTCAGCCCGAACACAACCATATGCAGGTTTATGCAGATTCTCTAATGTTATATATTTTTTTTAAATGAAATCCTTTTTTTTGGCAATTAATTATAAATAAAATGGGACTATTGTGAAGCTTATAACGGTTTTATTTTTTCACCTACGGGGCTGTATGGGGTGTAATTTTTTCTGCCATGATCTCTAGTTTTTATTAATACCATATTTGTGAAGATCGGACGTTTTGATCACTTTTTATAAATTTTTTTATATATATAATGTAACATAAAATCGGT
Source organism: Dendropsophus ebraccatus (assembly GCF_027789765.1). NCBI lineage: Eukaryota > Metazoa > Chordata > Amphibia > Anura > Hylidae > Dendropsophus > Dendropsophus ebraccatus. The sequence goes on from NC_091461.1 coordinate 79,231,895, forward strand.
AATCCGCGCACTTTTTCCCCTCTTTTCGTGTACGCCGTTTACCGTCCGCAATGACGCTTGTTATATTTTAATAGATCGGACAATTACGCACGCTACGGTATATTATATGTTTATCTATTTATTTATTTTTATATGTTTTATTTATATAATGGGAAAGGGGGGTGATTTCAACTTTTATTGGGGGAGGGGTTTTGGGGTAGTGTAATAGTGTTTTTAACTTTTTTTTTTTACACATTTGAAGTCCCTTTGGGGGACTTTTACATAGATTAGTTTGATTTCTACACTGATGAATGCTATGCCATAGGCATAGCATTGATCAGTGTTATCGGCGCTCTCATTTTTTTTAGACAATAGGAAGCTTAAAACATTAGCAGCAAATTTCCAAATTTTCAGTAAAATTTCAAAATCAGATATTTTTAGGGACCTGTTCAGGTTGAGGCTAGGTTGAGACGCTGTAACTGTGCGGCTGTATTTTTTTATGCGGCTGTAAATGTGCGGCTGAAACTACGGCCGTGGGAAAAAATAGACATGCGGCTCAAAACATACGGTCATTTACTTGGAAATCTGGTTCAACTAAAAATAACAAATAAAATGTTAAGAAAGTGATGCAAACACCTCTGGATGCATCTGGGAAAGCAGGGAACACAGTTTACATGAATCGCTATTACCGGGGTTTGCGATCCTCTGCACTATAGCCGATGTCTCTCATGGTTAATATATTGAATTAATAAAACACATTTTCTTTGTAATAAAGTCCCTTTCATTGTTCAATAATTAAATGTAAACGATTCCATCATTTTGCAATTAAATATACTGTTAAAATAAATATATATATATATAAATAAATGTATATTTATATATATATTTATTTTTTGACAGTATATTTAATTGCACAATGATGGATTCGTTAGAATTAAATTATTGCACAAAGAAACTGTATTTATTTCAACGAAAATGTGTTTTATTAATTAAATATTAATTAGTACAGGAAGCTCCATAAGCCGTTAATTCATATTCCCGGCAATAGAGCATTCTGTACTAATCATCACTTAACTTTAATTAAAACATCAAATGTTTCTTCTAATTATGTTATGACAATAGCATTATTAGAAGAAACATTTAGAATTATATGTGCGCTCAGCTGATTGGCTGTTCGGCTGAGCGCACATATAATATAGCCAGTGCCCCTATAGTAGCCAGTGCCCCCATAGTAGCCAGCACCCCTATAGTAGCCAGTGCCCCCCATAGTAGCCAGTGCCCCCCATAGTAGCCAGTGCCCCCATAGTAGCCAGTGCCCCCCATAGTAGCCAGTGCCCCCATAGTAGCCAGTGCCCCCCATAGTAGCCAGCACCCCTATAGTAGCCAGTGCCCCTTATAGTAGCCAGTGCCCCCATAGTAGCCAGTGCCCCCCATAGTAGCCAGCACCCCTATAGTAGCCAGTGCCCCCATAGTAGCCAGTGACCCCCAAAACAACAAACCAGTTACTCACCTGTCCGGCGGCCCCAGCAGCTCCTCTCCCAACAGCGCGCACTCCCGACATCCTCCGGCACAGGCAGCGGAGTACAGAGAGACTGCCTGTGCCGGAAGTGACCTGCTGCACAACACATCCAGGACACAGGCAGCGTCTCTGTACCCCGCTGCCTGTGCCCGGAGGATGTCGGGAGTGCGCGCTGCCGGGAGAGGAGCTGCTGGGGCCGCCGGACGGGTGAGTTCCTGGACTGCCGCCCCTTCTATCGCCGCTTAGCTGAGTCGATCAGAAGCCCAGGAAAGTGCTGCTCATTGCACTTTCCTGGGCTTCTGATCGGCTGTCAGCTGAGAAGCGATAGAAGGGGCGGGCGGAGGGGGTGGCTCCGGGCCGCTTACTATGCATATGCATAGTGAGCGGCAATACAGGGGGCGGGCAGGACGGCTTCCTTGCGGTGCTCAGCCCTGCTTGGGAGCCGTCTTCGCTTTATAAGACGCACTTAGTTTTATAAGTGCGTCTTATAAAGCAAAAAATACAGATATGTCAAAGAGGGCAGGGGCCCCCTAGGACGCAAGGGCCCCCGGGCAGCCGCCTACCCTGCCCAATGGGTAAGACGGCCCTGGATGGGTGCAGTCTGACATCAGTCTGGCCCCCAGGGGGTTAAGGGGGATGCAATACATCCTCCCTTAACCCCTTGGGGGTCAGACTGTAAGCAGCGATCTGTAAAGATGCTGCATACTGTAAGGAGCACCACACCGCTCACACTGATGGGTGTTGTGCTCCTGTTTGTGTGTTTTTTGTGTGTTTCTCCCTTTTTGTTTTTCAGATATCGGTATCCTGGAGATTACGTCGGATTCCATGGACTACGTCGATGACCAGCGGTTGTTGTTTTAATTTTTTTTAATAAAATGGTCAATGAGGGGTGTGGGGGTGTTTTTATTTGAATAAAAAAAAATTTAAACTTGTGTCTTGTCTTTATTTCTTTACTTTATAGACTTAGTAGTGGAAGCCGTCTAATAGACGGAATCCATTACTAAGTTGGGGCCTAGTGTTAGCCGGTATAAAATGGCTAACACTAACCCCCTATTATTACCCCAGTAACCAATGCCACCAGGGGTACTGGGAAGAGCCGGGTGCCAGTGATCCCGGAGTGTCAAAATTGGCGCTCCTGGACCGGGCGGCAGTAGGCTGGTAAGATTTAGGCTGGGGAGGGCCTAAACCAATGGCTCTTCCCACCCTGGTGTTACCAGGCTGCTGTCGTTTGGTTTTTAACCCGGCTGGTTATAAAAATAGGGGGAACCCTATGCGGTTTTTTTAATTATTTATTTATTTAAAAAAAAACCCGCATAGGGTCCCCCCTATTGATGTTTTAATTAAAGTAAAGTGATGATTAGTACAGAATGCTCTATTGCCGGGAATATGAATTAATGGCTTATGGAGCTTCCTGTACTAATTAATATTTAATTAATAAAACACATTTTCGTGGAAATAAATTCAGTTTCGGTGTTCAATAATTTAATTCTAACGAATCCATCATTGTGCAATTAAATATACTGTCAAAAAATAAATATATAGATAAATATACATTTTTTTATATATCTATTTATTTTAACAGTATATTTAATTGCAAAATGATGGATTCGTTAGAAATAAATTATTGAACAACGAAAGTGTCTTTATTACAAAGAAAATGTGTTTTAGTAATTTAATATATTAACTATTAGAGGCATCGGCATTCGGCATCATTGCCGGCTATTTTTGAAGTACTCCGTACGGACCGCCTGTCAATCCTCGGCCGCATGTCCAGCCGTAAACAATGGTCTTGTTCATTTTTTACGGGTCCGTTTACGATAGGGCCGTAGATTCAGACATAGTGTGCACTGTGCAGCCGCATATCCTATACTTCCAAGCATACACACGAACCACCAATTACAGCCGCAAATACAGCCGCACAGTTACAGCGTCTGAACCTAGCCTGAAAGTGTATTTGAGGGGCCTGTATGTTAGAAAGCCCCACAAAGCACCCCATTTCAGAAACTGCACCCCCCACACTCTGCAAAAGCATATCCAGAAAGTGTTTTAACCTTTTAGGGGAGTCACAGAAATAAAAGCTAAGTGTGTAAGAAATTTGAAAATTTAAATTTTCTGTGCAGAGATTTTATTGTAATCCAATATTTTTCATAATTATAAACCTATTACCAGAGAAATGCATCCCAATATTGATTGCCCCGTTTCTGCAGTTCATAGAAATACCCCATATGTGGCTCTATTGCGCTATTTGACGCAACCACAAGCCTCAGATATAAGGGAGCGCCTAGTGAATTTCAATGCCTCCGTTATATTTGGTCATTTCTGACTGTACCACTTCAGGTTGGCAGAGGCTCTGGGGTGCCAAAACCTAAAAAAACACCCCTAAAGGGACACCATTTAGAAAACTACACCCCTCAAGGAATGTAACAAGGGGTGCGGTGAGCATTTGGACCCCACAGGTGCTTCACAGATTTTCCGAACAATATGGCGTGAAAAAAGAAAAATTTATTTTTTACACTAAAACGTTGTTCTAGCCTTCAATTCTTCATTTTCTTAAAGGGATAAGAGGAAAAAAAAGACACAAAATGTGTAGCGCAGTTTCTCCCGAGTACGGAAATACCCCACATGTGGACATAAAGTGCCAAGCGGGCGCAGGACGAGCCTCCAAAGGGAAGGAGCGCCAATTGGCTTTTGGAAGCTGGATTTCACTGGAATGGATTTCAAGGGCCATGTCGCATTTACAGAGCCCTCGTGCTGCCAAGACACTGGAAACCCCCACAAGTGACCCCATTCTGGAAACTACACCCCTCAAGGAATCTAACAAGGGGGGCAGTGAGCATATGGACCCCACTGGTGATGGGCACAAATGTGGAACAATGTGACGTAAAAGTAAAAAATTTCATTTTTTCACATTCATGGCACAAATGTGCCCGTCATCAAGGGGTCCATATCCTCACTGCACCCCTTGTTAGATTCCCTGAGGGCTGCAGTTTCCAGAATAGGGTCACTTGTGGGGGGTTTCCAGTGTTTTGGCAGCACGAGGGCTCTGTAAATGCGACATGGCATTCATCATCCATTCTAGCCAAATCCAACCTCCAAAATCCAAATGACGCTCCTTCCCTTCGGAGGCTTGCCCTGCGCCCACATGGCGCTTTATGTCCACATTTGGGGTATTTTCGGACTTGGGGGAAATTGCTCTACACATTTTGTTTTTTTCCCCCTCTTTTAACCCCTTGTGAAAATGATAAATTCAAGGCTAAACCAACATTATAGTGTAAAAAATGTAACATTTCATTTTCACGCCACATTGTTCCACATTTGTGCCCGTCACCAGTGGGGTCCATATGCTCACTACACCTCTTGTTACATTCCTTGAGGGGTGTAGTTTCCATATTGGGGACACTTGTGGGGGGTTTCAACTGTCTTGGCAACACAGAGGCCTTTTGAATGCAACATGGCCCCTCGAAATCCATTCCATCCAAATCCAGCCTTCAAAAACCAAATGGCGCTCCTTCCCTTCGGAGGCTTACCCTGCACCCGCATGGCGCTTTATGTCCACATGTGGGGTATTTCTGTACTCAGGGGAAATTGCTCTACACATTTAGTGTTTTTGTTTTATCTTTTAGCCCCTTGTGAAAATGAAAAAATCATGACAAGATTAATGATTTAGAGTAAAAATTTTACAAAAATTACACTAAGTGTTGGTCTAGCCTTGATTTTTTCCATTTCCACAAGGGGTTAAAAAGAAAATTAACACAAAACGTGTAGGGTAGTGTCCCCTGAGTACGAAAATACCCCAAATGTGGGCATAATGTGCCATATGGGCACAGGGCAAGCCACCAAAGGAACAGAGCGCCATTTAGAGGCTGGAATGGAGGATGGAGGCCATGTCGCAATTACAAAGCTCCTGTGCTGCCAGGTCAGTAGAAACCCCTGACAAGTGACCCCATTCTGGAAACTACACCCCATAAGGAATCTAACAAGGGGTGCAGTGAGCATATGGACCCCACTGGTGACGGGCACTTACGTAGAACATGTGCCGAGAAAATAAAAAATACCATTTTTTTTCATTTTCACATCCCAAATGTGGCCGTCACCAGGGGGCCATATCCCCGCTGCCCCCCTTGTTAGATTCCTTATGGGGTGTAGTTTCCAGAATGGGGTCACTTGTGGGGAGTTTCTACTGTCCTGGCCGCACAGAGGCTTTGTATTTGCATCATGGCATCCTCTAATGGGAATGGCGGCCATACCTACTTAGCTGGGAAAAAGGGACAATTCTAATTTATTTGGGGGTATTAGGCCAATTATTAGTTTATAAGGTTGGAAATGACAGGTGTCCATCAAATTCAACCTGTGTTGATCCAGAGGAAGGCAAAAAACCCTTGTGAGGCAGACGACAGTAGCCTCATCACAGGGGAAAAATTCCTTCCCGACTCCATAATGGCGATCAGAATAATCCCTGGATGAACTTGACCCCTGAAATAGGAATAAGGGACAGAATTTAGATAATGTAGAACCCCAGTGACATGTGGTACGCCTTGGAGCGATCCAGTATGCAGAGGCCGGGGGGGATCAGGACAGGTGGCACACTGGAAAATGGCGTCCTTCCTGATCCCCCTGTTACGCCACACTCTGCACTTCTTCTGGGGTCTCCTGTTTTCCAGTGTGGGGGACGTCACCTGGAAAATGTTGTCCTGGTGCGATACGGGGTCCTTCATATCCAGAAGCGCTGGGTCCGCTCCATGGCTGCTAAATATTAGGGCTCTATTACTACTTCTGATATTTTCGTATCGTGCCGCAAGCTACAGTAGCTCGGGCAGCGAGGGACCGGAAGAGGGGGCGCTGGTATAAAAGTTATCCCCGTACAGGTGGTGGTGACCTTTATCCAGCAGTGGGAATATCAGTTCCCGGACGATCTTCCCACTTGTTCCGAGGATGGGGGGGAGGGGGCATCTGGGGGCTGCATTCGGGTGTCCCTTCCTTCATACACTCTAAGGGTACATGCACACTGCGGAATCGCGACAGATAACCCTTCGTGCATTCTGCAGTTGGCACCCGCCGGCGGAGTGATGCAGGCGCACGTCTCCACACGCGTCATAGACTCCATTCTATGCCCGGGCGGATTCCGCTCTCCGTCCAACGTATTCATTCTTTGGATGGACGACGGAATCCGCCCGTGCATAGAATGGAGTCTATGACACGGGTAGAGACATGTGCCCGCATCAGTCCGCCGGCGGGTGCCAGCTGCGGAATGCACGAAGGGTTATCCTTCGCCATTCCGCAGTGTGCACATACTCTAAATCTGTAAGTGTACCCAGAGGTACTCTCACAGAGTTTGGAGAATTTCACACCATACCGTCATCTCTTATTGGGACGGTACTGGCAGTAAAGACGTGTCTGGGGGGCAGCGTACGCTACCCCCCAGACACGTCACTGGATAATGAGGATGAATGGAGGAAAGAAGGATCCCCCCATTCATCCTCACTGGCTGTTTCGGTGTCGGAGGCAATAACGTATCCCTATGACGCCGAAAACACCCAGGGGGCCATCTTTATACGGGGATTGGTATATGGGGTATGTAGTGGTGTAGTGTCAAACTTTATTCAATGTAGTGTGGTGTAATGTAGTGTTTTTTTTTACGTGTTTTTTATTACAGTAAGTACAAAAAAAAAAAACTACGCCAACAAAGGAGTTGCTGATAAATGCCGCACTTATGATGCAGCACTTATCAGCAGACCGTGGCAGTAGAATATAGAAAAAAAAAAACACCCTACGCCAAATAGGAGGAGTTGCTGATTAGCAGCGCACTTTCGTGCGATGCTGATCAACACTCAGCGGCGATAGGGTGTGGAAAATAGAAAAAAAAAATTTTTGAAAAAAATAAATAAAATTTTTTACATTCTGAACGTTCCTGTAGCTGCTGATAAGTGTATTACACATATCAGCCGCTAGAGGGCAGCAGAGCGCAAAATACGGAAAAAGCCGACGCTGGAGCCAAAAATAGCCGAGAGAAGCCGAACGTGACGTCACGGAGGAAGCCGAAGACCCGAACGAACACGAGGACGCCGCAAACCCGGAAGACGCCGATCAGGAGCCCGGGACAGGTGAGTAATGTACAAATACCTGCTCTGGACCCCTCGGCTACCTAGCTGAGGGGTCCAGGGCAGGTATTTTTTATTTTATGGGACTCTGATCGCCGTGCCACCGGCCCGATCGCCGTGAACGGCCGGCCATTCACGGCGATCGGGCCGGTGGCACGGCGATCACCATTACTTTTTACAGTAATGGCGGTCGGTGCCGTCCTCGGACAGCACCGACCGCCATTTTTTTCCGGGTCATGGGGTCACCGATGACCCGGAAAGGTTCCGATCGCCGCTATTGGCTGATCTGAATTGATCAGCCTATAGCAGCGATCGTAAGCACGGGGGGTGTTAACCACCCCCCGTGCCGTGAAGCTAAGATGGCCTGCTATGATTTATAGCAGGCCATCTTCCCCGATCGCTGTTTGCGAACACGCAGCGATCGGGGAAACATCGGGCGTAAATTTACGCCCTAATGCGCCAAGTACCAGGGCGCGAGGGCGTAAGTTTACGCCCGATGTCGTTAAGGGGTTAAACATGAGGATTTTGTGGCCACGAATTGCAACATCAATTGTAGATTTTTTAAAGCTTTGTAAAATGTTGTTTTTATCATTATAATTCAGATACTTGACAATCACTTGTCTGGGTTTCTGTTCCTTTTTATTTGCATCTTGCTTTTGTTTCGCTGGTGGGGGTCCCACACAGTGCACTCTTTCCACAGTAATGTGACCTGGGATACCCAAGGCTTGGGGAATTTCTAGAGAACATATAGCATGTAATTGCATGGCTGGAATGGATTCAGGTAAACCTATAATACGTAAATTGTTGCGTCTAGAGCGGTTCTCTAGATCATCAGTCTTTGTTTGCAATGAAGCTGTGACATTCATTTTCTGTTGTAGTTTTATTTTTGTAGAATGTATTTCATCTTCTAACAGGCTGACTCTCTCCTGAAGTTCAGTAATCTGTGAGGTGTGCGTTGCTATATCTCCCTGTATGGTTGCTAGGGAGGAAACTATAGTGGCCTCAAGAGAGGATTTTATGTCATTTAATATCATTTTGGACACTTGAATTGCCAGTGCCTTGCAAGACATATTTAGTCCTGCTATTATGGTGTCACAGAGGTCCGGCACTGGGGTTTGTGAGGTATGTGTTTCCTCTGTGTGTGCCTCAGCAGCAGCACCTCGTGTCGGCGACATCTTAGGTGTCCCTGTGACAGAGCTGTGAGGTAAATGAAGGAGGGCTTATGGGGAGGTGTATAACTGGTTCCCCGCTTAATGAAGTGGTGCCTCCGACTCCTCGGCACTTAGAGAAGTCAGAGATGTGGTCCGGCAGGGCCGGTAATGTCAGGAGTCAGAGCGGGGAGCGATATTATGAGCGGAGGGTGGAGGAGCTCACTCACACTGCTGTCATCCCATACGCGCCGGAACCAGAAGTCATACAGACCAATATTATGTGGCGGTCACTCTATGGCGGTAATATTGGTCTGTATAGAGTGTGTATGTAGGGTCATTATGTGGTGGTAACTCTATGGCGGTAATATTGGTCTATATATAGAGTCATTATGTGGCGGTCACTCTATGGCGGTAATATTGGTCTGTATATAGAGTCATTATGTGGTGGTCACTCTATGGCAGTAATATTTGTCTGTATATAGTGTATGTAGGGTCATTATGTAGTGGTCAGTCTATGGCTGTAATATTGGTCTGTATATATTGTATATATAGAGTTATTATATGGTGGTACTACACCCACAAAGGGCCAACAGCCCAAACGAGCGGGGATAGCCCCGACAAGCTTATAAAACGTAACTTTTATTATAATATGTAATGATAAATTAATAAAGTGAGAATGTGAGTTAAAAACACTACTCCACAATCAACATCTATATCTATATGAGTCCACTAACAGTGGTACTAGTTAGTGTCTGAGTTAGCTGCAGTCTAACCAGACCAATGTGACTGTGGTGGTAGAACTTTAAAATCTAATCACCGCCTCCACAACTAGTTTCACTCCTGAACGGAGCGTCTTCAGGTGTAGGGCAAATTATCAGCAAAGTTTATCAGCAAATTATCAAATTTTCAAAAACGCAATTTTTCTAGGTACCAGTTCATTTCTGAAGAGGATCCAAGAGACTGAAACCCCCACAAGTGACCCCATTTTAGAAAATAGACCCCTCAAAGAATTCATAGAGGGGTACAGTGAGCATTTTGACCCTTCATGTGCTGGAAGAAATTATTCAGCAATTAGGATGTAACAATGTTCATTTAGTTAAAAATCTTTACATTTCGCAAGGAACAAGAGAGAAAAAACACCACAAAATTTGTTCCGCAGGTTGTGCGGAATCCAACGGTACCCCATATGTGGGCATAAACCACTGTTTGGGCACACAGCAGGACTCAGAAAGATGGGAGCGCCATTTAGCATATTCAGTGCAGATTTTGAAGAAAAAGTATCTGAGTGCCACATGCGCTTGTAGTGCCTCTGTAGTGCTAGAAGAGTGGAACCCCCCCACAAGTGACCCCATTTTGGAAAATAGACCCCTGGGAGAATTCATCTAGGGGTATAGTGAGCATTTTAACCCTACAGGTGCTGGAAGAAAGTATTCAGCGTTAGGATGTAACAATGAAAAACCATTTTTTTTTTCAATTACGTGTTCATTTAGTTAAAAAATTTTACATTTCACAAGGAACAAGAGAAAAAAAACACCACAAAATTTGTTCCGCAGGTTGTGTGGAATCCAACGGTACCCCATATGTGGGCATAAACCACTGTTTGGGCACACAGCAGGACTCAGAAAGATGGGAGCGCCATTTAGCATTTTCAGTGCAGATTTTGAAGAAAAAGTATCTGAGTGCCACGTGCGCTTGTAGTGCCTCTGTAGTGCTAGAAGAGTGGAAACCCCCCCCCCACAAGTGACCCCATTTTGGAAAATAGACCCCTGGGAGAATTCATCTAGGGGTATAGTGAGCATTTTAACCCTACAGGTGCTGGAAGAAAGTATTCAGCGTTAGGATGTAACAATGAAAAACCATTTTTTTTTTTTCAAGTACGTGTTGATTTAGTTAAAAATTTTTACCTTTTGCAAGGAACAAGAGAGAAAAAACATCACAAAATTTGTTCTGCAGGTTGTGCGGAATCCAACGGTACCCCATATGTGCGCATAAACCACTGTTTGGGCACACAGCAGGACTCAGAAGGATGGGAGCGCCATTTAGCATTTTCAGTGCAGATTTTGAAGAAAAAGTATCTGAGTGCAACGTGCGCTTGTAGTGCCTCTGTAGTGCTAGAAGAGTGGAACCCCCCCCACAAGTGACCATATTTTGGAAAATAGACCCCTGGGAGAATTCATCTAGGGTATAGTGAGCATTTTAACCCTACAGGTGCTGGAAGAAAGTATTCAGCGTTAGGCTCGGTTCACACGTTGTAACAGTGCGGCTGTATTTGCGGCTGTAATTGTGCGGCGGTATTTTTGGTGGTTTGTGTGTATGCTTGGAAGTATAGGATATGCGGCTGCACAGTGCACACTATGTCTGAATCTACGGCCCTATCGTAAACGGACCCGTAAAAAATGAACAAGACCATTGTTTGCGGCTGGACATGCGGCCGAGGATTGACAGGCGGTCCGTACGGAGTACTTCAAAAATAGCCGGCAATGATGCCGAATGCCGATGCCTCTAATAGTTAATATATTAAATTACTAAAACACATTTTCATGGAAATAAATTCAGTTTCGTTGGTCAATAATTTAATTCTAACGAATCCATCATTTTGCAATTCAATATACTGTCAACAAATAAATAGATATATAAATAAATGTATATTTATCTATATATTTATTTTTTGACAGTATATTGAATTGCACAATGATGGATTCGTTAGAATTAAATTATTGACCAACGAAACTGAATTTATTTCCACGAAAATGTGTTTTATTCATTAAATATTAATTAGTACAGGAAGCTCTATAAGCCGTTAATTCATATTCCCGGCAATAGAGCATTCTGTACTAATCATCACTTTACTTTAATTAAAACATCAAATGTTTCTTCTAATTATGTTATGACAATAGCATTATTAGAAGAAACATTTAGAATTATATGTGCGCTCAGCTGATAGGCTGTTCGGCTGAGCGCACATATAATGAGCTGGTCCGCAGTACAGTGACTTCATTGTGCTGCGGACCAGCGAAGAGACAACATCGGGGTGAGTATAGAGCTCTCCCCACCCCCTCCCCAGCACTGCACCCCTCCCAGCAAGGAAGGGGGGGTCAGTTAACCCCTTCCTTGCTGGGATGGGTGCAGTCTGACATCAGTCTGGCCCCCAGGGGGTTAAGGGGGATGCAATACATCCTCCCTTAACCCCTTGGGGGTCAGACTGTAAGCAGCGATCTGTAAAGATGCTGCATACTGTAAGGAGCACAACACCGCTCACAATGATGGGTGTTGTGCTCCTGTTTGTGTGTTTTTTGTGTGTTTCTCCCTTTTTGTTTTTCAGATATCGGTATCCTGGTGATTACGTCGGATTCCATGGACTACGTCGATGACCAGTGGTTGTTCTTAGAATTTTTTTATTAAAATGGTCAATGAGGGGTGTGGGGGTGTTTTTATTTGAATGAAAAAAAATTTAAACTTGTGTGTTGTCTTTATTTCTTTACTTTATAGACTTAGTAGTGGAAGCCGTCTAATAGACGGAATCCATTACTAAGTTGGGGCCTAGTGTTAGCCGGTATAAAATGGCTAACATTAACCCCCTATTATTACCCCAGTACCCAATGCCACCAGGGGTACTGGGAAGAGCCGGGTGCCAGTGGTCCCAGGGCGTCAATATTGGCGCTCCTGGACCGGGCGGCAGCAGGCTGGTAAGATTTAGGCTGGGGAGGGCCTAAACCAATGGCTCTTCCCACCCTGGTGTTACCAGGCTGCTGTCGTTTGGTTTTTAACCCGGCTGGTTATAAAAATAGGGGGGACCCTATGCGTGTTTTTTTTAAAATAAATAAATAATTTAAAAAAAAACGCATAGGGTTCCCCCTATTTTTATAACCAGCCGGGTTAAAAACCAAACGACAGCAGCCTGGTAACACCAGGGTGGGAAGAGCCATTGTTTTAGGCCCTCCCCAGCCTAAATCTTACCAGCCTGCTGCCGCCCGGTCCAGGAGCGCCAATATTGACGCTCCGGGACCACTGGCACCCGGCTCTTCCCAGTACCCCTGGTGGCATTGGGTACTGGGGTAATAATAGGGGGTTAGTGTTAGCCATTTTATACCGGCTAACACTAGGCCCCAACTTAGTAATGGATTCCGTCTATTAGACGGCTTCCACTACTAAGTCTATAAAGTAAAGAAATAAAGACAACACACAAGTTTAAAATATTTTTTATTCAAATAAAAACACCCCCACACCCCTCATTGACCATTTTGTTAAAAAAATTCAAAGAACAACCGCTGGTCATCGACGTAGTCCATGGAATCCGACGTAATCCCCAGGATACCGATATCTGAAAAACAAAAAGGGAGAAACACACAAAAAACACACAAACAGGAGCACAACACCCATCATTGTGAGCGGTGTTGTGCACCTTACAGTATGCAGCATCTTTACAGATCGCTGCTTACAGTCTGACCCCCAAGGGGTTAAGGGAGGATGTATTGCATCCCCCTTAACCCCCTGGGGGCCAGACTGATGTCAGACTGCACCCATCCCAGCAAGGAAGGGGTTAAGTGACCCCCCTTCCTTGCTGGGAGGGGTGCAGTGCTGGGGAGGGGGTGGGGAGAGCTCTATACTCACCCCGATGTGTCCTCTTCGCTGGTCCGCAGCACAATGAAGTGACTATACTGCGGACCGGCTCATTATATGTGCGCTCAGCCGAACAGCCAATCAGCTGAGCGCACATATAATTCTAAATGTTTCTTCTAATAATGCTATTGTGATAACATAATTTGAAGAAACATTTGATGTTTTCATTAAAGTGATGATTAGTACAGAAAGCTCTATTGCCGGCATATGAATTAACGGCTTATAGAGCTTCCTGTACTAATTAATATTTAATTAATAAAACACATTTTCGTTGAAATAAATACAGTTTCTTTGTTCAATAATTTAATTCCAACGAATCCATCATTGTGCAATTAAATATACTGTCAAAAAATAAATATATATATAAATATACATTTATTTATATATATATTTATTTTAACAGTATATTTAATTGCAAAATGATGGAATCGTTTACATTTAATTGTTGAACAATAAAAGGGACTTTATTAGACAGAAAATGTGTTTTATTAATTCAATATATTAACCATGAGAGACATCGGCTATAGTGCAGAGGATCGCAAACCCCGGTAATAGCGATTCCTGTAAACTGTTTCCCTGCTTTCCCAGATGCATCCAGAGGTGTTTGCATCACTTTCTTAACATTTTATTTGTTATTTTTAGTTGAACCAGATTTCCAAGTAAATGACCGTATGTTTTGAGCCGCATGTCTATTTTTCCCACGGCCGGAGTTTCACCCGCACATTTACAGCCGCATAAAAAATACAGCCGCACAGTTACAGCGTGTGAACCCAGCCTTAGGATGTAACAATAAAAAAACATTTTTTTTTCAATTACGTATTCATTTAGTAAAAAATTTTTACATTTCACAAGGAACAAGAGAGAAAAAACACCACAAAATTTGTTCTGCAGGTTGTGCGGAATCCAACGGTACCCCATATGTGGGCATAAACCACTGTTTGGGCACTGTTTGGGCGCCATTTTCAGTTGAGAATTTGTAGAGCTATCTTACAAGCACCATGTCACATTTGAAGAGCTCTGTAGAATCAGTTATGTAAAAATCCCCCACAATTGACCCCATCTAGGAAACTTCACCCCTCAAAGAATTCGTTTAGGTGCCTAGTGAGTATTTTGACCCTCCAGGTGCTTGAGGAGAGCATTTATTATTAGGCTGTAACAATAAAAAAAACTTTTATTTCAATTATATGTGATTTTTTTTTGTTTTTCCATTTCACAAGGAACAGGAGACAAAAAATACCCCTGAATTTGTAAGGCAGGTTGTGCAGAGTCCAATGGTACCCTATATGTGGGCATAAACCACTGTTTGGGCATGCACCAGGACTCAGAAGGATGGGAGCGCCATTTAGCATTTTCAATTGAAAGCTATTTTTAACTAAATTATTTTTTGTTTCTTATTTTCTTGAGGTGCCAACATGATCAAAAACACATCTAGGTACATATGACTATGCCTTGTTAAAAAAAAATTATATATATATATATATATATATATGTATATATATATATATATATATATATATATATATATATATATATATAATAAATAACTGACGTTCAACAGCTGTGCCATGACATGTACATATAATGTACTGGAGTGACGGGCATCACAAAAAAAATTGTGGAAAATGTATCCAGCTATGTTGCAAACTCGTGGCTGCTTACAAGAGAACAGAACACCTACAGGGCTGTCATGAAAGGTATTTTTTTAAGTGACCAGTTGTAAATCTCTTTAGCAATGTCAATCCTTTTATGAAGGACAAACATGCCAAGTGATGCGGTAAACCTAGCAAGTTCCTGCCGCAAGGTAGAAACTGCTAAGTTCGCCAAATAACCAGTCGCTTCAAGTATACATAGGAGCAGTGTCCAAAACCATTGTATGAACAGTAAAGGACTACTATCCCAATTTTTTTTTTCATATTTTTTTAAGTCTAGTCTAGTCTGTATGATGTCCAGTTAAAATCTGAACAAAATTGTTACATAGCCCATGGTGTATTGGTAAGGAATATCTAGATTACTGTAGATCCTCCAAAAATCATGCCCTTATCATGGTACAGCAGTAGGAATGTCACAGCTCTATGTGGCAAGATATAGTCATGTGAAAAAAATTATTCATTGCAGAGGCGGCATGGCCACATTTGTTGGATTTATCTACTTCCAAATGCTGGGGCCGCATTTATGTTTTATTACAAGAACATGTGGGGGGGTTCCTTATTCCGAATAGACAGATGTTGTCTTCTTCACAGTAATTTGACATTTAAGTGAGTGAATGATCAAGTCCTGGAACTAATTTTCCAAGAGTTTTTTTATGAGTTGCAGTTGTTGGATTTGTCTAGTACCAAATGCTGGGGCCGCATTAAATTTTTAGTACAAAAACACTTTTGGGGGGGTTCCTTATTCTAAATAGACAGATGTTGTCTTCTGCACAATAATTTGTCATATGAGTTAGTGAGTGATGAAGTCCTGGAATTAATTTTCCACAAGTTTTTTTTATGAGTCGCAGTTGTTGGATTTGCCTAGTACCAAATGCTGGGGCCTCATTTAATTTTTAGTACAAGAACACTTGTGGGGGGGGGGGGTTCCTTATTCGAAATAGACAGATGTTGTCTTCTGCACAATAATTTGTCATATAGGTGAGTGAGTGATTAAGTCCTGGAATTAATTAAGAAGTTTAGAGTAATAAAAGTGAAATTGGAAAATTAAAGTGAATGGTAAAATTAATTTTACAGTCTGAAAAATAGAAATAAAATAAAATACAACCTCACCATAAGAATCCCTCCCTCCCTTGGAAAGCCCATAAACTCAAGCAAAAAATTGGAATAAATGAAATTGATTACCTAAAAGAATGCCCCCATCCCAGTTTTGTTTGGCATTTTTGTTAAAATTAATAATTGACAATGGTGTGGTATTTTTCAAAACAGGGATACACACATAGGCCTGGTTCAGAGGGACACATGGGGCAATAAAACCGGGTCTCCCGCCTTATACCATGTTTACGGCACACCCGGCACCTCTTTTGGGGGTATTTTTTGTTTGGGGTTTCAGGGACACGGTGAGGGAAGTGGCGCCCAGTGAGCCGCTCAACATTCTCAGACTGAAAGGTGTCTGCAGAAGGGGGTGCCTCAAACATCAGATGCTCAACAACTTTCTCCTGATATTGAGGAAAGCTGAGTGTTCCTTGTCTTTTATAGAGCACGTAGCTGTTGTATGTAGCCATCTGGATGAGGTACATGGCTACCTTCTTGTACCAAGCCTTATTTTTTCGGTTGACCAAATAGGGCTGTAAGACTTGGTCTGATAAGTCCACCCCCCCCATGTGCACATTGTAATCCATCACACATAATGGTTTGTGTTTCTGTGTGGTGGATCCCCTCTCTGTGACTGCCACTGTGGTGCTCGTATGCACAGTAGTCAGCAAGATGACCTCCTTCTTGTCGCTCCATTTAACTGCCAGCAGTTGGTCAGTTGCAAATGAAAGTGACTGTCCCTTCGCCAATCGCCATGACACCAGCTGCTGTGGGAGACCAGTCCTGTTCTTACGAACAGTCCCACAGGCACCTGTGTTGGCTTCATGGAGTGCTTTATAAAGGGGTACACTAGTATAATAATTGTCTGTATAGACATGATAGCCCTTTTGTAGGTAGGGCTCCATGAGCTGCCAGACAATCTTCCCATTGATGCCAATTCCTTCTGGGCAGCCGGGGGGGTTGAGGTGGCGGTCCCTGCCCTCATATATAAAAAAGCCACAGGTGTAGCCCATAGAGCTCTCGCAAATTTTATAGAGCTTAACACCATAACGGGCTCTTTTGGAAGGTATATACTGCCGGAAGGATAGACGGCCCTTAAAACTCATAAGGGACTCGTCTACAGACAAGTTTAGAGAGGGGGTATAGAGTTTAAAAAAAGAATCCTGAAGAAGGGAAAGAAGGGGTCTCAGTTTGCATAGCCTATCATAGGCTGGGTCACTTCTGGGGGGAATTAGGGAATTATCTGTAAAGTGCATAAAGCGCATTATGGCCTCATAGCGTGTACGAGTCATAACCGCTGCAAAGACGGGGGTGGCGTTGGTTACATTTGTTGCCCAATAGGACCGTACAGATGGTTTTTTAACTAAACCCATATTCAGAGTAATTCCCAAGAATTTTTTGAATTCGGGCACAGTGGTGGGAACCCATGCCCAGGCATAGCTAGACCTGGGGTTTTGTAGGATAACTTGTCTAGCATAAAGGTTGGTCTGCTGGACGATTAATTCCAGGACCTGATCCCCTATGAAGAGATGGAAAAAATCATAAGGGGTAAAATTTGAGACATCCACATTAATGCTAGGGGTCGCCACAAATGGGGGAATTTTGGGGGAAAATAATTCTACCTGATCCCACAGTGAGCGAGGGACAGCATGGCTGGGCCCTGCTCCTGATGGATCACGCCTAGCAGCTGAGCCCACCTGCATGGGACTGGGGGGTCCAGAGACGGAAGACATCTCACTCTCAGACGAAAACTCTGCCTCTGAGGCAGTCTCTGTCTCACTGTCCGAGCTGCTAGAGCACATGAGATCATATGCCTGCTGTGCAGTATACACGTGACGCCTAGCACGATCCATATTTATATGGGGTTATTACAGGTAATCTAACATAGTAACATAGTAAACAAGGTTGAAAGAAGACAAGAGTCCATCAGGTTCAACCTAGGAGAATCCTACTGTGTCGATCCAGGAAGGCGAAAAACCCCTACGGGGCAGAAGACAACCGCCCCACCACATGGAGAACCCCCCCCCCTCCCCCCCCCCCCGACTGCAATGGCAACCAGAACAATCCCCGGATCAACGTATCACCAGAAATCTAATGCCCATAACTTGTTATATTATATTGTTCAAGAAAAGTATCAAGTCCTCCCTTGAACTTATTTAATGAATCGGCCATGACAACCTCATGTGGCAGAGAGTTCCACAGTTTTACCGCTCGTACAGTAAAGAACCCGCGTCGATGCTGATGATGAAATCTTCTTTCCTCTAGACGTAGAGGATGCCCCCTTGTCATTGTTACAGACCTAGGAGTAAAAAGACCACTACAAAGATCTCTGTACTGTCCATTCATATATTTGTACATTGTGATCAGATCGCCCCTAAGACGTCTTTTTTCTAGCGTAAATAACCCTAAGCTTGATAACCTGTCTTGGTACTGTAACCCACTCATTCCCTTAATGACCTTTGTTGCCCTCCTCTGCACCCGCTCCAGTTCACCTATGTCCTTCTTATATACCGGTGCCCAAAACTGTACACAGTATTCCATATGTGGTCTGACTAGTGATTTATAAAGAGGCAAAACTATGTTCTCATCTTTAGCATCTATACCTCTTTTGATGCACCCCATTATTTTATTAGCCTTGGCAGCTGCTGCCTGGCACTGATCACTAAAGTTGAGTTTACTGTCCACCAATACCCCCAGGTCCTTTTCGGAAGTAGTTTTACCCAGTGTTTTATTATTTAGCACATAACTGTACTTATTATTTCTATGGCCCAAATGCATAACCTTACATTTATCCACATTAAACTTCATTTGCCATTTCTCCGCCCAAGCCTCTAGCTTCTCCAAATCCCTCTGTAATATGATATTATCCTCCTCTGTACTGATTACTTTACCCAGTTTAGTATCATCTGCAAAAATGGAGATTCTACTCTGTAGCCCCTCTACAAGATCATTAATAAAAATATTAAAAAGAAGTGGACCCAACACTGACCCCTGAGGTACCCCACTAGTAACTAAAACCCAATCTGAATATTTTCCATCAATGACCACCCTCTGTTTTCTATCACACAACCAGTTACTTACCCATTTGCATACGTTTTCCCCCAGTCCCAGCATCCTCATTTTGTAGACCAACCTTTCATGCGGCACAGTATCAAATGCCTTTGAAAAGTCCAGATACACAACATCCACAGCCTCCCCCAGGTCCAGTCTATAACTTACCTCTTCATAGAAGCCGATCAGATTAGTCTGACAGGACTGATCCCTCATAAATCCATGCTGGTGCTGCGTCATAAGATTATTTTCATTAAGATACTCTAGTATAGCATCTCTTACAATCCCCTCAAATACTTTACCTACTATAGATGTTAGACTTACAGGCCTGTAGTTTCCAGGATCACTCCTTGACCCCTTCTTGAATATCGGTACCACATTAGCTATGCGCCAGTCCTGTGGAACAATCCCTGTCGTAATAGAATCTTTAAATATTAGGAATAACGGTCTGTCCAACACAGTATTTAATTCTTGCAAAACTCTAGGATGGATACCTTCTGGGCCCGGTGACTTATGGATTTTAATGTTTTTAAGGCGTTTCCCCACTTCTTGTTGTGTTAGGCAGGTGAGATTTATGGGAGGATTAACATTATCCCTAGTCATGTCGTCTGTTATGGGATTCTCCTCTGTGAATACAGTAGAGAAGAATGTATTTAGTAGATTGGCCTTTTCCTCTTCCCCCTCCACCATTACACCCAGATTATTTTTGAGGGGACCAATATTTTCGGTTTTAAGTCTTTTGTTATTTATATAAGTGAAGAACATTTTGGGATTTGTTTTACTTTCTGTGGCTATCCTTCTTTCTGTTGCTATTTTTGCTTCTTTTATTTGCGTTTTACACATTCTATTCTTCTGTCTATAGTTGCTCAATGCTTCCCCACTACCTTCTTGTTTTAGTAGTCTGAATGCTTGTTTCTTATCATTTATTGCACCCCTTACAGCTGAAGTTAACCACATTGGATTTCTCTTATTTCTACTACGTTTATTCCCATATGGTATGTGTCGTTCACACGATTTACCCAGGATGCTCTTAAATATGTCCCATTTCTCTTGTGTACTTTTATTTCTGAAGGCATTGTCCCAGTCTATGTTCCCAAGGTCCTCTCTTAGTTTTTGGAAATTAGCCTTCCTGAAATTTAATGTTTTTGTAGCCCCTCTACTAATAATTTTATTGAAGGATAATTGAAAACTTACTATGTTATGGTCACTATTACCTAGGTGACCCCCCACCTCTATTTTTGATATTCTGTCTGGCCTATTGGTTAAGATCAGGTCCAGAAGGGCCCCCCCTCTTGTTGGTTCCTCTACTAGTTGGGAAAGGTAATTATCTTTTACTATTTCCAAAAATACGCTTCCCTTCCTGGAGCTGCAGGTTTCTGCTTTCCAGTTTATATTTGGGTAGTTAAAGTCCCCCATAATAATGACTTCCCCCTGCTTCGCTGCCACATCTATTTGTCTTATAAGAAGATTTTCTGATTCTTCCACTATACTTGGAGGTTTATAACTCACTCCTATAAGAATTTTATTATTCTTCGTCCCTCCCCTTATTTCTACCCAAAGAGACTCCACATTATCATCACATTTATCCTCCCGCAGAATAGGCTTAAGGCATGATTTAACATATAGACAGACCCCTCCCCCTTTCTTATTTTTACGGTCATTTCTGAATAGACTATAACCATGGATATTAACGGCCCAGTCATAGGTCTCGTCCAGCCATGTCTCGCTTATCCCCACTATATCATATTTCTCTTCAACCATTATGAGTTCTAATTCCTCAGCTTTATTAGTGAGGCTTCGAGCATTAGTATACATACATTTAATATATTTGTCCATATTCCCTTTCCTCTTGTCACTAGTGACTGTTCTAACCCCTCCCGCCGCTCCACCCCCAGTTCCATAATCTAGGCCCAGCTCTCCATCTACTCTGTCTTCACTTACTATATTGTAGTTGCCCTCCCCCCGGGCCCTAGTTTAAACACTCCTCCAACCTCTTAGCCATCTTCCCCCCCTAGCCATCTGAGGGTGATTACAGGTAATATGAGGGTATTATGGGGTGTATTTAGTTAGTAACCAAAAAAGATCAGCTATTAGAAAATAAGATCACGTGATACGGCGGTAAACCGCAGCTAGTGACCGCAATTAGAAAAGCAAAATTACTAGCAAAAATAATCACAAGTGATACGGCGGTAAACCCCAGCTAGTAACCGCAATTAGAAAAGCAAAATTACTAGCAAAAATAATCACAAGTGATACGGCGGTAAACCGCAGCTAGTAACCGCAATTAGAATAAAAATCATTTTTCTTTACTATAGGCGCGCCGGTAATCGCGGTTACCGGCGGTCGCCGTTATAACGTGTATAACGGCGATCGTCGGTACGGGGACCTAAAATAACTGTCCCCACACTGTGCCCCAACCTCTCAGCTACCTCCGGTAGCTGAAAGGAGGGGTCTGTGACCCTTACCGGCGCCGCTATTCTATTCTGAGCCATCGCCGTAAAAAGCTGATGGCTGCAGAATAGAGCCCATTAGTGACCGCCGTAGAAAGCCGTATCGGCGGTCACTAAGGGGTTAAATTTGCTGTATGCAATAACAGTTAATTACATTATTGTGTATATTTTTAATGAACTAGATTATAGCGACCTAATTTCTAAATATCATAGCAAGCTAATCTGCAGGCTACTACTTAAAGCGAATGCACCATTAGGTACATTGTAGCTTTTTTTTACCTTAATCAATCTGCGCCCACACGGGAATGCCATGATCCTGATGGTACATTTGCTTTAACACAAAACCATTCCTACAAAGAATGCTTAGGATTTACCTCTATTCTAGTACTTTCTCAACTATCTGTAGAATATACGTTGTCTAATATGTGTGACATTTTCACCAGTAGATATAGCTAAAGTATAGAAATACAGTATGCATTTTTGTTTTCACGTAAAACATACTGTGGATATCTATTAGTACATTGTTAGGAAAGTACAGTACCAAGATTACGAGGAGGTAAATTAACTGAAAAGTGCTGGTGTTGTAGTAACATATCCAGGGCTGCTTTAACTAGAGGCTGCATCTGCACCGGGCCCACTGATTAAAGGAGAAACAGATCACTAATCTCAGGGAGATCAGACAAAGATAACACTGCCGGCTGCCAGTTAAAGCGCTCAATGCAATCAATGCAATGAAATCCTAGGTGCATTGCTCCCTGGGAAAAATGAATATGCAAAAAAAAAGAGGAGCCCATGTAGCCTTATTTAAGAGTCTCGAAAACACAGGAACAGCCAGATATCCCTCCGGGTGATGTATCTCTGATGCTGATTTTATTGCACAAGCTGAAGTCCTCCACAAACGGTTTTCAGAACAAAGGGTATCCGGAGAATCTTCTAAACCAGGCTTTTAAACGTACAAGAAAAAAAACTACACAGGTAGAAATTTTGAGTAAAATGGATTTGACTAATGTAAAGGATACATCTAAAATTTATTAAAAAAAAGAACATCACAATTAATAAAAAGGAACATGCAATAGGTATGGGCTTAAAGCGACTCTGTACCCACAATCTGACCCCCCCCCCCCCCAAACCACTTGTTCCTTCGGATAGCTGCTTCGGATGTCCGTTTGGCAGGTGATGCAGTTATTGTCCAAAAAACAACTTTTAAACTTACAACCCCGTGCCCTACGGGGAGTATCTGTGCCCTAACTTTGCACCACCCCTCCGTCTCTCCTCCCCACCCTCTTCATCATTAGGAATGCCACTGGAACATTTTCTCCATGCTGAACATTTGCACAGGTGTCTTAACGATCCAGCCCATGTGCCGGGCTGACACAGGTGGGGAATAGGAGACAATCTGCCTGGAGCATTCCTAATGATGAGGAGGGTGGGGAGGAGGGGCGGAGAGGTTGTGCCAGCCTAATGCATATACAATCTAGGTCACTCCCATAGGTCACGGGGCTGCCAGTTTAAAAGTTGTTTTTTAGCACAATAACTGCATCACCTGCCAAACGGCCCACAGGACAGATCTTAGATTAAAAGCAGCTATCCGAAGGTACAAGTGGTTTGGGGGGGGGGGGGGGTCAGATTGTGGGTACAGCGTCATTTTAACTTTATTACTAAATTTAATAGTGGTGCTAAAGAAATAAAAAGAATACTGAATAAACACTGGCCAATAATTTTAAGTGATCTTTTTTTAACCTCTTCCCTTCCGGGCCAATTTTTGTTTTTGCGTTTTCGTTTTTTCCTCCTCGTGTTTAAAAGGCCACAGCACTTGCATTTTTTCACCTACAGACCCACATGAGCCCTTATTTTTTGCACCACTAATTATACTTTGCAATGGCAGACTTAATTTTTGCATAAAATATGCTGCGAAACCAGAAAAAATGTATATGGGTGGTGAAATTGAAAATAAAAGTCAATATTTCCTATTTGGGGGAAGGTTGTGCACCCTATGGCAAAACTGACATGTTATCCATGTTCCTCAAGTCGATACAACTATGACGATATGTAACTTGCATAACTTTTATATTATTTGATGGCTTTTAAAAAATTAAATCCTTTCCAAAAAACTAAATGTTCCTTAAAATTGCTCAATTCCCATGCTTGTAGCGCTTTTATCCTTTGGTCTATAGGGCTAAGTGAGCAATCATTTTTTGCGCCATGATGTGTACTTTCTATTGGTACCTTACTTGCATATATATAACTTTTTATCACAATTTTTCTGGATTTGATGCCACCAAAAATGCACAATTTTGCACTTTGGAATATTTTTAAGCTTACAATGTTTACCATGTGAGATTAGGAATGTTATAATTTAATAGTTCGGGCGATTACGCACGCGACGATACCTAACATGTTTGTTTATTTATTCATTTTTATTTATAAAATGGGAAAAGGGGGGTGATTTAAACTTTTATTAGGGGAGCGGATTTTTATTATTACAAACAGTTTTTTTTTATTAACAGTAATTAGAAGCCCCCTAGGGGAATTCTATATACACAGCACTGATCTCCCATTGAGATCAATGCTGTGTACATAACAGAGCACCGATCCATCAGATGCTCTATTATAATGGTCTGAAGCAGACCATATCTATGGAATGCCGAGTCGGGAGAAGGGGCTGCATCTAACTGTTAAATTAGCGGGCGTGGGCAATTGGCAGCACCCACTAATAGTCGCGGTCCCGTGCCGCAGATAGCAGCCGGGATCGCGGCGGTTCAGAGCGGGGCTGCGGCCTCTCTCTGAACCTCAACGTCCCCCCCCCCGCAGGACGTACCAGCAGAAGGGGTTAAAAACTATTGTACCCAACCATCCAAATATCACTGATTGGAAGACTAAAAGCCTGCGTAGTACTTTGGCTACTAGTCGTTTATGTTCAGAAAAAAAAACTACCACTGGTAGTTCTGCTATGTGCGGTAATACATCCCAATGCAGGCCCCGGCCGTGTCTGTGCTGTGCGTGGATTCCAGAGAATCCTACCGTGATCTTTAACTCCTTCACCACCAAAGAATCCTTCAGAACTAGAGATATCTGTGATTGTTCTCTACCTATGTCATTTATCTCCTCAGTTGGCCTTGTTCTCTTCAGTATGTGGGCCAAACAGTACAGACACTGCGATGCTGCATGAATAAGCACCGGGCTAATATTAAGAATAACTATGTCAAACATAGTCCATCTAGACATTATATGGTTAAACATGGTAGTGACTCTAGTGGTCTTAAACTTACAGTTCTTGAACAAATTCCAGTAAATGTATCTAACAGATATAGGCTTTTAATCAACTGTGAAACTTATTGGATATTTTGTTGGCTACTCTGGTTCCCAATGGGCTTAATGAAACCATTGAAAATATCGAATGATTGTCCTTTTCTTTCTTTGTATTTTTATATTATTGTATGTATTATTTTATGTATGGTATTTTGTGGTGTACTGTCCCTTTAAAGGAGAAGTCCGGCCAAAATTATTTTTTTATATGTTATTACTTATGGAAAGTTATACAATTTTCTAATGTACATTAATTATGGGAAATGCTGATATACTGCTATTTCCCTTAATTTAGTGTTTCAGGAAGTGTTAGAATTCTCTCAGAACCAGTGATGTCACGGCGAAGGGTGTAATTCCTATGGAGTGTCCAGCAGGGGGCGCTCTCTATATAGAAGTCAATGAGTACCATTGACTTCTATATATAGTGCGCCCCTGCTGGACACTCCATAGGAATTACAGTGTATGTAATGTAATGTTATGCACTGTACTTTTGTGACTTCATGAATACATTTATGGAATACTTTGGGTAGCAAGTGTCCTTGCTCCCCAAAGTATCCCATAAATGTATTCAATGAATACATTTGCTGGGCACCGAGCAGGGAGGGAGAGAGGTGCCATCTACCTCCCTCCTCCCTGCTTGGTGCTGGGAACATATACAAAGTACTACTCCCCCATTATCTGCAGATAATGGGGGAGTAGTACCTTTTGCTATCCCTATCACCGCCCGCGCCGCCGCCACCGCCGCTCACACAGGGGCTGCTTTTCATGCCCCCCGCCGCTCCCCCTCCTCCTCCCGACTTCAAACTTACTATCGCGCCGCTGATTCCCAGCCGATCGCGCCGCTCCTCACTATCCGGCCGGCCGCTGACTCCCTCCTGCTCGCCCACTCGCCCGCCCGCTCGTTTGCAGCCCGTTCGCACGCCCTGTTCCTCACACTATCTGGCCGCCGCTCTCTGCTCTTGCATGCCGGCTGCGTCACCCCGCCCCCACCCCGGCCAGGAGCACGGCGCTTCCTGGTGTCCCCGGCCGGGGTGGGGGTGGGCTGACGCAGCCGGCATGCAAGAGCAGAGAGCGGCGGCCAGATAGTGTGAGGAACGGGGCGTGCGAACGAGCGGGCGAACGAGCAGGCGGGCGAGCGGGAGGGAGTCAGCGGCCGGCCGGATAGTGAGGAGAGGCGCAGGCGGCGGGGAATCAGCAGCGCGATAGTAAGTTTGAAGTCGGGAGGAGGAGGGGGAGCGGCAGGGGGCATGAAAAGCAGCCCCTGTGTGAGCGGCGGTGGCGGTGGCGCGGGCGGTAATAGGGATAGCAAAAGGTACTACTCCCCCATTATCTGCAGATAATGGGGGAGTAGTACTTTGTATATGTTCCCAGCACCAAGCAGTTCCTGATACACTAAATTAAGGGAAATAGCAGTATATGAGCATTTCCCATAATTAATGTACATTAGAAAATTGGATAACTTTCCATAAGTAATAACATATAAAAAAATATTTTTGGCCGGACTTCTCCTTTAAGGTGATATAAGTTTCCCGTTTCTGCTTTAAATATCACATTGAACATCTCTAAGTATGCACCTGATGAAGAGGCCAGGTCCGGCCTGGAAACTGGTGCTGTATCCTTGTTTTATTGTTTTTATATACTTTTTAAATTAAAGTTTTTATAAGCTATTTACTCAAGCATCCTATTGGAGTTGGCCGAACCTGTTGCACCAGTCTTTCTGGAGTGGAGGTCTGCACTTTTCTATTTGCCCCAGCGTGGGTATACAGGATAGGCTGTGCATCAGTGTTTCCCTCTATATGCTTGAAGAGTTGTGCCTCAGTCTTGCACAACCACATCAGGTGAGGGAATGCACTGTTAAATTCCCCTACTTGATCCACCTCTGTTTTTATGATCTTGCACCATGGAGCGCTGTCTTCCCTGTATTTTCTATATACATATGGGGCAGCACACAGGGGTCTATATATAACTGGGGAGCACACAGCGGGTCTATATAGTTTACTGGGGTAGCACTCAGGGGGTCTATATACTACTGGGGGCTGCACACAGAGGGTCTATATACTTCTGGGGGCAGCACAATGGGGTCTATATACTACTGGGGAAGCACATAGGGGTCTATATATTACTGGGGGCAGCACACATGGAGTCTATATTAATAGGGAAGCACATGGAGGGGTCTATAAATGGTAGAGCACACAAGGGGTCTATATGCTACTGAGGGCAGCACACAGGGGTCTATATACTACTGGGGGCAGCACACAAGAGGTATATAATACTTGGGCAGCACACAGAGGGTATATACTACTGAGGGCAGCACACAAGTGATATATACTACTGGGGTAGCACACAGGTGGTCTATATACTACTGGGGGAGCACACAAGGGGTATATACTACTGGGGCAGCATACCAAGGGGGGTACAGGGACACCTTAAAACTGTTGGGTCCTGGAGAGATGTAACTACTATATAGGGGTACAGGGGACCTAATTACTCTATGTGTTGCAACATAAAATGTTTTTCTGGCAGAATCTGGAGAGAGGAATCACAGCCGGGGGAGAATTCAAGGTGGCCCAGGCTGGATGGAGAGAAAGAGAAAAACGGACAGACTCTGATCAGAGAAGACGCCACTTATGAGTCATTGGATGTAACTGCACTCTGTTATAGGGTTTGTAGTGATAAGGGTCATGGTATAGCGGTATTATGTAATGGTATAATTGGCAATATGTAATCACTGTATGGTGGAAATGGTGTTATACGATAACTACCATATGTATCGGGGCAATACAGTGTGGGGACACTTTCAGGGCATTATACTGTGTGTAAAGCACCGATTCTGATAACACTGGGTTTTGGGGGGCAGGGAGGCATTAAAAAGGAATGGGGAAGGGGCCCACTCTTGAGGGCTCTTCACCAGGCCCACCAGTGTATTGAAATGGCCCTGTATGTGTCCTACAACTCAGAATATAGAGCATATAACATGTATGACTTTGGTTTGGTGGATGGGGGCAGACAAAAAGCAGTTGGAAAAGCCGCTCTGCCACATAGTTCAGCCACCTGCTCATGAAGAATGTCTTTCCAAAATCAGCAAGCGAAGGAGCAGGGTAGATCAGTGTAGCAGTCAGCAGGAGTGTTAGCAGATTAGGGCTGGATATGTGGCTCCTCCAAAGTTCTCACGCATATCACATGCCTAGGGTCTGCCATTCATAAATATGGAAAGGGAATCTCACAGGTCAGTATCAGGTACAGAGCTGCAGGCAAAAGCAGATAGGTAAATAAAACACACCATGCATTTGTCTTTGCTGATGGCCATTTGTATAAAATTGTATTTTTCCTAGGAAGCTGAAGTGCCACAGAAGCAGCCATAGCATGCTTGTCTTCTCCCCCACCTCTTCCTTCCTTTGATAATTGATGTACAGGGCTGAATGCTCAGTCCTATATGTCACTCAGTCGAAGCAGGAAGGGTGTATGAGGGAAGAGAAGCCGGCATGCTGTGGCTCAGAATGACTTCCATGGCACTTTAGATTCCAAAGAAAAATGCAATTTTATAACTTAACCCCTTAAGGACCGGGCTAACTTTCGTTTTTGCATTTTAATTTTTTCCTCATTGTGTATAAAAGGCCATAGCACTTGCATTTTTACACCTACAGACCCACATGAGCCCTTATTTTTTGCGTCACTAATTGTACTTCGCAATGGCTGAATTTTTCCATAAACTATGCTGTGAAACCAGAAAAAAATTATATGCGCAGTGAAATTGAAAAAAAAAACGCAATTATTTTTCTTTGGGGGGGGGGGGGCTTCATTTTTACGCCATGTGTCCTATGGAAAAACGTACTTGTTATATATGTTCCTCAAGTCATTACGATTACAACGATATGTAACATGTATAACTGTTATATTATCTGATGGCCTGTAAAAAATTCAAACCATTGTTAACAAATATATGTTCCTTAAAATCGCTCCATTCCCATACTTATAGCGCTTTTATCCTTTGGTCTATAGGGCTGTGTGAGGTGTCAGTTTTTGCGTCATGATGCATTCTTTCTATCGGTACCTTGATTGCGCATATGCGACTTTTTAATCACTTTTTATTACAATTTTTCTGGATTTGATGCGACCAAAAATGAGCAATTTTGCACTTTGGGATTTTGCGCTTACGCCGTTTACCGTGCGAGATCAGGAATGTGATTAATTAATAGTTCGGGCGATTACGCACTCGGCGATAGCAAACATGTTTGTTTATTTATTTATTTTTATTTGTAAAATGGGAAAAGGGGGGTGATTCAAACTTTTATTAGGGGAGGGGATTTTTTATTAATAAAAACACTTTTTTTTTACTTTCACTTACAGTAATATGAAGCCCCCTGGGGGACTTCTATATACACAGAACTGATCTCCCATTGAGATCAATCCTGGGTATATAATAGAGCAATGATCCATCAGATCGGTGCTCTATTATAATGGTCTGCTGCAGACCATGTGAATAGATTGCCGAGTCGGGAACAGCGTCGGAGCGATGCTGAGCCCCGGCCGGCTCAGTACAAGTGATATCCCCTCCGCGATCGCATCGCGGGGGGGAGATCCCCCACTAGACACCAGGGACAGGGGGCACAGCTGCTATTCAAATGCAGCTTTCAGCTTTGACAGCTGCATTTGAATAGTTAATTAGCCGTCTGCCGGCCAATACCCGCGGTCCCTGGCTGCACATAGCAACCGGGGACCACGGGCTGCAGAGAGGGCTCACGCCGGGAGCCCTCTCTGTTTACACTTAACGGCCGCATGACGGGTAAACCCGTCATGCGTCGTCAAGAGGTTAACTCTGTAAACGGCCATAAGCAAAGACAAAGACTTATCTGCCTGTATCTGCAAAATTACAAAATAGTGATAAGTATGCCTTTAAGGCCATGTGGAGGGGGCAGAACGGGGGGCGCAGACTCAGAGTCTGCACGATTTATCTTTTGCTCCGGCAAAAGATACGCCAAAAACCTACTCCACCTTTCAGGTGGCGTAGGTTTTCGGCCGTGCGCACCGACGCGCACGGGATTTATGTAGAGGCAGTCCGCCTCTACATAAATCTCCGTAGCACAGGAGATGCGGGGACATTTTTAAGTCCGGCGTAAAAAACTAATAAATGTCCCCCATAGTATACACTCTGTCCGGGATCGCTAGCGGACTCAAAAAAAACTGACATGTCAGTTTTCCGCGGCAGCTATTCATTGAATAGCAGCCGCAGAGAACCTGACAGGTCACACAATGGAGCGTGTGGCTTCGGCTCCACGATTCATTGTGTTTAGCGATGAATTCAGTTGCAGGTGCACACGGATTATAGCATGGGGCAGAGCCTGTGCCACCCCCACATCATAATCTTGCATGGTGTAAGAATTGCTTAACCAAAAGAAATAGATATGTTACTTTATTGTAGATGTTCTATTTGTTTGTAATTCATGAGGAAAATTCACAGATAAGCAATCGTTTAAGATCACATGGTACATCATTCCATTTGCCACCAGACAATATTTCAACACAATCCTCGTTGCCATGCTGGTTAGGTTCCTTTGGATTCCAGTTTGAATATGTAATTTTTTGTCCATTTGGACTTTTAAAAACACCTTCTGTTTCCAGGTCATTAATTCCTAGGAATGCATTATTGTTGTGCACGATTTGTGCCACAGCTTGGTTTTCTTCCGCATTTTGTGGTGAAGCAATATGACCTCCAGCTTTGTTACATATGGCTTTTGATGCATCATAAGTATGTGTTTCACTATTTGTTAGAAATAGTTTAGTTCCAGAACTGGTTCCTTTGGTAAAAAGCAGGGCTGTAACATACAAGAGCAGAGAATATTTCTATTATTAGGTCCTAATGGAACACGTCCCTTTTCATCATACATGTCAAACCTGATAATTTTGCAATCACATTTTTTTTAACTGAAAGCCTTAGGCTATGTTCTTACAGTTAGTTTGGTTGTTTTTTGGGTTGTAAAACAAAATTAACTATTTTATGGGACAGTGGTAAAATCTCGTTTTGTTCTCACACATCTTCATTTTACTGCCATAATTGTTATGGCCAACAAAATTCAAATCAAAATCAAAGGGTATACTGTTAACAAGCTTATGTCAGAAACACAGTCACAAGGGAAGTACAAGGTCAGGCTACAAGCCAAGGTCTGAAAACAAGCAGAGGTCAGTTACACAGGATTTGGGAACACAGGATAAACTATGGTAAAGTCAGGCAAGCCAATACTATCATGATCTGCTATGGACTATCAGCTGCTCATTTAAATCTCCCGCCACTGATTAGTATGGAGCGCCTGCCAGCTTGTGATTGGCACAGCTGCACTTCTGTCTCTGTCCACTGATAGGCTGCTTATCTGGAGTATTAGCTGGCTGGGAGCATACAGGGCTATCCAACCGCCCTTGTTGCAGCAAAGGGGACCAGGTAAGTATGTGACAATCCATCTGTGCAGAATAAAATGCTTTTATTTTCTGGTTGATGATACTCACCTTAACCAACGCTTTCTAGTTTCCACTCCTGTTAGCCACTGCCATCTTGTCCACTCCTCTTGTGTGCTCTAGCAAGCAGCCATTGGCTCTCTACTCTAGCAGTCACTCTTGTGGCTGCAGCCAGGAACATCACAGAGCATATACTTTATATATATTTTGTGCGTAGGGGAGGGGGGCTCCTTTTTTTTGGGGCCCCCTGAATCCTAGCTACTCCCCTGCCGCAGAAATCTTTAAGTGTAGTTTGTTTTTCTTTTGTTTGTTTTTTTGCAGAAATCAATAGTACATGCAATTTTAAGAAACTTTGTAATTGGGTTTATTAGGCAAAAATGCCATTATCTGCATTCAAAAAGACTTTCCCCAGGTCGCCCCTCCCTCCCTCCCTCTCTCATCCACTGCTCATTATCAGGAAATCTCGACTGTTTTACACAGTCGGGCCTTGTTTGTTCTATGCAAAGGGGAGGGGGAAGGAGGAAGGAAGGAGACTAGTCAGCAGCAAAGAGCAAAGAACAAAGGATTACACAGCAGGGAGCTGTGTGAAGCTGATATTCAGAGGTCAGAGAGGTCAGTGCTGACCTCAGAGGAGATAGCCTGGTGATGTAGCTGTAAATTAACTCTTTGTTGACCTGTTTTGGTGCCTCATCTCTCTCAACCCCTCCCCTCTCTATAGACAATCATGAAGACAGAAGGGAGAGCTTCAAACTGCTTTTTTATTATAAAAATGCATTTTGTTATAATGATCGGCTGATCATTGTCTCTATTCCACGGAGCGATAATCAGTTGAATCGGGCCGATTCGGCCAATTATTGCTCTGTGGACTAGGCCCCTAAGCCTGGGCTCCCCATCCTACTGTAACTATGGCAGCACAAGCGTGGTGTTCATAGTACAGGATAAATAATGTCATATTACCCATAATACCCCTTGTGCAAAATCATGGTAAAAAAACAGCACATTTTTTGCAAATTATTGCAAAATTGGAGCGAGGAGACAATACACACCTAAAGTAAAAGTCTGTTTTGGTGGCCATGGGCGCCCCAGGAGCTCAGGGCTCTGGGCTACCTCCTGAAACGGACCTATTATAATCCACTACTGTGTCCAACTGTCTAATGTGCATTGTGGTCTCCCGACTCTCTAATAATAGATGATGCTGGTGGAAATAAAGGTTGGGCATGTTGGATATATTCTGACTGATCCTTTTGTTTTTGGAGGGGTAAGCTAGCCCCAGAGCAGTCTGTCTGCAGTTATCCTTCTCCTCTCCATACAAAGGAATGGAGGGAGAAGTAACTGAAGGATTAACTGTTGGACAAACAAATGTTCAGCCAGCAGTTATTGAAAATGTATCCTAACTGTGGTGCCATTTTAGCTTTACAAACCTTTCTTCTGGGTGGCAACAATCTTCTGCAAGCTTTGCAATTGTTCTTCAATAGATGATAACTTTTGTTGCAGAGCTGAGTATAAAAAATAAAAGTTGACACAAATATTGTTAGATCAGTTTACATTACCTAGTGCTATTTTGAGTTCAGGAAAGAATAAACATGGGCAGATTTATGGCAAATGTCAACTGATCATTCAGCAACTGAAATGCAGGGGTCTGATTGGTTGTTATGGGAAACAAAGTCCGCTTCCCTTTTTCAAGCACGTGTGTCCAGGGTGGGTTCTTACACCACTCCTGGCCATCGTGACAAGTGCCCAAGTACTATACCAACAAATAACATCTAACCCTGGGCCACGGCATTTCTGCCTTTTAATCATCCTTGGACAGGGAGAGGCTGAGGGGAGGCAACGGCTTATAGTGTGCTATGAATTGTTCTTTGACCAGTGAACAAAGATATGTTTCTTCATTAAAGAAAGATTTATCTCTTCGCCATGAGACCATTTTAACATTGTCAGCAGTTGGAGTATAGAATTCTAGGTGACAGATTAATGATGCTGCAGGACTGACAGATTCTGAAAATAGAAATGACAGAATGTTTGTTGTACAATAATTAGTCTCAGTTATGGCGTGCTTGCTTACTACAAACCTGATATTGCACTACTGTCTCCTTTGTCCCCTTTTTGACCTGATATTCCTAGTAAAAAAAGAATATATATGTTATCTACATAATCTCAAACCGAAGATGTGAAATTACCTGAGGTAGTTTATAGGTTAAGCTATTAACATAAGTTATAGTAAAAAATCAGTAATACATGGTAAGGAACGGATTTGCTTCTACTTGCTGTACCATAAGGATATACAGTATCTCACATTTCTATAAATAGTTTATTATATCTTTTCATAGGAAAAGACTGAAGCTATGACACTGTGATGCAATGTAAAAAAGTCAGTGTATAACAGCTTGTATAACAGTGTAAATTTGATGTGCCCCCAAAATAACAACACAAAGCCATTAGGTTATTAGGTAAAAGTGGCAGAATTACTGGGGGAAAAAAATTATGATGTTGATGCTATAAATTGTAAGTAGTAGAGATGTGAAGCGAATCCAGCAAAGCAAGATTTGCTGCAAATCAAGACGTCAATTCGCTCTCTTCTGCAAAGCAAATTCCTGCCCATTAAGGCCCCCTTCACACGTCCGGAAAATCTGTCCGGATTTCCTATCAGGAAATCCGGACGGATTTCCGGACTCATAGACTAACATTAGACACGGACACCCTTCCGGATTTTTCCGGAAGGGTGTACCGTTCCGGAAAATAGGACCGGATTTTTTAGATCCTGTCCTATTTTCGTCCGGAAATCCGGCACGGACGCCCCCATAGAAGTCTATGGGAGCGCCGGAATCACGGGCATTTTCCTGATGTATATCAGGAAAGTGCCCGCGATTCCGGACTGGTAGAGAGCCAGCCCCGGCCGCCGTCCGATCACCCGCACACCCCCATCCCCCCCGCACCGCACCGCACACGCTGCCCGGCACTACAGATCCCCCCCCCGCCGCCGCCGCCGCCGCCGCGTAACCCCCAGTGCCGCCCCCGTCCCCCCACCCCCGCCCCCGCCGCATCTGACCCTTTCCCCCCCCGTCCCCCCCGGGAACTCACCACCGGGCCGCCCGCCGGATGCTCCACACCTCCGACCGCCGCCGCTGCCCGGACCTCAGCACTGCACTCTGACCCGGACCCCAACCTCGCGGCCCCGACAGACCGGGACAGGTGAGATTACCCCTTAGGACTACTACTCCCACCATGCTCTGCTGGCAGGCCATGATGGGAGTTGTAGTTCTGCAGCCTGTGGCCATCCAGGTTGCAGAAGTACAACTCCCATCATGGCTCTGCTGGCAGGCCATGATGGGAGTTGTAGTTCTGCAGCCTGTGGCCATCCAGGTTGCAGAAGTACAACTCCCATCATGGCTCTGCTGGCAGGCCATGATGGGAGTTGTAGTTCTGCAGTCTGTGGCCATCCAGGTTGCAGAAGTACAACTCCCATCATGGCTCTGCTGGCAGGCCATGATGGGTGTTGTAGTTCTGCAGCCTGTGGCCATCCAGGTTGCAGAAGTACAACTCCCATCATGGCTCTGCTGGCAGGCCATGATGGGAGTTGTAGTTCTGCAGCCTGTGGCCATCCAGGTTGCAGAAGTACAACTCCCATCATGGCTCTGCTGGCAGGCCATGATGGGAGTTGTAGTTCTGCAGCCTGTGGCCATCCAGGTTGCAGAAGTACAACTCCCATCATGGCTCTGCTGGCAGGCCATGATGGGAGTTGTAGTTCTGCAGCCTGTGGCCATCCAGGTTGCAGAAGTACAACTCCCATCATGGCTCTGCTGGCAGGCCATGATGGGAGTTGTAGTTCTGCAGTCTGTGGCCATCCAGGTTGCAGAAGTACAACTCCCATCATGGCTCTGCTGGCAGGCCATGATGGGTGTTGTAGTTCTGCAGCCTGTGGCCATCCAGGTTGCAGAAGTACAACTCCCATCATGGCTCTGCTGGCAGGCCATGATGGGAGTTGTAGTTCTGCAGCCTGTGGCCATCCAGGTTGCAGAAGTACAACTCCCATCATGGCTCTGCTGGCAGGCCATGATGGGAGTTGTACTTCTGCAGCCTGTGGCCATCCAGGTTGCAGAAGTACAACTCCCATCATGGCTCTGCTGGCAGGCCATGATGGGAGTTGTAGTTCTGCAGCCTGTGGCCATCCAGGTTGCAGAAGTACAACTCCCATCATGGCTCTGCTGGTAGGCCATGATGGGAGTTGTAGTTCTGCAGCCTGTGGCCATCCAGGTACACGGGTACCTGTGATTTATGTTGGCATACTAGACAATATTATCTCATCAGGAAATCCTGAAGGTTTTTCCTGATGGTTTCCTGATGGTAAAAACGGATTACTGTCAGGAAATCCTGATACTATCCTGATGACATTTAAGGTCTCCTGATCAGGATTTCCTGACAGTAAAAACTGACACGGACGTGTGAAGGGGGCCTAAGGAAAATCGAAAAAAAAAAATGGAGTCTGGAGTGTCACTGGGCAGGAGAAAGGGATTGACCATAATCCCTTGCACCCATCCAATCTGATGCAGGCCCATTGTGATATCAGCACCTCTATATAAGGTGATTAGTTTCCGGAGGTGGCTAGTCGGGTGTGTGTGGAGGAGAGAGCAAGATCACAGCATGCATTTAGAGCAGAGCAGGAAGAGACTAAGGGTCCATTTACACAGAAAAATTATCTGACAGATTATCTGCCAAAAATTTGAAGCCAAAGCCCGGAATGGACTATAAACAGAGATTAGGTCATAAAGAAAAGCCTGAGATTTCTCCTCTTTTCAAATCCAGTCCTGTCTTTGGCTTCAAATCTTTGGCAGATAATCTGCCAGATAATCTTTCTGTGTAAATGGACTCTAACAGAGCAATATAGCGACAGAGAGGTGAGGATAGGAGGGCTGATTGGGGGTGATTATTTGTTGGATATGTCAACCAAGTGCCCAGTTTACCAAGTAACTGGGTGTCTATGAGGGCCAGTGAAGACACAGTCCATATTGTTCACTCATAAAACACAGCAATCACTGGGCTCAGGGAGATCAGTGAAAGAAATCCAATGGAGTACTCACTCAAGAGTCTCCCTCGATACATTGCCCCCTATAAATTTAGAGACATGGAATACCCGCTAAAGACCAACGGGAAAAAGATTCTTCCTCCACAGGGATAGCGCAGGTATCAGACTGTCATATGGGGGGAGAGAAGTGGAATTCCCAAACAGTTTGTTAAGTAAACAGCCTTAATAAACTAAATTCATTTCGTGCACCATGAATGGGCACTCCAAGAATCATTGGATGTACATTTTGCCATATTTGTTCAATGGCTTCATTGAATCACTAACTGTTGGGAAAATTCCTTAAAAATATATCATAAAGAATTGCTATATTATGCTTTTAATTAATATGCTTTATATGAAATGTGCTTTTTGTAAGGGAGGCTGAGCAGGCAATAAAGATGTGGTCACTTGCTCAGACTGACAGTTTGAGAAAGAGGAAGTTCCCTGCTTATCCTCCCAACTCATCAGGTTTGTGATTGGCAGCTCTTAACTGTTCTTAACCACAAGACCTTTTCTTAACCTATATAACTGTTGATGACATTGTATGGGGCACACATCATTGAAGCAATCCCACCGCCTGTGATGTCTCCCTGCTAGCAGGAATAAACATCTTCCTATAACCTCGGTGTGTGGTCCTGATTGGTAAGAAAGAATTTTCCTGACACAAACCCCATGGCAGATTCTTGGGTGCCCCTTCATATGAAGAATAAATCATCGATAAAGCATTTGTAGTACACTATATGGTTATCCAAGTTAATATCCTTGTAACTAATTAAGGACACATGTAACCAATTAAAAAAACATGGCTCCCTTTATAAGTGTGGAGCAATAGACAGACTCACATAATTTTTATGCTTACTTAGCTGCTGAAGAAAGAAATAATGAAAGCTCTAAAACACGCTCTACACCTCTAATTGAAAATGGCCAAATTGCGCCCAAAGTGTCAATATTTTGTGTGGCCACCATATTTTCTTTATTTGTAAAGCGTGCGGAAGGTAAGAGTATGTTCACATCTCGTTTTTCTCCACATGTCGGGCTACACGTCAGGAATAGAGATGAGCGAACCTCGAGCATGCTCAAGTCTATCCGAACCCGAACTTTCGTTATTTGATTAGCGGTGGCTGCTAAACTTGGATAAAGCCCTAAGGCTATGTGGAAAACATGGATATAGTCATTGGCTGTGTCCATGTTTTCCAGACAACCTTAGAGCTTTATCCAAGTTCAGCAGCCCCAGCTAATCAAATGCCGAATGATCGGGTTCGGATGGACTCGAACCCAAACCCGGTTTGCTGATCTCTAGTCAGGAATCATAGAAAAAAGGATGCGGACATCCTTAAGTCTAGTAGATTATTATATAAGAGAAGCTTTACTAATATATATTGGTAAAAATAAAAATATAAACATATAACATATGTCAAAAAGCCACATAAATTAAAATGGTGTACACCAGAAAGGAATCAATTGTTAAAAAGAAGAGTAACATATAAAAAGATAAATGCATGAACAATGAAACAAAACAAAAAAAGTGGGTGAAAAAAAAGATACAAATAATGGATAAAAAATGACTAAAAAAAACAAGCCTAAAGAGCTCATATAGTTCATATGGATGTTATATAGAAAGTATTCTCAATGAGGGATTGTTAATCACTCTTTAACATCACCCATATCAACAATGTTCTCAAATGTGCTGAGGATCTAAAGGCCATTTTATACAGGGTGGTCATTAGAAGAACTGCTTATTCTTGTATTCTCTATAATAACAATGGAGTGTATTTTCTTAGAGGCTTGCATTATGCCATCCCTCCATTATTTATCCTAGAAATAATAAACGGTCGGCTGGGTGATGCATGTCTAAAATGTTTTGCTTTATGTTCATAAGTAGACACTGTTACACATACCTGGTTCGCCTTTCTCTCCCTTTAACCCAAGTGATCCTGAAAAATAAGGGTTTTTATTTTTAACAAAACTGGAATATTATGAACTCCACATACAGTACACTGATCAGCCATAGCATTAAAATCAGGTAGCGTGAGTATGATTGGTTATCTTGTGACAATGGTGCCTGTCAATTTTTGGGATATAGACAGTAAGTGAAGAGTTGGTATTTCCTTACAGCAGTATCCTCTTTCAAGAGAATAATGTATCTTACCACATGTTAGACTTGTTCATGAATGGCTTGAGGATCAGGATAGATTTCAATGTGACAACTTGGTCTCCAAATTCCCCACTTATTAGTCTTATCATCCGTGTCATGTGCTGGGAAAGTAAGACTCTGCTTCACAATTGAAAGGTCTGCTGCTTTTATTTTGGGATCAGATACTACATGACACCTTCAAACGTCTTGTGTTGTCCAGGCCTTAACCAGTCAAAGCTATTCTGGTGGCACAAGAAAATTGGCCCAGATTTATCAAAGTGTGAAAGACATACACTGGTGTAAACTGCCCACAGCAACCTTTTGTTTCATTATACCAGGGAGGAAAGCTGAGCTGTGATTGGTTGCTGTGGGCAGTTTACACCAGTGTATATTTTACACCCTTTGATAAATCTCCCCCAATATGTTATTGTTATGGCTTTTTAGGCTCTTCCAAAACCTCAAAGTCTTCATAACCTAAATGTCAGTCAAAACCACTAAAAATTTAACTCAAATGTTGTGAGGATCCAAAATAATAAAACATAACTTTTTATAATATTATAAAATAGTGCGAACAACAGAGTGAGCTCAAAATCGATTAGATGTAGGATAGAAGTATGTGGTCCGGATATATTTGAGTATTATGTCTCAGGGAGATCACCCTGTTATAGTTAAAGGGTCCTAGGTGCATTGTACACTAAATGCATTATGAAGATCGGAATACATAGGGGGGATTTATAATTTATGGCCCAGTATACACCAGGCAAATGTTGTAGGCATGCACCTCCTAAAGCTAACAGTGTTCTTACGGGTGAGCTAATCTTGTGTTACTGTCAGAGAGACATCATAGAGACACATCAAAAGTTCTAATTGGTCCGGAACTGAGTGTTTACACCGTGACTGGTTGTGACAACGAGCTGGGAGAAAACCACACTAAGCGCAGTCCACTCCCTGCTCTGTGTCAGTGAAATCAGGCTCATCATGTGACACACTCAGACCCAGACCATTCAAAACCTTTGACATGTCTCCATGATGTCTCTATGATATGTCAAACGTTTTTCCAAATGACAAGTACACTTTAATGGCACTATTTGTAAGGGCCCTTTTACACAGGCTTACACAGAGAGATTTATCTGACAGATTTTTTAAGCCAAAGCCAGGAATGGATTTCAAAGGAGGAGAAATCGCAGTCTTTCCCTTCAAAGATCTGTAAGATAAATCTTTCTGTGAAAACACACCTTTATTATAAGCAATGAACTTTCCTAGAAATGCCAGCGATCAGCTGACGAGTGGAAAAACGGACGCTCATCAGCTGACTGTATCTTTTGACAATCGGCCATGTAAAAGAACCCTTGCTATAGGAATATAAGTCCTGTACTGTGAATATTAATCACTTCTCTGGCTTCAGTTTCCTCTTATCAGAGACCTTTTTATTGCAGCAGACAGGTTTAACCCTTACACTGCACAGAAAACTGGTTCATGAGCTGCAGGAATAAAGACAAGTTACTGATAAGGAGAAAGTAGGGAATCCAGACACAAATCCGTCCATCCATCCATCCAGATTCTGACACTGCACTGCCCCACAGTGATCCCCTTCACACACATACATACCTCCCAACTTTTGCAAAGAGAAAAGAGGGATAGCGACCATAGCGACCCTCCATAGCCACGCCCCATTACAACCCTCCATAGCCACGCCCCCATAGCAACCCTCCATAGCCACACCCCCATAGCAACACTCCATAGCCACGCCCCCATAGCAACCTTCCATAGCCACTCCCCTAATCACCACATGCTGCTGACTGAATAGTGCCCTATACAGTATCCAATCCCGCCAAAAATGCCCTATATAGTATCCAATCCCCCATTATAGTGACCCACATAGTATCCAATGCCCCCATATAGTGACCAACATAGTATCCAATTCCCCACATAGTGCCCCACATAGAATCCAATCCCCCACAGAGTGCCCCACAAAGAATCCAATCCCCCACATAGTATCCAATGCCCCCATATAGAGCCCCACATAGTAGCCTATGCGCCCATATAGTGCCCCACATAGTAGCCAATCCCCATATAGTACCCCACATAGTAGCCAATACCCCATATAGTGCCCCACATAGTAGCCAATCCCCATATAGTACCCCACATAGTAGCCAATCCCCATATAGTGCCCCACATAGTAGCCAATTCCCCATATAGTGCCCCACATAGTATCCAATCCCCTCATATAGTGCCCAACTTAGTAGCCAATCCCCATATACTGCTCCACATAGTAGCCAATGCCCCCATATAGTGCCCCACATATTATCCAATCCCCACATAGTGCCCCACATAGTAGCCAATGCCCCCATATAGTGCCCCACATAGTAGCCAATCCCCCATATATGCCCACATAGTAGTCAATCCCCCCATATAGTGCCCCACATAGTATCCAATCCCCCATTATAGTGCCCCACATAGTAGCCAATCCCCATATAGTGCCCCACATAGTAGCCAATCCCTCCATATAGTGCCCCACATAGTAGCCAATCCCCCATAGAGTGCCCCACATAGTAGCCAATCCCCCATAGAGTGCCCACATAGTAGCCAATGTCCCCATATATGCCCCACATAGTAGCCAATCCCCCATATATGCCCCACATAGTAGCCAATCCCCCATATAGTGCCCCACATAGTAGCCAATCCCCCATAGAGTGCCCCATATAGTAGCCAAACCCCCATAGAGTGCCCACATAGTAGCCAATGTCCCCATATATGCCCCACATAGTAGCCAATCCCCCATATATGCCCCACATAGTAGCCAATCCCCCATATAGTGCCCCACATAGTAGCCAATCCCCCATATATGCCCCACATAGTAGCCAATGCCCCCATATATGACCCACATAGTAGCCAATGCCCCATATATGCCCCACATAGTAGCCAATCCCCCATATAGTGCCCCACATAGTAGCCAATCCCCCATATATGCCCCACATAGTAGCCAAGGCCCTAATATATGCCCCACATAGTAGCCAATCCCCCATATAGTGCCCCACATAGTAGCCAATCCCCCATATATGCCCCACATAGTAGCCAATGCCCCCAAATATGCCCCACATAGTAGCCAATGCCCCCATATATGCCCCACATAGTAGCCAATCCACCATATAGTGCCCCACATATTATCCAATCCCCCCACATAGTAGCCAATGCCCTCATATATGCCCCACATAGTAGCCAATCCCCCATATAGTGCCCCACATAGTAGCCAATCCCCCATATATGCCCCACATAGTAGCCAATCCCCCATATAGTGCCCCACATAGTAGCCAATCCCCCATATATGCCCAACATAGTAGCCAATGCCCCCAAATATGCCCCACATAGTAGCCAATGCCCCCATATATGCCCCACCTAGTAGCCAATCCACCATATAGTGCCCCACATATTATCCAATCCCCCCATATAGTAGCCAATCCCCCATATAGCGCCCCACATAGTAGCCAATACCCCCCATTTGTGTTGCCCCTGCGGAAAAAACAATAAACCAGTAACTCACCTGTCCTCCGGTCCCAGCAGCTCCTCTCCCGGCAGAGCGCGCACTCCCGTCATCCTCCGGGACGGGCAGGGGGGTGTACAGACACTGACTGTGCCGGAAGTGATTCATGATAGAGGCTGCAGGTCACTTCCGGTACAGTCAGTGTCTCTGTACCCCGCTGCCCGCCCTGTGCGCACTCTGCCGGGAGAGGAGCTGCTGGGACCGGCGGACAGGTGAGTTACTGGTTTATTGTTTTTTTCGCTGGGGCCACATATAATGCGGGACACGGGGGGCCCTTCCGGGACCGCGGGACAGCACCCCGAAAACGGGACTGTCCCGCGAAATCCGGGACGGTTGGGAGGTATGCACATACATACATACATACATACATACATACATACATACATGCATACATACATATTCAGGCCCTGACACTGTCCTGCTGTCTCCCACAGTCAACCCCCCCATGTGTGCACAGGGAGGAGATGATTGTCAGCGAAGCCCGGGGAGTTCCTGATGCTCTGCTCTCTCCTCTCACCTGCAGCCACAGCCTTGGAGTCCAAGCCTGACGGCCCTACACCACTCTGGGTCCTTGTGCAGCCAGATTGCTGCACAGGCGATATATCCACATTGCTGGAGGCTCCTTACACCCCGACCCCGTACATACAGCACTACTGCCAGGTTGCTGAAAGTGGCATTCTGTATCTGGGGAGGACGGCGCCCCTCCCCCCCCCAGGCTTGCGCCTGGGGCAGCTGCCCCGCTCCCCCCTCCCTAAGCCCCTGGTCAAAGTGAATGCTGGTACTTCCTGGGTGCCTAGGTGACACTCCACCTCCTTTTTTAAAAAAGGATTTATTCACAAATTTAGTCAATGTAAGATTCAAAGAACTTAGGCTATGTTCCCATAATAGATAAAAATCCAACAATGGCAGAAATCTGTGTTTTCTTTGATTTCTCCCACA
This sequence comes from Dendropsophus ebraccatus, assembly GCF_027789765.1. NCBI lineage: Eukaryota > Metazoa > Chordata > Amphibia > Anura > Hylidae > Dendropsophus > Dendropsophus ebraccatus. Next base: position 79,274,930 of record NC_091461.1, read on the forward strand.
GATGTGCTGCGGTCCTGTAGCAGGATTGGAGTGGATTTGCAAGAGCATTAGTGTCAATTAGATTCAGTGGGGGACTAATCCTCATCAATTGCACCCGAAATATGTGACCTCACTTATTTCAGCATTTTTATTCCACTACAGTGTCAAGAGTCAGATGAATTTCTATTGTATGTGCAACCTCATTTGCCATGGCCCAGGAGCTGGTACTTATATTGGACCTGCTGGTGGGTTCGGTGTTTTGGAGGCTACTTGTCATGATGGTAACACCCACCCCCAGACACATGGCAACTGGACCTTGTTTTGGACAGGTACGAGGTGCGGAGTGTATGTGCAGGTGCGATGGCAGAGATGACCCACTTTATTCCCACTTTCAACAACTTGTGAACTTTACTCGAAGGAAGGTATCTTAATGCAGACGGTTACAAACCGTGCTCAAGCAAAAATAGTCAAATCAATACTTTAACAGGTAGATAGGTAAGTTGATAGAAGAATAGGGACCTATAGGAGGGCCCTTGCCTAATGTACTTTGTACTCAGCCGGGATGTGGTGAAGTGTTGAGAATAGTGATGAGCGAGAATGCTCGTCCGTGCTTGGTTCTCGTTTGAGTATTAGGGTACTTGATGGTACTCGTTACTCGGATGAGCATCTTGCAATACTCGAGAAAATGGCATCATCCATTTCCTGTAAGTTTGGGCGCAATTTCTCAGCCAATCAACATACAGGAGACCCTTTGGTATATCCTGCGATCACGTGGGACCCATACATATCGATAGCAACGATTGGTTGGCCAGATCAGATGACATATAAAAATTTGGAATATAAAAATTTGTGCCGGCGGAGCTCGGCTCACATGCATGCTAGAAGAGAATAGGGTTGCTGCTTGTCAGGGAGAGTGTTAGGGGGGGAATTAGCGTTCCAGTAGGCAGGGATACTATAGAAAGAACCCAAAAGCCCTTGTAATGGCTTAAAATTTTTATTTTTTTAGATTACTCCAGACTGCTGGCTGGGATTTGCAGTGCAGCTACCACGATTTTAGCAGCACACTGTGGTGATTGGCTGATGGCATAAAGGGGACAGCTGATGTTGCATACAGACCCCAAAGAAGTTGTCAGTACTATTATATTTTTCGTGGCTGGTGCTGCTGCTGTTGTACATTGTATTGCTGTTATTTTAGTACAGCTGCATAGAACCTCACTGCTCATTGTCCTGTGTAACCAGTGGCATATACCACCAGTTACACACAGACTGTACGACAACCTCCAAAAACTTGTGTGACCAGTATAATTTCTAATTTCTTCGCGCAGTCATATCCAAGCTCACTGCTATTTGCCCTGTGTAAGAGAGTGTCATACAGTATATGGCTAGGTTCAGACTATGTAACTGTGCGGCTGTATTTGCGGCTGTAATTGTGCGGCGGTATTTTTGGTGGTTCATGCGTACGCTGGAAAGTATACAATATACGGCTGCACAGTGCACACTATGTATGAATCTACGGCCCTATCGTAAACTGACCCATAAAAAATTAACAAGACCATTGTTTGCGGCTGGAAATGCGGCCGTGGATTGACAGGCGGTCCGTACGAAGTACTTCAAAAATAGCCGGCAATGATGCCGAATGCCGATGCCTCTAATAGTTAATATTTAAATTAATAAAACACATTTTATTTGTAATAAAGTCCCTTTTGTTGTTCAATAATTTAATTCTAACAAATCCATCATTGTGCAATTAAATATACTGTTAAAATAAATATATATATAAATAAATGTATATTTATATATATATTTATTTTTTGACAGTATATTTAATTGCACAATAATGGATTCGTTAGAATTAAATTATTGAACAACGAAACTGATTTTATTTCAATGAAAATGTGTTTTATTAAATAAATATTAATTAGTACAGGAAGCTCCAGTATGCCGTTAATTCATATTGCCGGCAATAGAGCATTCTGTACTAATCATCACTTTACTTTAATTAAAACATCAAATGTTTCTTCTAATTATGTTATCACAATAGCATTATTGGAAGAAACATTTAGAATTATATGTGCGCTCAGCTGATTGGCTGATCGGCTGAGCGTACATATAAAGAGCCGGTCCGCAGTACAGTGACTTCATTGTGCTGCGGACCAGCGAAGAGACAACATCGGGGTGAGTATAAAGCTCTCCCCACCCCCTCCCCAGCTCTGCACCCATCCCAGCAAGGAAGGGGGGTCACTTAACCCCTTCCTTGCTGGGATGGGTGCAGTCTGACATCAGTCTGGCCCCCAAGGGGTTAAGGGGGATGCAATACATCCTCCCTTAACCCCTTGGGGGCCAGACTGTAAGCAGCATCTTTACAGATCGCTGCATACTGTAAGGAGCACAACACCGCTCACAATGATGGGTGTTGTGCTCCTGTTTGTGTGTGTTTTTTGTGTGTTTCTCCCTTTTTGTTTTTCAGATATCGGTATCCTGGGGATTACGTCGGATTCCGTGGACTACGTCGATGACCAGCGGTTGTTTGTTGTTGTTTTTTTATAAAATGGTCAATGAGGGGTGTTGGGGTGTTTTTATTTGAATACAAAATTTTTTTAACTTGTGTCTTGTCTTTATTTCTTTACTTTATAGACTTAGTAGTGGAAGCCGTCTAATAGACGGAATCCATTACTAAGTTGGGGCCTAGTGTTAGCCGGTATAAAATGGCTAACACTAACCCCCTATTATTACCCCAGTACCCAATGCCACCAGGGGTACTGGGAAGAGCCGGGTGCCAGTGGTCCCGGAGCGTCAAAATTGGCGCTCCTGGACCAGGCGGCAGCAGGCTGGTAAGATTTAGGCTGGAGAGGGCCTAAACCAATGGCTCTTCCCACCCTGGTGTTACCAGGCTGCTGTCGTTTGGTTTTTAACCTGGCTGGTTATAAAAATAGGGGGGGCCCTATGCGTTTTTTTTAATTATTTATTTATTTAAAAAAAAAAACACGCATAGGGTCTCCCCTATTTTTATAACCAGCCGTATGTTTTCAGCCGCATGTCTATTTTTTGCCACGGCCGTAGTTTCATCCGCACATTTACAGCCGCATAAAAAATACAGCCGCACACATACATAGTGTGAACATAGCCATATATAGCTGCAGTTACCCACAGATTTTATACGACAATCTCCAAAAACTAGTGTGACCAGAATATTTTCTTATTTCTTCATTTCTTTGTGCAGTCAAGCTCACTGCTAATTGCCCTGTGTAAAAGGGTGTAATACAGTATATAGCTGCAGTTACCCACAGATTTTATACGACAACCTCCAAAAACTAGTGTGACCAGTATATTTTCTTATTTCTTCACTTCTGCGTGCAGTCATATCCAAGCACACTGCTAATTGCCCTATGTAAGAGGATAGTATATAGCAGCACTTACCCACAGATTGTATTTTGACAACCTCCAAAAACTAGTGTGACCAGTATATTTTCTTATTTCTTTATTTCTTAGTGCAGCCATATCCAAGCTCACTGCTTATTGCCCTGTGTAACAGGGTGTCATACAGTCTATAAGTACGTTCACACTCCGTAAGTTTCCGGCCGTAGCGCGTTCCGTGAATAAGCGGCCGGAAACTTACGTAGTTTGCGTACAATGGAAAGTATACGATCTACGGGCGCACAGTTCACACTACGTACGAACTTACGCCCGGATCGTATGCGGCGCCGTAAAAAATGAACCAGACCATTGTTTCGGGACGGAAATGCCGTAACTTACGCCCGTAGCGTAACATGCGGTCCCGTACGTAGTGGTGATTTCTTAATTTTGCCAGCTTTTTGTTCCGATCCAAAAGGTTCTGTGGGGTGTCCGCGGCTAGGCGAAGATTTCCTAGTAAAAGACCGCTGTTAGATCGCTACGAAGAGCGCTCGGGAAGCGTAAGTACGCTACGGGCGTAAGTTCGCGGTCCGTACGTATCCGGCCGCAACTTGCGTAAAGTCCCGGCCGGAGTTTCATACGTATATGTCCGGCCGCGAAAAATATGTGGCCGGACATATACGTAGTGTGAACCTAGCCTATAGCTGCAGTTACCCACAGATTTTATACGACAACCTCCAAAAACTAGTGTAACCAGTATATTTTCTTATTTCTTCATTTCTCTGTGCAGTCATATCCAAGCTCACCGCTAATTGCCCTGTGCAACAGGGTGTCATACAGTATATAGTTGCAGTTACCCACAGATTTTATACGACAACTGCAGCGTGGGTAACTGCAGCTATATACTGTATGACACCCTCTTACACAGGGCAATAAGCAGTGAGCTTGGATATGGCTGCACTAAGAAATAAAGAAATAAGAAAATATACTGGTCACAATAGTTTTCGGCGGTTGTCAAAATACAATAAAATGGTGAACCCCAGGGGTAAGGGTCGAGGACGAGGACGTGGGGTTCAAAGCGATGCAGTGGGCAGAGGCCGTGGTCCTCTGCAGGGTGACACAGAACCCGCTGGGGAGGGAGCAGTGGCACACCGCAGACATTCACTCCCTAGCTTCCTCTCGCAAATTACGGGGCTTCAGAGTACACCGCTATTGAAACCGCACCAGTGTGAACAGGTGATCATGTGGATAGCGGATAATGTGTCCAGTAACTTATCTACCACCCAGTCTTCCACGTAGTCCACTCACGCTAGCCAAGGGAGTGGAATCCTTGCTCCAGCAACTCAGCCTCCTTCCCCACAGCCTGGCCCCTCCAGGGAAAGAAGACATTCAGATTCACCACCATGCTCCGAGGAACTCTTTTCTGGACCCTTCCCTGAGTCTGAGCAATCGGAGCAGTCGATCTGTCCCGATGCAGCTCAACTATGCAACTATGTGGGTTGGGAGAGGTGTCTGATGATGACGATGACCCAAGCTGGCTGGATAAGCCTAGTGAACACAGTGCTTCAGAGGGGAAGGCAAGTTCAGCCACAGAACCGGTTGAAAGAGGAAGAGGGGTGGGCAGAGGGAAAGCAGGGCCAGAGCAAGTAGATCAGCAACTGTTTCACGGAGTCAAACTCCCGTGGCCAGGGCTAGATGTTCGCAAGTCTGAAGGTTCTTTTAAGAAACTGTGGTTGACCGACGTACTATAGTGTGCTACCTGTGCCACACCAGGATTAGCAGGGGAGCCACCACTACCAGCATGTGCAGGCATATGAGTGCTAAACACCTGACTCAGTGGAACCAAGGCCTTTCAGTTACTGCAAGTTACACCCCTGCTCCTTCACTTGTGTCACGTACTGGCTCTGTCAGTCCCCAGGCCCAGGCCGCCTTACACCCACCCCTTCACCTCCACTATTCTCCACACCCACCAGCAAGGTGTCCAAGCGTTCAACTGTCCCTAAAACAGACCTTTGAATGGAAGCGTAAATACACTACCACTCACCCACTTGCACAAGCCCTAAATGTGCACATAGGCAAACTGCTGAGCCTGGAGATGCTGCCCTATCGGCTGGTAGTGACAGAGGCTTTTAGGAACCTCATGGCGGTGGCTGCCGCTCGGTACTCTGTCCCCAGCCACCACTACTTTTAACTGTGTGCCGTACCAGCCCTACATAAGCAAATTAACTAGAGAGGCGTAGTGGGCACCACAAATAACAAAAAATATATACAAAATGAATAAGAGTGCTACTGAAAACCCTATAATATGAACAATGCAAAAAAGAAAAAGACAGGAATATAGGGTATACCAAAAGAATCAGTGCACTCCAAAAATATAATAAAATAGCTTTATTTAACCGGCTTTATTTAACCGGCTAGAACAATTTAAAAACACTTAAAAATACAAAAAAAACTGCAACAGCCTGAAATGAAGGCTGTGCCTCAGTGCCACAAGTTTGTGCAATACACAAATATGGCGGGGCTATAAACAATACGAAACTATAATGGCAAACAGAAAAAATAGAAGATACGAATAGAATCCGAGCAATGATATACTGTAGGTCTGCCAAGAGGAAAAAAAGGAGAAAGAAGCGGGAACGGGTGAAAACCATACCACCTCCTATGACAAGTCCCTGGGTAACACTGAGCAGGAGATACCCTATCAACCTCGGCAAAAAGCAGTGGTCAGGTCAGTCATCTTCCTCATAATCTACAATAAGGAGTGGACATGGATGTCTGCTATCTCCCAGATACTGGGGCCCATTGAGGAGTCAACACAGATGCTCAGCGGCAATGCCGCTGTAGTGACCTACAAGGCACTACAAAGTTTTATCTGCAATATGACATGTGCTTTGTAGAAAGTAACTGTGTAATGCTTTATCATTGGTGTCCAGCAGGTGGCAGTGCATTGCCAACATGTTGACAGTGAGCATTGGGACCCAGCGGCCTTCCACCTCAAGTGTGTTGCCTAGGCAACAGTAGGAGGTCTTACAGGTCCGGAGAGGAGTGGAGTAGATGTAGTCGGTGAGGAGGAGCAGACACGTGCTCTCCATCATAGTCAGATATAAGCAGTCGTGTGCTGACTTAAAACTTCAAGTAAGTGAAGTAACCTGCTGAGTGCAGAGCAGGCAAAGCAAGGAGAGAGAGAGGAGAGATTCTAACCAGCCAGATAAAGGCTATAACCACTAAGGCAGAGGGAACCCAATGCTCACTTCATGCAGCCTGACTGGAGAGTGACTGAACACCATTCCAATGTGCTGTATTACTGTGTAAACCAGAAAGTAAAGACCCTCAGTTATATCACCCTGTCTATTCATTGTCTCCAAACACTGGAAACCAACCACCTCATTTCTGTGACGACCGCCTGGGGCCTTAGGAGAGCCAGGACCGCTAAGGTAGGAGTAAAGCACCGTGACACTATTGCCCCTGACAACACCACCGGCACCCTATCTGGCCCTAATAGAGCCTCCAGTCCACCGTGCGGACGTTGCAAAATGACGTCACGAAACAGGATAGAGACCTCTGCGCCTTGATCCATCAGTATCCTACTAATATCCAGGGGTGCCCCCCTGACAGAGACTGAGATTAGAAACCCCAAAAGTGACTTTTACCTGCTTAAAACAGCTGAATACTGCATTCACTAATTCATACTGGCAGAAGAGGGGTTAATCGGCCATTTTAAGAGATTAGACTGCCCTCCTGCTGCCCATATATGGAGAGAGGCTGTATGCTGGACTGTGGTATTACATGCTGTGTCTGGGTGGATTGCTTACAAGTCGCCCTGTGAATAAAATCTATGCTAAAGCCCCCTCTATAAGTGTTTCTTACAGAAATAAGAGTTCAGCAAGCTGTTTTACCAGAGGAGCCAACCTTCTTCAAGGGGGAGCACAAAAATACAGCCATCATTGTGTGAAAGGAACCCAGCTAGGCTATACACTAAGCAAGCTCCTAAGTCCCTTGAGTCCAGGATTTCATGCTGTGGACACATGAGTGAGTACTATTGGGGGAATAAAGCAGGGAAAAGTCTGTTAGAAGTATTAGCTATCTCCCTGAGTGGCCACATTTTCCAAAAACAAGTTGCTGCATTTATTCTTAAAGGAGCCACGTCCCAATTTCCTGCCCGTTGCCCATAGCAACGCTCCCAAAAAATATAAGTTAGCTCAATTTAAATCTGCTAGGCTGGTGCAGAATGTTGAGGACAATGTTGGACAGTGAAGACAACACCCAAGTGGGCCACAGCAGTTCTTCAGCTCCCATTACACCCAGCTGCATTATGCAAATAAGTATGCCATACTATCCAGGCGCATCATGGTATCCTCATTATGATGGAACACCTGGTACCCTTCAAGAATTTAGAGAAAACATGCAAAGTCATTTTAAACTGTGCTCTGTTACTGAAGAACAGAAAGTTGAAATTTTGATCAACCAATTACAAGGACCTGCACTCCGTGAGGTCAAGTCCTGGCCTGGACATGAGCCCCAAAACAGTAAACAGATCCTAGACCGACTGAGTGTTACATTTGAGTCTAGAACTGCTTCTGAGCTGAAGAAGCGTTTCTTTGGGATGAGACAACGCCCCAAGGAGTCGCTTAGAGACTATTCCCTGACCCTGCAGGAAGCATGGCGAGCTGTTATTTGGGTGGATCCTCATGAAGCAGTAGGTCAAGATCAAACCCTTCGTGAACAGTTTATTGAAGGTGTGTTAGACAATACTCACAGGAGCCAGTTGAGAATGTTGTCTGTACAACATCCAAATGCTTCTTTCCTAGAATTTAAAGAACTAGCCATAGAAATACTAGAGGAGAAATCTCTGCCAGAATCGCAAGAAGATAACAGAAGTGTGACGACTCCCATACCAGCACCTGTAAGTCTGATGGTTGAACAGAGTGCTCAGTCCCCGACTGCTCAAGTCTCACATTGCGCTAAAGCTATGGAAAAAGTAGAGAATGAAGCAACACTGGCTAACCAAATATCACACCTCACCAAAACAATGGAAAGAATGATAAAGCGGATGGATCGACTAGAAAACCCCTCTAGACAAGGAAGAGAAAGTCCTCCCATACGGAACCGAGAGCGACCACCACCACCTACAAGAGAAAGACAGTGGCAACCACCGGTTAGACGCTCAGATACCTGGTATCAGAGTACCAGAGGATTACAGTGTAAATATTGTCACCGCAAAGGGCACCGTGAGGAAGATTGCTGGCATTTAAACGACAATCCCCTGAGGCTGCGGGACACCCCTCAGGTGGAGAGGCGATAGGTCCCAGAGATGCTACATGGATGCCAAAGTATGTGGGTTCTAGGCCTACAGTCAAAGTCAGCATTAACGGTGTGAGCTTCCCTGCCTTGATTGACACTGGATCTCAAGTGACCACTATAAGGGCCACAGCATTTGAAAAGTGTAGTAATGGGGCACACTTAACAAAAACTCCAGAAGCCTTGCTCCACATCATCGCTACTAATGGAAAATCTGTACCCATACACGGGTATTGGGAGCCAACCTTGCAGATTGGCGACACAGAACTTCCCCGACAAGGAGTGATCGTGATTCAGGTCCCTGAGGATGAAAACTTCTCAGTGATCTTGGGCACCAACGTACTCCGCCATTGCTATACTGAAGTGCTGGAAGCCCTACGAAAGACTTTACTAAATGTGCCTAGAGACTCTCAGAAGGCCATCCATAAAACTATGAAAGTGCTGGCAGCTCAACAGAGGTTCACTAATATCAAAGGAGAAATATGCCGTGCTCGCATCAAAGACTCTCAACCAATCCGGCTGCAACCTTGCACTGAGACTATGGTGTGGTGTAGAGCTTCCATGGGACTACAAGGACAAGATTACCCCGCATTGATAGAACCGACCCTAATAGGAGATGACATACCTGTCATGGCGGCTAGAAGTCTTGTGACAGTATCTCGTGGCCAAGTACCCATTCGATTGTTGAACGTTAGCAACCAGCCAGTGGACTTGAGAAAGTATCAGGCAGTAGCCAGCTTGTACAGTATTCATCAGGAAGATCTGCTTGAAACGTCTGTTACTGCTGCCCAACAAACTTCAGCAGGCAATTCAACTGAAGATCCAGATTCACAATCCTGGCTGTCCGAACTAAGTATCGGTGATGACACCACCTCCACTGAACAGATTCAAGGTGTGCTGGAGGTAGCCAAGCAACATCATCAAGTCTTCAGCAAACATCCTATGGACTATGGACAGACCAGTTTAATCCAGCATACCATACCAACCGGTACGCATCCTCCTATCAGGGAGAGATACCGGCCTGTGCCTCCTGCCATGTACCAACAAGTGAAGAAAATGGTCCAAGATATGAAAACCACCAACATTAATCAGAACAACAAGGCATGTCGTATCTCAGAGTTTAATGCATGGTTAAGGCAGTGGTGTAAGGCAGAAGGTTTTGGGTTTGTTAGTCATAGCTTTTGCAAGTGGTGCAAAAAGGACATGTTCAAGAGGGATGGTTTGCACCCATCACACATAGGTACACAGGTACTTAGTGAGGAATTCAGATTGTTTTTGGACAGACATTTAAACTAGATGAAGGGGACAGAAGTATAATAGAGGAGGAGGATTTCTGTCCCCGACCAGTAAAGACAAAAAAGTGTATCCGGATTGGTGAAAGTGCAGTGGTTGGTGCTGTAGACACAGTGGTTGGTGCTGTTGATGTAGTTGTTGGTGCTGTTGACGCAGTTGCTGGTGCGGTTATTGGTGCTGTAGATGCAATGGTTGGTGCGGTTATTGGTGATAAGGAAGGTGCTGTTGGTGCGGTAGATGAATTTGGGAATAAAGGTATTATGAAGCTTAGTAATCTTCGGGCAATGTGTACGAATGCTCGCAGCTTAGGAAACAAGATCTGTGAGCTGACGGCCATTATGTGTAGAGATGATTTGGACCTTGTTGCTGTAACAGAGACCTGGTTCAAAGAGTCTAATGATTGGGAAATAGCTATACCGGGATATATTCTGTACAGGAAAGACAGAGCAGAGAGAAGGGGAGGCGGGGTAGCCATTTATGTCAGGGATAGTCTTAAATCGACACTCATCCAAAATACATATAAAGAGCTGGAGACTCTCTGGGTTTGTATGCAGTCCAAAGAGGGATCTGTTATTAGGATAGGTGTTGTCTATAGGACTCCGGGGCAAAGCGAGGACTATGATAATATGCTGATGGACGAAATTACTAAAATGTCATTAAAGGGGGACATTGTAGTTATGGGTGACTTTAACATGCCGGATGTGGATTGGAATATCCCTTCTGCACTTACATGTAAAAGCAAGAATGTAATGGAGGCCCTTACAGGGGCATCTCTGAAACAGCTTGTGAAGTCACCTACCAGAGGAGAGAACATTCTAGATTTAGTATTTACTAATGGGGATCGGGTGTCTGAAGTTAGAGTGGAAGAAAATCTAGGTTCCAGTGACCACCAGTATCTATGGTTTGACGTACAAACTGACTACGTCCAATCCCATACTACAACAAGAGTATTGGATTTTAGGAAGACAGATTTTAATAAAATGGGGGAGTATTTAGATAAAGAATTAAGAGGGTGGGATAAAACATCGGGAGCGAGCACTCAGTGGGCAGAATTAAAAAATGTCATATTAAAGGCAACTAGACTATATGTACGAGAAGTTAGCAAAAGTAAAAGGAAGAAGAATCCATTATGGTTTACTAGAGAGGTTAAGGCCATTGTAAAAGGAAAAAAGGCAGCGTATAGGAAGTATAAGGAGACTAGGAATGAAGCTGACAGAGAGACGTATAAAAGTATACAGAAGGAGGCAAAGCAGATTATAAATGCTGCTAAAGCCTCAAAAGAAGAGGAAATGGCAAAATCTGTTACTGCGGGGAATAAAACCTTCTTCAGATATATAAGTGACAGGAAGAAGAAGAAGAATGGCTGCAGCATTACTAAAATAAGTAATGGGGAGAATACGTTTATTGATGGAGATAAGGCGGTCGCTGACTATTTGAATAGTTACTTCTGCTCAGTGTTTTCAGAAGGCGGCCTTCACAGTCACTGGATGGTTGGACACAACATTGCCTCCAGCTATATGGGTTCGGCTCCAGTATTTTCAGAGGCTGAAGTTGCAGAGGAACTTGCCCGTTTAAAGCTGAATAAGGCGATGGGTCCAGATGGGATCCATCCCAGGGTTCTTAAAGAACTCAGATCTGTGATTGCTGCCCCCCTGACAGATCTGTATAACCAATCCCTGCTAACAGGAGATGTCCCCGATGATTGGAGAACAGCCAATGTTATACCAATCCACAAGAAGGGGAATAGAGAAGAGCCCAGTAACTACAGGCCAGTGAGCCTGACATCTGTAGTAGTGAAAATGATGGAAACTCTTCTAAAAAAGAAGATAATGGATCACCTAAGAATCAACAATCTGATGGATCCAAACCAGCATGGCTTTACTGAGGGCCGATCATGTCAGACTAATCTCATTGATTTCTTTGATTATGCCACAAAAGTGCTGGATGAAGGTGGTGCTGTGGATATCGCCTATCTGGACTTCAGCAAAGCTTTTGATACAGTTCCCCATAAAGAGCTGATAGAGAAGTTGAAGAAAATTGGACTAAATCCCTGGATAGTTCAGTGGATTTGTGGTTGGCTGAAGGAGAGATATCAGAGGGTTGTTGTTAATGGTGTATATTCTGAGCAGAGACTGGTTACAAGTGGTGTGCCACAAGGGTCTGTTCTGGGTCCTATTCTTTTTAATATGTTTGTAAGTGACATAGGAGAAGGGTTGGTAGGTAAAGTTTGTCTGTTTGCTGACGACACAAAAGTGTGCAATAGGGTGGATATTCCTGGAGGTGTCAGTAATATGGAAAATGATTTAGCTTTGCTAGATACGTGGTCCAAACAGTGGAAATTGAAGTTCAACGTTTCCAAATGTAAAATAATGCACTTGGGGAGGAGGAATCCTCTATCCGAGTATCACATCGGCAGTACTGTGTTGGAAAAGACTTCAGAAGAGAAGGATTTAGGGGTAATGATTTCTGAAAGCCTTAAAATGAGTCACCAGTGCAACCAGGCGGTGGGGAAAGCAAATCGTATGCTGGGGTGTATAGCTAGAGGTATAACCAGTAGGAAGAGGGAGATTGTGATCCCGCTGTATAGAGCTCTGGTGAGGCCACATCTGGAATACTGTGTCCAGTTCTGGAGACCTCACCTAAAAAAGGACATTGATAAAATAGAACGGGTCCAAAGACGAGCTACAAAAATGGTGGAGGGTGTGAGGCATAAACCATATCAGGAAAGACTTAAGGATTTGAATCTGTATAGTCTGGAGGAAAGACGGGAAAGGGGGGACATGATTGAAACCTTTAAGTATGTTAAGGGACTAAATAAGGTTCAAGAGGGGAGTGTTTTTAGTAAAAAACTGAGCTCAAGAACAAGAGGACACAGTGAGAGGTTAGTTGGGGGAAAGATCAGAAGCAATGTAAGAAAATATTATTTTACTGAAAGAGTAGTAGATACCTAGAACAAACTTCCAGCAGAGGTGGTTGGTAAATCTACAATAACAGAATTTAAACACGCCTGGGATAGACATATATCTATCCTAAGATAATAAGGAAGAAAATACTAAAAGGGCGGACTAGATGGACCCAGTGGTCTTTTTCTGCCGACAATCTTCTATGTTTCTATGTTTCTATGTTTCTAGCCACAGTCCCTGGGCTGCTCCCCTAGTCCTAGTAAGGAAGAAGGACGGAACAATCCGCTTCTGTGTGGACTATCGTAAGGTCAACAACATAACGCATAAGGACGCCTATCCATTGCCTCGGATAAAGGAGTCACTTGCAGCTTTAGGCTCTGCAGCCTTCTTCTCAACTCTGGATCTGACCAGTGGCTACTGGCAAGTTCCCATGGCACCAGAGGACAAAGAGAAAACCGCCTTTACTACCCCGATGGGCCTCTTTGAATTCAACTACATGCCATTCAGGCTCTGCAATGCTCCCGGAACTTTTCAGAGATTGATGGAGAGATCTCTAGGACATTGGATCTTTGAGACAGTCCTATTGTACTTGGATGACGTAATAGTGTACTCCAAAACCTATGAAGAACACCTACAGCATCTGGCGGAAGTGCTTAAAAATCTTGTGCGGCATGGGTTGAAAGTTAAGCCTTCAAAGTGTTACTTGTTGAAACCACAAGTGAAATACCTTGGTCATGTTGTGAGTGCCGCTGGCGTGCAACCTGACCCAGACAAGATAGCTCCTGTGAAGAATTGGCCTGCACCTAGAACAGTCAAGGAAGTTAAGAGTTTCCTTGGGTTCGCTAGCTATTACAGAAGATTCATTCCAAAATTTTCCCAGATAGCTAGTCCTCTCCAAGAGCTCCTCAAAGGGAATCTGAAAGATCGTCAGAATTCACGGATCCCTGTGGAATGGACTAGTGGGAGAGAAGCTGCATTCCAGCAATTGAAAGGCAACCTTACTGAACCACCGATACTGGGATATCCGGACTATAGCCTGCCCTTCTGTCTATACACTGATGCCAGTAAGAAAGGCCTTGGAGCAGTGCTCTCCCAGACACAGAATGGAACCGAAAGAGTAATCGCTTACGCAAGTCGATCATTGAGAGAACCTGAACAAAATGATCAAAACTATAGCTCCTTTAAGTTAGAGCTTCTTGCTTTGGTATGGGCAGTGACTGAAAAATTCAAAGATCTAGCAGCTTCTACTTTCACTGCCTACACGGACAATAACCCATTGGCGCACTTGAACTCAGCTCGCTTGGGAGCCCTAGAACAAAGGTGGGCTTCTCGACTAGCTAGTTTCAACTTTACCATCAAATACCGGTCTGGTAAGGCCAATGACAATGCCGATGCTTTGTCCAGATTACCTGCAGAGAATGAACTTATATCCATTGATGAGCAGTGGGAAGATGTGGAAATGCCCGCTTTCTATGCTCGATTTGCACGGCAAGAGGCTCAGCAGATAAAGCATAACGCTCTCAGTAGTCCCCAGCAGAGTGATCTTGTTCCTCCAGTTGAAAAAGAATGCTGGCTAAAGCTTCAGGCGGAAAGCAGAGTAATCGGTGAACTATTGGATTATTTCTCCAGTGGGCGAGTTCCAGAGAGAATCCGAAAACACAGAGCCGACAAAGAACTGACACGGCTTTGGCGACTGAGAAAATCCCTCTTCCTGTTGAGAGGTTTGCTTTATCGCAGAATTCTAGACCCAGTCACTTATGAACGAGTCTTCCAAGTGGTGATACCCAGAAGAGATGCCAAAATTGTCCTGGACATGTATCATGACCAATCTGGCCACTTTGGAGTTCAAAAGACAGAAACTACCATCCGAAAAAGATTCTTTTGGGTCAATATGAGAGCTGACATTGAGAATTGGTGTCGTAAGTGCCCCACTTGTGTAGTGAACAAGAGTGAAAGACAGGATCAGCGTGCACCACTCCATCCAATTGTGAGTAAAAGTCCCCTTGAAATTCTAGCCATTGACCATGTGAAAATTGGACCAAGCCGATCTGGACACACCCATGTCTTAACCATGGTTGATCATTACACCAAATTTGTTGTAGCTGTTCCTGTAAAAGATCTCACTGCCAAAACTACAGCTGCCACCTTGTGGAAAAGCTTCATCCTACCCTATGGCAGCCCTGACAAGATTCTCACTGACAAAGGATCTGCTTTTGAATCTGAGCTGTTCCAAGAGTCGTGTGCTCTGTACAGTTGCAAAAAACTGAGGACAACAGCATACCACCCTCAAGGAAACGGATTATGTGAGAAAGTGAACCAAATCCTGATTAACAGAGTCAAAACCCTCTCCACAGAGAAGAAGGCAGATTGGCCAAAGTTTCTTCCAGAACTAGTGTTCCTTTACAACAATATTTCCCATTGTTCTACAGGATACACTCCTTACTATCTAATGTTTGGAAGACATGGAAGACTACCTGTAGACGTTGCTCAAGACATCTCCATGCCAGATTCAGAACCTCTTCTTCCTCAATCAGATTGGGTTAAAGAACATCAGAGACGTCTAGAAGATGCCAAAGAAATTGTTGACTCTAAAATTGAGAAAGCTCAACAAAAACAGAAGCAGGATTATGATCTAAATGCCTGTGCTGAACCCTTTCAAACAGGAGATTCCGTATGGTTGAAAAACAATCATCCTACTAGTAAGCTAGATAGCCATTGGGAGCGTGAACCATACATTGTGCAAAATATTCTTTCTCCAGAAGTGTACGAAATTTATCGTGAAAATCACGGTACTCAGCGAGTACATCGCAACAGGCTAAAGAAATGTTTGAGGGAACCTGATCCTCAACCACAGTAAAGAGCCTGAACGTTTTGCACAAGCATCAACACCTCAGCAAAGTACCACTACTGAAGTACTCCCTGGATTAGATCCGTTCCAGTGGTTCCTCCAACCTCATATCAACATACTGGTTCCAGGGCCTGCAAACCCTACTTCAGTGGAGACCCAACAGAGTCCTCTGCCTATGCCTCCTTTACCAACTGAAAATATTGACACTCCAGAGAACTTCTCTACTTCGTTTCATGGCTTGGAAGAAGAAGGTACAGAACCAGAAGGAAGTACCCAAAACACTTTGCGAAGATCCCGAAGGGAGAATCAAGGAAAGCTTCCCGCTGAGAGATTATGAACTGTTACCACTGCCAAGGATGTTATCCTGTGCAACAAAGACTTTCTTGATTTAAGCTAATAACAAGTAAAAGACTCCACATCTGCTCAGGATATCACCCCAGTTGCGCCATGTTTGCGCCAAAGTCCCTTGCTTTTCCCCTTCTCATGTTCAGATGAACTGTTCATTATCCCTGAAAGGAACTTACTCTATGGATTGCAATCATCGCCTTGTGGATTACAATTATTTCTTTTTGTGTTTTTCCTATGGAATAACTTATTTTTGAGAACTATGCTATTCCCAGGATGTTCTTGTTGATGCAACGTTCAAGTTGACCGCCCAGAGAAGAGACTCAGACCTATACTTGAGCTCTCTGTGTCCATTTTTGCACTGAAAAGTGATACTTTGAAACATTATTTTTGCATATTTTTATAATTTTTCGTTGGACTTCTCATGGTAACATGGACTCTTCACTAATGTTTTGCATTGCCTTTACTTAGTTTAGTCAGGATTTGCAGGTACCCCGAGCAGTCCTCACCCATTGGTCCAGACGATCCATTGCCTAGTGTCTGAAAGACGATCCAGCTGCTCCAAGCAAAGAACAAGAATAACTGTGGTTATTAAGTGTAACTGTTTTTTACTTCCTGTGTAGTAAGTTAGAGACGTCTCATTTATATTTTTGTATTGATCAGCATGTTGTGACACAGGTAAGGCCTACACTTAGTTTGGTAGTTTGACACTAGTAGGTATCTTGGCGACAAAGCGTTCTGAGCAATTAAAGGCCTTGATATTCTTGAAGGGAAAACAGGATTAAGCCACCCTTCTAACGGTAGATTAGCCAACTTGTTAGGTGGATGGGATAATTACCCCCACACTTTCTATGTTTTCTGGCCAGAAACATCGGAAGGTTCAAGACTAGTCTTAGCCTTTAGCACACTAGTATTAGAGAGAAGAGTAAAACACATTAGCCAGGGAACTGGGTATGAGTCTGTGGTAACTTTAGGTAACCTTGGAGCTACATGCAGCATACAGAATAGCCTAGTCACTCTAAGTCCAGCTCGCATGACAATAGGAACATAGACACTGTAGTATACGTTACATTAGGACCAAGGCATTCTTTACAGGTGCACTCCACCAAAAGCCTGGGTGAACATGGTACAATGCCCCGACATACAGGTAGTTTCGTTAGCACAAGCCGGGGGCGGCTTGGGTCTTCTTTAAGGGGGTATGTAGTGACCCACAAGGCACTACAAAGTTTTATCTGCAATATGACATGTGCTTTGTAGAAAGTAACTGTGTAATGCTTTATCATTGGTGTCCAGCAGGTGGCAGTGCATTGCCAACATGTTGACAGTGAGCATTGGGACCCAGCGGCCTTCCACCTCAAGTGTGTTGCCTAGGCAACAGTAGGAGGTCTTACAGGTCTGGAGAGGAGTGGAGTAGATGTAGTCGGTGAGGAGGAGCAGACACGTGCTCTCCATCATAGTCAGATATAAGCAGTCGTGTGCTGACTAAAAACTTCAAGTAAGTGAAGTAACCTGCTGAGTGCAGAGCAGGCAAAGCAAGTAGAGAGAGGAGAGATTCTAACCAGCCAGATAAAGGCTATAACCACTAAGGCAGAGGGAACCCAATGCTCACTTCATGCAGCCTGACTGGAGAGTGACTGAACACCATTCCAATGTGCTGTATTACTGTGTAAACCAGAAAGTAAAGTCCCTCAGTTATATCACCCTGTCTATTCATTGTCTCCAAACACTGGAAACCAACCACCTCATTTCTGTGACGACCGCCCGGGGCCTTAGGAGAGCCAGGACCGCTAAGGTAGGAGTAAAGCACCGTGACACTATTGCCCCTGACAACACCACCGACACCCTATCTGGCCCTAATAGAGCCTCCAGTCCACCGTGCGGACGTTGCACCGCCATCATCAGTCACACCATCCTGCTGCTGCGTCTGCTTCAAACCTGCCTGCTCAGCCTGAAGTCTGAGACTTTGCCTTCGTCTCAGGAGACAGGGGAAGAACATCCGCCAGCCCACCCTCACGTCTGTTTCTCAGCACGAAGTAAAGGAGGAGGAAGAGGAGCAGACTGCTGCCGCGACTGAGGAGGGTACCCATGCTCAATCCTTAGCTGTTGAGCGTGTATGGCCTGAAGAGGAGGAATTGGTGGAGGAGGAAATTGAGAGTCAGCCTATTGAGGAGAGGGAATTCTTGCGTGTTGGGACCCTGGCACACAGGGCTGACTTTATGTTAGGCTGTTTTTCCCGTCACCCTTGGGTTAAAATTTTTTTTGATAACACTGTTTACTTGGTGCTCACCCTCCTGTACAAGCAGAACTTTTCCACTCTCATTCCTGCTGAGGAACGCAGTATGAGAGTGAATCAATATCAACAGGCCCTGGTGCAGAAGCTGAAAATTTACTTACCATCTGACACCACTAGCGCCAGAGGATGTAGTTCTGTGGGCCAAAAAGCGGGGGAGAGGAGGGTGGGAGTGGGCAGCTTGTCAAGCGACAGGGGAACACTCTGCAAGGCCTTTGACAGTTTCATGGCACCCCAGCAGTGACTATGTCACCCGTCCCCAGTCTAGACAGAGTAGGGGGGAGGCCTTTAGAAAGATGGTGAGTACCTTGCTGATCATACTAACGTCCTTCCCGATCACTCTGCTACAACTACTGGTTTGCAAAGCTGGATACGTGGGCCGAAATGGCGTTTTACGCCTTGGAGGTGCTGGGCTGCCTTTCCGCTAGCGTGTTATCAGAGCGGGTCTTCAGAGCAGCTGGTGGCATAATCACTGATAAGTGCACCCGCCTGTCAACTGACAGCACTGACAGGCTGCCATTTATAAAAATGAACAAAGCCTGGATTTCACCTAAATTCAACTGCCCACCCAGGGAAAGCAGCTCAACATGAGGATTCTTTGTATATCCTCTCCTCCTCCTTTTCCTCCTCCTTCAATTATCAGCCAACAGCCAATTCTTCTTCTGCCGTTCTGTGTCTGGCATAATTTGTGGAAGGCTCACTTGCTACCTCACTTTTAATGGTTCTCTTTGTCCTCACTGCCATGCTGCATCTGGCCTAATTTTGGGGAGGCTCACCTGCTACTGCTTCTACCTGGGTCACTCTGTCATCACCGCCATGCTGTGTCTGGTATAATTTTTGAGAGGCTCACAAGCTACCGCTTCTACCTTGGTCACTCTGTCATCACCGCCATCCTTTGTCTGGCATAATTTTTGGAAGGCTCACCTGCTACCGCTTCTACCTGGTCACTCTGTCATCACCGCCATCCTGTGTCTGGCATAATTTTTGTAAGGCTCACCTGCTACTGCTTCTACCTGGGTCACTCTGTCATTGCCGCCATGTTGTGTCTAGCATAATTTTTAGGAGGCTCACTTGTTACCTCACTTTTAATGGTTCTCTGTGTACTCAATGCCATGCTGTGTCAGGCTAAGTTTTTGGGTGGTTCATATGCTGCCTCTGTTTTAATGGTTCACTGTGTTTTCATGGCCATGCTGTGTCAGGCTAAGAATTTGGGTGCTTCATATGTTGCCTCTGTTTTAATGGTTCACTGTGTTCTCACCGCCATGCTGTGTCAGGCTAAGTTTTTGGGTGGTTCATATGCTACCTCTGTTTTAATGGTTTACTGTGTTCTCACCGCCATGCTGTGTCAGGCTAAATTTTGGGGTGGTTCATATGCTAACCCTGTTTTAATCCTATACTGTGTAATCACTGCCATGCTGTTGCCCAGAATTTGGCGTAATGGTGCGATTAGGCAGCCTCAGAGGCATCCATGCATGCTGCCCATGCTGTTTCCTGTCCATTTCCGTTGTGTTTCCATCATTTTCTGAGGATGACAGGTTTTCCTACAACCTTCCCTGTGCCGATCTTGGGTCCCCAGCAAAAATGCTTGTGTTTCCCATTGACTTCAATGGGGTTTGTTACTCGAAACGAGCACCCGAGTATCGGGAAACATTCGTATCGAGTAACGAGCACCCGAGACCCGAGTCTAGTTATCTCACCTTACCTCCTTCTGTCCCACAGTATCAAGCTACCCTTCCTCTGGGGTAGTACGAGTCCCAGGTCTCTGCTTTGGGCGGAGCTGGCTTGTAGTGTCCTTCCTACAAAGTGCACCCGCCTGTCAACTGACAGCGCTGACAGGCTGACGTTTATATAAATGAACAAAGCCTGGATTTCACCTAAATTCAACTGCCCACCCGGGGAAAGCAGCTCAACGTGAGGATTCTTTGTATATCCTGTCTTTGTAGTGTCCTTCCTACAAAGCCGAGAGTAGAGAGCATAGAGAGCAACTGAACTTGCACTGTGCTCTACTGTAGGACCAGCCTTGCTCTTAGTTCCCCTTTTGTTAGGTGGTCGACTGTCCTTTTCTATTAGTGGATCCTCAGCATAGGCAAGTTCTCTCTTGTCTCCGGTGTCCCTAGGAGTCAAGTCTAGCACCACATGAAGGTTGCGGAATTAGTAGACAGGAACAGCTATACACATGTCCTGCCTGGCCTGTAGCCAGGCACTAACTAACCTAAAGACAAAAGGAAGTAGTTAACATAAAAGGAAGTTGTTATTAGAGAAAAGAAATGTAAGGCTGGGTTCACACTGCATTTTTGCAATCTGTTTAACTTATTCGATTTATGGAAAAAACGGATGCAAAAGCGGATGCAATAGTGTGCCATCCATTTGGATCCGCTTTTCCATTGACTTCCATTACTAAAAAAAAAACAGATGTGTTTTTTATAGCAGACACAAAAGTAGTGTTGACCATGTTTTTCTGTAACCAATTAAAAACTGATATGTTGAATGGATTGCAAAAACGCAATGTGAACCCAGCCTAAGTGTAGCTAGACTCAAGGTTATCTACAGCTTATCTATGAAAGTGTGAAATCTAGTGGTTGAAGAAGGGAACAGCGGCCAATACTGTATTAGGCTATGTTCACACTACGTAAGAGACCGGCGCCACAAACAACTGACATGTCAGTTTTCTGCGGCCGCAATTCAGTGAAGACCTGTCAGTTCACACAATGAAGGGAGCGGCTCTGGCCGCTTGCTTCATTGTGTGCTATGAGAGTTCTGATGAACACTGCAGCTGGAAAGATCATCTTTGCAGATGATCTTTGCAGAGACCGGCCGTTCTGTTCTCATACGCCGTGTTAACATAGCCTTTTATTGTATTATATGCCTATGGCCTCTGTATACTTCTTTGCATCCCATTTATGAACAAGCAGTGGTGCTAACATGACAATTACGATACATCTTTTCACAAACTGAATAGCAAGTGTCCAGTAATTATGACTTGTGTTACCTGGTGACCCATTGATCCCTTTATCGCCCTTTTCTCCTTTCTGGCCTTGAGGACCTGCTTTACCTGAATATCCTCTATCTCCCTTTATACCTTGACTTCCTGTTTGTCCAGGTGAACCTACATAAGATTAACAAATAAAAACAAATTACAACGTAATTTAATAATTATATTTTATATACAATAGCATTGTGTAAGCTATGAAATCTATTGATTTTAGAGTTATTAGGGGAGATTTATCAAACATGGTGTAAAGTGAAACTGGCTCAGTTGCCCCTAGCAACCAATCAGATTCCACCTTTCATTTTCCAAAGAGTCTGTGACGAATAAAAAGGGGAATCTGATTGGTTGCTAGGGGCAACTGAGCCGGTTTCACTTTACTCCATGTTTGATAAATCTCCCCATTGTATCAATCTATTAGTCACATTACCAGCTAGTCAAATGTTTGCCTTTGGTTCCCTAGGACTTTGGAACATGTGGGAATTGTGGCTGTAGTATAGGCTGCCCTATAGAGATTCTCTCTTTCCTATTCTATGGATAGGGGATAACAAGCTCAGATAGGAATATTACCTATCTGGAATATTTACTGGAATATTTCCTGAGGGTTATATATACATTTTTTAAGTACAAAACAAGACAAATAACACCTGCCGGTTGACCATCGTCCAAAAACATACAAACATCACATGCAAACAACTATATAAAAATTAAACTGTAGCCGAATGTATGAATCACTTATTTAGTCTCAAATTACTTTATACAAAACATAACAAGGCTACTCTTATTCAATATTTATTACATTTATTTATTATGCCCTTTTTAATTTATGTTTTTTTTTTGTAGGTTTTTATTCCAAACTGCCATTGAGCATGCCATTTGGTTATTAACCCCTTACCGTCAGTAACATGTATATATACGTTCCTACTGCACATATCCCGTGCAGTAGGAATGTATATATACGTTCCCTGTGCTGACAGGGTTATTTATGTGAGCGGGAGCATGCAGAGATAGCAAACCCGCTCACATCAATGTCCGGGGCCTGCAATCCCGAAGTCGACTCTCATGAACCCCTTAAACGCTGCGATCTACAGCGATTGCAGCGTTTAAGGTGCTCAGTGACAGATCAAGCATCTGTCACTGAGTGATCGGATCCCGATCGCATGTGCTGACAAGCGGGGGTAATCTCTGTACCTCCGTCCTGTCAGTTTGGCGATCCATGTATAGAGTCTGCTCTCAGGCAGGCTCTATACATAGATTACCGATAACACTGATCTTTGCTATACTATGGCATAGCATAGATCAGTATATGCAATCTAATGATTGCATATTTTACAGTAAATAAAAGTGTTAAAAAAGTGTAATAAAAAAGTTTTTAAAAGTATTAAAAAACCCCTTATAAACCCCCTCCCAATAAAAGTTTAAAAGATCCCCTTGCCCATTTAAAAAATATTAATATAAATAAAAAAACATATTACATATCGTAGAATGCGGAATTGTCCGATCTATTAAAATATAACGTTATTGTTCCCGCACGGTGAACGGCATAAACAGAAACAAAAAAAACGCACCAGGATTGCTGATTTTTTTAAATTATATATCACAAAAAAATTTATAAAGAGTAGAGATGAGCGAACCGGCCGAGGTTCGGGCTCGTATGAACCTGAACTCTCGGCTTCTGATTCCTGCTGTCTGCCCCAGGCCCGGCGTCAGCACCCGGCTGACTAGGGCAAGTGCCGGGGCCCACAGCTCCTCTAGAGGCCCACTCCCATCTGTTGCTACATTTTTTTTTTCTGTTAGTAAAAAAAAAAAAAAGTGTAGTAACAGAGGGGACTGGGCCCCTAGAGGCCGCATGCGACAGTTTGGGGCCCGCCGATACATACTGGGGTCGCCGGGCACATCATGTCTTCCTTCCAGGGCTGGAGGTGTAAAGGACCTTTGATGAGGTCATGCACATGTGACCAGTCTCATGTGTGGGATAGGCTATATTCCTCTGCTGGGAGATCTATGGGGCAAGGAGAAGGACCTGTGATGATATCATGTGACACCTGATAGAGGGCAGAAAGGTAGGCTGTGTAAACTAATAGTGTTCTAGTTGTTTTGGGTATACAGGTCCTGCAGTGAGAGATATAGAGATTATATATATATATATACATATTTACCTTATATACATATACATATATATACATATACATATATTACCTTAGGGTAAATTCACACGGGCGGATCCGCAGAGGATTTAACGATGCAAATTCACCGCTAAAACTGCTGCGGATCCTTCCCCTGTGAATTCCAATGTGATTACATACTCGCAGCGTGATTCTCATCTCACTGCCAGTATGTAAGTCCAGGCCCCATTAACCCCTGCCGCCCAGGATGATAAATTACCTGCATTTGAGGCTCCCGGAGGTCCCGCGCAGCAAATCAGTGACTGTGGCGGGGCCGTGCACTGATTGGCTGCGCGGGACCTCCGGGAGCTGAGAGCCTCAGACACGGCCAGATCTCGCTGTATTATCCTGGGCGGTGGCGGTTAATGGGGTCGGGACTTACATACTGGCAGCGAGATGAGAATCCCGCTGCGAGTATGTAATCACATTGGAATTCACAGGGGAAGGATCCGCAGCAGTTTCAGTGGTGAATTCGTAGCGTTAAATCTGCTGCGGATCCGCCCTTGTGAATTTACCCTTACTCAGCAGTGATTGTTACCCCTCATCCTGTCACTGTGTCTGACTCCTCCAGAGTCCTGACTACCGCAGAGATCAGGAGACATGTTTCTTCTACTGCATATCTTTCCTCACCTGTATCTCCATGATTTGCTCCTCTAAGGGGCCCGCCGAGGCTCTGTCACCCAAGGGCCCACAAAAACCTGGAGCCGGCCCTGGTCTGCCCGCTCCATGGAGAGGGTGGATACAGCCTGAGGACCGCCTGGAAAACTGGAATACAGCCTATGGCTATGGCTATATCCCAGTTTTCCAGGCGGTCCTCAGGCTGTATCCACCCTCTCCACGGAGCGGGCAGACAGCGGGAATCAGAAGCCGGATGTTCAGGTTCATACGAACCTGAACCTCGGCCGATTTGCTTATCTCTATTAACGAGCGATAAAGAGCGATCAAAATTTTTCTGCTACACCAATATGATATTAATCAAAACTATAGACCATGGCGCAAAAAATGACATCCCAACCAGCCCTGTAGGTGAAAAAATAAAAGCGTTATGGCTCTTAGAAAGCGGGGAGGAACATTACATTCATTTGACCTGGACTTTTGTGCATCAAAGGGCTCTGTCTTGGGGTTAACTTGCACTACTGCTATAATTTCACTGTTAGGCTATGTTCACACATAGCTCCGTTTAAAATGATGTCCATTATTTTGAGTCTAAAATAACGGACGTCATTTAGCTGTCTGGCCACTCCTTGCAATGACTGGTGTTTGTACATTATTCTAGTTTAGGTGGACTAATTGGCCTTTGGATGTGTCTTAATTGAAAAGTCCAATAAATTTAATAGTAAAAACGGAGAAAGGACGATTAGAAATAAAAAAAAAACTGTGTGTGCACAACTAATAAAAAATGTCCGCTGTTTGCAAAAGACGTTTGAAAGTAATGATCATGTTCATTATTTTGCCGTTTTGCAGCAAAAACGGTCGTTTTTCAATACACTGTGCGCATTGGGCGTCCGTCTTCTTACTGACTTCAATGCATTGCCAATGCAGTCAGTTAAATCACGGCAAAAATGGACATTATTTTAAATTGCAAAATCGGACGCCTTTTCTCTATTTTTGACGTTGTGTGAACATAGCCTTAGGCTATGTTCAACGTCAAAAATAAAGAAAAGGCGGCTGATTTTGATATTTTAAAAAATGTCCGTTTTTGCCACGATTTAAAGAGGATGTACCACCAGGTACATCCTCATTAACCAGAACCCACTGATCAAACGGCGCCGGCACAGGGAAGCCGGTGCCGCGGTCCGTTTTTCGTTCCGTTCTATGCACCGGAACGGCCCATGCACGGGAATCGGGCCTCGGTCCGAAAAACGGACCGCGGGACCGGCTTTCCCTTGCTGGCGCCGTTCGATCAGTGGGTTCAGGTTGAAGAGGATGTACCTGGTGGTACATCCTCTTTAACTGACTGCAATGGCAATGCAATGAAGTCAATGGGAAGACTGACGTCCAATGCACACAGTGTATTGAATAACGGACACACCCAAAGTCCAATTAGTCCACCTAAGGGTCCATTTAGGGTGGGTTTATACTGAGGAATTCTCGCGGATAATGTCGCGGAATTCCGCCGTCTGTCCGCACGCATGGCCGTGCGCCTTTCCGCCGGCTCCATAGACACCATTCTATGGGCCGGCGTATTCCGCAATCCGCCGAAAGTGGTGACATGTCAAGAATGGTGTCTATGGAGCCGGCAGCAAGGCGCGCGGCCGTGCGCGCAGACAGACAGCGGAATTCGGCGGACATTATCCGCGAGAATTCCACAGTATGAACCCACCCTATCACAGAAAGATTATCTGACAGATTATCTGCCAAAGATTTGAAACCAAAGACAGGAACAGACTATAAACAGAGATCAGGTCAAAAAGGAAAGCCTGAGATTTTTCCACTTTTAAAATCCATTCCTGGCTTTGGCTTCAAATCTTTGGCAGATAATCTGTCAGATGATCTTTCTGTGTAAATAAGCCCTAAACTAGAATAATGTACCAACACCCAGTTGCACTAAAGGGGAGGCCAGGCTGCTAAATGACGTCCATTATTTTAGACTCAAAATAACGGACGTCATTTTAAACGGAGCTAAAAAAACATTGTGTGAACATAGCCTTAAAGGCTGTTCACACAGAGTAAAATAAGTGGAATTCCGCAGCAGAACTCTCTGCCGCGGAATCCCGTCTGCCATTTGTTTTAATGGGACGGCTCACGCACCTCCGCTTCTGCTGCTCTCCGCTCAAAGAATTTAACTCTCTGGGGCGGAATTCCACCAATTCCGCACCCCCTTAGAGCTAATCTCAATAGATTTCCATCTTTTGGCTATGTAATTTTTAACTGCTGACAACATGTGAATAACTACCAGGTATAACAAGTGGGGCTATGTTGAAAAGAAACTTTTTAAATCAACCATTGCCAAAAAGTTGTACAGATTTGTAAATTAATAAAATTTGTAAATTTAAAGGAAAACTATCCGCAGATTAGGCAAAACTAAGCTCCGTATTGCGCACAGGCACCTGAGGATGAAGGTAAGAACCGAACCAACTGGCCCCCTCCACTGATAATCATTAGAAGCGGCTGGCCCCACTGCTCCACATGGTATTACAAGATACAGGGTTAAATTACAAACTACGCAAAATACAAATGGTGCAGAGGATTTTTTTTTTATGTCATGTCTTCCAGTACCTATCAACTGCTGTATTTCCTGCAGGAAGTGGTGTATTATTTCCAGTCTAACACAGTGTTCTCTGCTGCCACTGCTGTCTGTGTCAGAAAATGTCCAAAGCAGTAGCAAATACCCATAGCAAACCTCTCTTGCTCCGGTGTAACAGGCCAGAGTATACCCCCAGCCCAGACTATACCCGGGGTTAAAATGGCATAGGCTAGATTATACCCCGGGTATATTTTGGCCTAGGCTATTTTATACCCCGGGGTATATTTCAGCCTAGGCCAATTAATACCCCCTTAGGCCATTTTATACCCCCATGAAATAAGTAGCATTGAGTGATATACACAAGAAATACTTTTTTCTTTCTTTTTTTACATTTTATTGGGGATTCGGCTTTGTCTGCTGAGTTAAGCGAGAAGCTACTGGTGTAAATCTTAAAAATCTAAACACATAGGGCCACATGTATCATCCGGCGAACGGATGATTTTCGGCGGAAAGTGCCGATTTGCGTATTATTTTATACCCAAATGGCCGATTTGCGAATAAAATATTCGCAAATCGGCACTTTCCGCCGAATACGCCAGGGGGGCGGAAAGGGGGCGTGTAGTGGGCGGAACGGAGGGCGCGGACTCAGCGCGATTTACCATCCGTTCCGCCCAAATATACGCCAAAAACCTACTCCAGTCCTCAGCTGGCGTAGGTTTTCGGCGGTGCGCACCGGCACGCACAGGATTTATGTAGAGGCAGTCCGCCTCTACATAAATCTCCGTAGCGCCGGAGCTGCGGGGGCATTTTTAAGTCCGGCGTAAAAAACGCCGGACTTAATAAATCCCGCCCATAGAGGAGATTTATCAAACATGGGGGGAGATTTATCAAACATGGTGTAAAGTGAAACTGGCTCAGTTGACCCTAGCAACCAATTCACCTTTCATTTTCCAAAGAGTCTGTGAGGAATGAAAGGTGGAATCTGATTGGTTGCCTCCCCCATATGCCCTATTCACGTCGGAATTACGCCGCGGAGCGCTCCGCCGCAGAATCCCGCCGTGCTCAGTGTCTCACTGTGAGTGAAGGAGTAAAGGCGTCCGCTTCCTTCTGTCATTGTCCTGACATGTTAGTTCTTTGAGCAGAGAGCTGCGGCAGCGGAGGAGCGCGCCCTCTCCTTCACTCAAAGCAGCACATTGAGCACAGCGGGATTCCGCGGCGGAGCGATCCGCCGCGGAATTCCCTCATTTTTGCTCAGTGTGAATGGGGCCATAGGGGACATTTATTATTATAGGGGTTTTTTGGCTAATAAGGAGATTTTGTGCACTTCATAAATACCTGTCCAAGACTTATTACGATAAATCACCTCCTCTCCATGCAGGGGAGTTTTCGGGGCGCAGGTCCAAAGAAGCTTGCAGTATCAATAAAAAATATATTTATTAAAATTTCCTGCTCTGGAACTGCCCAGAGCAGGAGAGGTTTTCTATGGGGATTTGCTGCTGCTCTGGACAGTTCCCACGACTTATTACAAGTTTTGCGCTATTTTACATCAGTTTTCATTGCCTGCACCTTTTTTCAATGTATGCAAGGGAGAGGGGGTTGTTCTATTAACTAGTTTTCATTAGATTTGTCAAGTGCAAATTTTTATTTTTTGCGCAAAATCCTACACTAGCATAGCTTTGTAGCCAAGCTGTTTTAGACTGGGTTCACTCTGTGTTGTTGCAGTCCATTTTTTTAACCATTAGTTTTTTGGAAAATGGATAAGAAAAAAGGAAGCGTTTGTGTGCCTCCATTTTGAACAGTTTTTCCATTAATCAGTTTTTCCATTCCATAATAAAAAAAACGGATTAAAAATGTATCTTTATTTTAGCGTACACAAATACTGTGGTTGACCGCATTTTTGTGTACACTAAAAAAAATGTGTTTTGCTCCGTTTTTCAATCCATTCTTTTTTGTTGCAAAAAAGGATGAAAAAAAAAGAGACTGCAAAAAACGCATAAATAGTGCAATAAATTTTGCAAGATGTATCAGGGCACTTGCGTCTAATGATGATTTTTGCGCAACAACCGTAAAATTTTGCACAGCCCATAAAAAACTTAACAAGAGGAAGCAGCTGTGTGTCTGAGTGTAATAAAAAAACAAAACAAAAAAAAACGCACTTTTCAACAAATTAGAGATAAAGTGAAAAAAACTGTGAAGAGATAACATTATGACCTGGAGGGATATATTCTGGCCTAGGCTATTTTACACCCCCTGGTATAGAATATATTCCCTGGGGTATACTGTGGCCTAGGCTATGTTACACCCCCCTTGTATAGAATATATCCCCTCCTGTATACTGAGGGCAAGGCTATTTTACACCCCTGGTATAGAATGTATCCCCTGGGGTATACTGTAGCCTGGGTCAGAACTGAGAAAAACTGTGACATGATAACTTGGAGGGATATCGTCTGGCGGGGTATATTGTGGCCTGGGCTAGACTGTCCCCAGGTTTATAGTATAGCCTAGGCTATATTACACCCCTGGGTATGAAAATATATGCCCTGGTGTATACTGTTGCCTGGGCCAGGGGTGAGAAACCCAGTGAAGTAATAATACTATGGCCCGGAGAGATATAGCATGGGCTAGGTTATTTTACACCCTCAGGTGTAGGGTTTATCCCCCGGGGTATACTGTGGCCTGGTTCGACATTGGATGGATATATTCTGGCCTGGATGGGTATACTCTGGTCTAGGCTATGTTACACCCCAGGGTATAGTTTGGTCTAGGCTATTTTACACACCGGGTACAGTTTGGCCTAGGCTATTTTGTACCCGGGGTATATTCTGGCTTAGGCGATTTTATACCCCGGGGTATACTCTGGCCTAGGCTATTTTATACCCCGGGGTATATTCTGGCCTGGAGGGGTATAGTTTGGCCTAGGCTATTTTATACCCCGGGGTATATTCTGGCCTAGGCCATTTTTTACCCGGGTATAATCTGGACGGGGGTTAAACTGGCCTGCTACACTGGACAGTTCCTGACACTCCTGTTTTTACATAAAGTTGCCATAAAAATAGGTAACATTACAAACTTTTATGCATGTGCACAAATTTATTTCTACAAATGTTCACGTTGGCTTTTGGCTTATCTTCTTAAAAGACAATTTACCTGGGTCACCTTTTGGGCCAGGAAGACCATCTCTCCCATCTTTTCCAATAAAGCCTTGCAGTCCTTGGATAACTGAGCATACAACAGGTTTTTCTGAATCTTCACATGACAACAGAGGGAATGATGTCACTAGTAGGATGATAATCTTGACACAGAACTCCATACCTGTATGGCCATTTATACAGTAAGCACACTTTGTTATACTGCTTTTTTAGGGGGGGGGGGGGGGATTCATACAAAAACATGCACATATGCAGCAGATTGGAGGTTGTTTGATTCAATCAAGCTTGCAATGAAAATATGTAATTTAATATCCAATATTTCATTATCTCCTAATATCTAAATAAATCTCTATACAAATAGGAAGGTAGGGTAGTATTTATTCTACTGAGGTAGATGCAAATAAAGACTACTCAACCAGTGATAGTAGGAAACAATCTATTACCCACACCACCAGTAGCCATGATAGCAAGCCAAATAGTAAAAGTCATTCCTCATCCAATCATGGATGTCTACTCGTATGTTGGTATGGGGAGCGCTAGGTATATGCCCAGCAATAGTAATATGTATATAATCATGCAGGGGAAAAAATAACCAGCCGGCACTCAAGATTTCACTATAGATATATACATATGTAATGGCCCAGTCCGGTATATATTTTCAGGCATCTGGAGGTATATTGTTGCCATTGGCAACCCTGGACTGTCTCTATTGGGGCATATGTATTTGTTTCTTTTTCCTAGCCTCTCTTGTGGTGATATTTTAAATGAGCATTTTTTTCTGTCATATATTTATTTAAATATGTTGTTATATATTAATTTCTAATGATAAGTGTTGAGCTTGATCAGTGCTCCTCCCCTGCAACCCATCAGACTCTAGTGATTGGCCAGGGGAAAGCTGGCTCTGCCCACCTTCTACCCAGAGGAGTGTGTGGATCTTGAAACTTGTCAGTTGGGGATCTGGCTTTGCCAGAGTCACATCTAACCTCCCTGCATCACCTCAGTAATCCTGTCAGACTTGAGGGTCAGTCTTGCAACCTGAGTCTAGGCAGCTATAAGGTTTAATACATGTTCTCTAAGTCTCAGCAGGACATTCTCTATATTTATTAGTGCCTGCTGTCAGATTGGTTAACCTCTTAAGGACATAGGACGTACCAGTACGTCCTATGTCCTCACTTGCACTTCAAAGCGGGGCCGCGCGGCAGCCCCGCTTTGAAGT
Source organism: Dendropsophus ebraccatus (assembly GCF_027789765.1). NCBI lineage: Eukaryota > Metazoa > Chordata > Amphibia > Anura > Hylidae > Dendropsophus > Dendropsophus ebraccatus. Next base: position 79,305,940 of record NC_091461.1, read on the forward strand.
GCCGCGATCCCGGGTGCCGCGTGTAGCCCGGGACCGCCGCTATTAGCGGGCACGGTCTGATCGCCGTGCCCGCTAATTAGCTAATCGGAGGCAGCTGTCAATGTTGACAGCTGCCTCCGATTACCGGAGGCAACGTTTCCCTGGTGTCTAGTGGGGGAGATCGCTCCTCCGGGACCTTGTCCCGGAGGAGCGATCTCCGTTACTGATGCCGGCCGGGGACGCGTCCAAGATGGCGCCGTCCTCGGCTCGGCACTCGTTTGTTTCCGGCTGCAGCAGCCGAAAGCAAACGAGTGCCGATCTCATGGATCTCTGCAGCATATCTATGCTGCAGAGATCTCAATGAGAGATCCAAGTGTATATACTAGAAGTCCCCCAGGGGGGCTTCTAGTATATGTGTAAAAAAAAAAAAAAAAGTGTTGTTTATAGTAAAAAGCCCCCTCCCCTAATAAAAGTCTGAATCACCCCCCTTTTCCCAGGTTTTAAATAAAAGTAAACAAATAAATAAATAAACATGTTTGCTATCGCCGCGTGCGTAATCGCCCGAACTATTAATTAATCACATTCCTGATCTCGTACGGTAAACGGCGTCAGCGCAAAAAAATCCCAAAGTGCAAAATTGCGCATTTTTGGTCGCATCAAATCCAGAAAAAATTTAATAAAAAGCGATCAAAAAGACGTATATGGGCAATCAAGGTACCGATAGAAAGATCACATCATGGCGCAAAAAATGACACCTCGCACAGCCCCATAGACCAAAGGATAAAAGCGCTATAAGCCTGGGAATGGAGCGATTTTAAGGAACGTATATTGGTTAACAACGGTTTGAATTTTTTACAGGCCATCAGATACAATATAAGTTATACATGTTATATATCGTTTTAATCGTAACGACTTGAGGAACATGCATAACAAGTCAGTTTTACCCCAGGGTGAATGGCGTAAAAACACATTTCCCCCAAATAAAAGAAATGCGTTTTTTTTTTTTCAATTTCACCACACTTTGAATTTTTTTCTGGTTTCGCAGTGTACTTTATGCAAAAATTCAGCCTGTAATTGCAAAGTACAATTAGTGACGCAAAAAATAAGGGCTCATGTGGGTTTCTAGGTGGAAAAATGCAAGTGCTATGACCTTTTAAACACAAGGAGGAAAAACCGAAAACGTAAAAACGAAAATGGGCCATGTCCTTAAAGGGTTAAAGAGTCACTGTCGTTTTTGTTTTTTGTTTTTTTGCAGAAATCAATAGTCCAGGCGATTTTAAGAAACTTTGTAATTGGGTTTATTAGCCAAATATGCCATTATCTGCATTTAAAAAGCCTTTTCCCAGGTCCCCCCCCCCCTCCCTCCTCTTTTCCATCCACTGCAAAAAATCAGAAAATTGTGACTTGTTGCATGAGTCACACTCTGTTCCTATAGAAAGGGGAGGGGGGAGGGGGAAGGAGGGAGTTAGGGTCCATTTACACAGAAAGATTTATCTGACAGATTTTGGAAGCCAAAGCCAGGAATGGATTTGAAAAGAGGATAGATCCCAGTCTTTCCTTTATGACCTGATCTCTGTTTATAGTCTGTTCCTGGTTTTGGCTTCAAAGATCTGTCAGATAAATCTGTCTGTGTAAACGCACCATTAGCCGGCAGCAGAAAGCCGACAACAAAGGCAGGAGCTGGGTTACAGCTGTAATCAGAGGTCAGGGAGGTCAGTGCTGATGGTCAGAGGAGATACAGGGTGAGGTATTTGTAGATTAACTCTTTGTTGCCCTGTTTTGGTCTTTTATTTAGCTCTCTCCATAGGAGAACAATGAAGACAGGGGGGAGAGCTTCAAACTGCTTTTTCATGATAAAAATGCATTTTTCGGCTAATAAACCTAATTAAAACGTTTCTTAAAATCGCCTGGACTGTTGATTTCTGCAAATAAATTTCACGACAGTGACACTTTAACCTCTTAAGGACCCATGACGTACCGGTACGTCATGGATCACTGTCACTTAAGGACCCATGACGTACCGGTATGCGGGTCCTTTAAGAGGGCGCCGCAGACCTGCCGCATGCGATCGGGAGAGATGGCCTGCAGAATTACACTGCAGGCCATCTCTCCCTGTCGGCATGGGGGGTTGTTAACCCCCCCCCCCATGCCGACGATCGCCGCTATTGGCTTATCAGTTCAGATCAGCCAATAGCGGCGATCGGAACCTTTCCGGGCCATCGGTGACCCGATGACCCGGAAAAAATGGCGGTCGGTGCTGTCCGAGGACGGCACCGACCGCCATTACTGTAAAAAGTAATGGTGGTCACGGTGCCACCGGCCCGATCGCCGTGAACGGCTGTCCGGTACCAGCCGGCCGTTCACAGCGATCAAAGTCCCCAAAAGTTATAAATACCTGCTCTGGACCCCTCAGCTAGGTAGCTGAGGGGTCCAGAGCAGGTATTTGTACATTACTCAGCTGTCCCGGGGTCCTGATCGGCGTCTTCGGGGTTCGCGGTGTCCTTGTCTTCTGGTCGGGTCATCGGCTCCTTCTGTGACGTCCCGTTCGTCTTTTTTCGGCTCCAGCGTCGTCTTTTTTCGGATCTTGCGCTCTGCTGCCCTCTAGCAGCTGATAAGTGTAATACACTTATCAGCAGCTATAGGGATGTTCAGTAAGTAATAAAGGTTTTTTTTTTTTTCCAATTTTTTTTTTTCTATTTTCCGCACCCTATCGCCGCTGAGTGTTGCTCAGCATCGCACGAAAGTGCGCTGCTAATCAGCAACTCCTCCTTTTTGGCGTAGGGTGTTTTTTTTCTATATCCTACTGCCACGGTCTGCTGATAAGTGCCGCACATAAGTGCGGCATTTATCAGCAACACCATTTTTGGCGTAGGTTTTTTTTTTACACTTACTGTAAAATAACACGTAAAAACCACTACATTACACCACACTACACTACATTGAATAAAGTTTGACACTACACCACTACATACCCCATATACCAATCCCTATATAAAAGTGGCCCCCGGCGTGTTTTCGGTATCAGACGCATACGATATTATTGCCTCCGACACCGAAACAGCCAGTGAGGATGAATGGGGGGATCTTTCGTTCCTCCATTCATCCTCTTCCTCCAGTGACGTGTCTGGGGGTAGCGTAGCGTACGCTGCCTCCCAGACACGTCTTTTCCGCCAGTACCGTCCCAATAAGAGATGACGGTATGGCGTGAAATTCTACTAACTCTGTGAGAGTACCTCAGGGTACACTTACAGATTTAGGGTACGTGCACACTGCGGAATGGCGAAGGATAACCCTTTGTGCATTCTGCAGCTGGCACCCGCCAGCGGACTGATGCAGGCGAGTGTCTCCACCCGTGTCATAGACTCCATGTTATGCACGGGCGGATTCCATTGTCCGTCCAAAGAATGAATACGTTGGACGGAGAGCGGAATCTGCCCGTGCATAGAATGGAGTCTATGACAGACGGAGACGCGCGCCCGCATCAGTCCGCCGGTGGGTGCCAGCTGCGGAATGCACAAAGGGTTATCCTTCGCCATTCCGCAGTGTGCACGTACCCTTAGAGTGTATAAAGGAAGGGACAGCCGAATCCAGCCCCCACAATGCCCCCCCATCCTCCGAGATAGTGGGAAGATCGTTCGGAAACTGATCTTCCCACTGCTGGATAAAGTTTACCACCCGTACGGTGATAACTTTTATACCAGCACCCCCTCTTCTGGTCCCTCGCTGCCCGAGCTACTGTAGCTTACGGCACGATCCGAAAATATCAGAAGCAGTAATAAAGCCCTAATATTTAGCAGCCATTGAGCGGACCCAGCGCTTCTGGATATGAAGGACCCCGTATGGCACCAGGGCAACATTTTCCAGGTGACGTCCCCCACACTGGAAAACAGGAGACCCCAGAAGAAGTGCAGAGTGTGGCGTAACAGGGGGATCAGGAAGGACACCATTTTCCAGTGTGACACCTGTCCTGATCACCCCGGCCTCTGCATACTGGATCGCTTCAAGGCGTACCACACGTCATTGGGGTTCTACATTTTCAAAATTCTGTCCCTTATTCCTATTTCAGGGGTCACGTTGGTCCAGGGATTATTCTGATCGCCATTATCGAGTCGGGAAGGAATTTTTTCCCTGTGATGAGGCTACTGTCGTCTGCCTTACGAGGGTTTTTTGCCTTCCTCTGGATCAACACAGGTTGAATTTGATGGACACCTGTCCTTTTCAACATTATAAACTAATAATTGGCCTAATACCCCCAAATAAATTAGAATTGTCCCTTTTCCCCAGCTGAATAGGTATGGCCGCCATTCCCATTAGAGGATGCCATGATGCAATTACAAACCCTCTGTGCTGCCAGGGCAGTAGAAACCGCCCACAAGTGACTTCATTCTGGAAACTACATCCCATAAGGAATCTAACAAGGGGGGCAGCGGGTATATGGCCCCCTGGTGGCCACATTTGGGACGTGAAAATGAAAAAAATTGTATTTTTTATTTTCACGCCACATGTTCTACACATGTGCCTGTCACCAGTGGGGTCCATATGCTCACTGCACCCCTCGTGTAATTTCCAGAATGGGGTCACTTGTGGGGGGTTTCTACTGTCCTGGCAGCACAGGAGCTTTGTAATTGCGACATGGCCTCCATCCTCCATTCCAGCCTCTAAATGGCGCTCTGTCCCTTTGGTGGCTTGCCCTGTGCCCATATGGCACATGTGGGGTATTTTCGTACTCAGGGGAAATTACCCTACACGTTTTGCATTTATTTTCTTTTTTAACCCCTTGTGGAAATGGACAAAAAATCAAGGCTAGACCAACATTTAGTGTAATTTTTTTTTAAATTTTTACTCTGAATCATTGATCTTGTCATGATTTTTTTCATTTTCACAAGGGGCTAAAAGATAAAAAAAAACACAAAATGTGTAGAGCAATTTCCCCTGAGTACGGAAATACCCCACATGTGGACATAAAGCGCTATGCGGGTGCAGGGTAAGCCTCCAAAGGGAAGGAGCGCCATTTGTTTTTTTGAGGCTTGATTTGGCTGGAATGCATTTCGAGGGGCCATGTTGCATTTAAAAGGCCCCTGTGTTGCCAAGACAGTTGAAACCCCCCACAAGTGACCCCATTATGGAAACTACACCCCTCAAGGAATGTAACAAGGGGTGCAATGAGGATATGGACCCCTTGATGACGGGCACATTTGTGCCGTGAAAGTGAAAAAATTAAATTTTTCACTTTTTACGTCACATTGTTCCACATTTGTGCCCGTCACCAGTGGGGTCCATATGCTCACTGCACCCCTTGTTAGATTCCGTGAGGGGTGTAGTTTCCAGAACGGGGTCCCTTGTGGGGGATTTCCAGTGTTTTGGCAGCACGAGGGCTCTGTAAATGCGACGTGGCCCTTGAAATCCATTCCAGTGAAATCCAGCTTCCGAAAGCCAATTGGCGCTCCTTCCCTTGGGAGGCTCGTGCTGCTCCCGCTTGGCACTTTATGTCCAGATGTGGGGTATTTCTGTACTCGGGAGAAACTGGGCTACATGTCTTGTGGTTTTTTTTTTCCTTTTATCCCTTTGTGAAAATGAAAAATTAAAGGCTAGAACAACGTTTTAGTGTAAAAAATACTTTTGTCTTTTTTCACGTCCTTAAGGGGTTAAGTGTTAGAGAGTCTCCCATTCACCGTCCACATTTTCCTGGCTTCCAAGTTAGTGAGTTCATGCGTCTTCCTCCTGCATGTCAGTGAGCGTCGACAGCGTCATTGTCTCTCAAGTCAGTATGTTCATGCGTCTTCCTCCTGCTTTTCAGTGAGCGTTGGCAGCGTCAAGTCTTTCGGTAACTTCAATTATCTATATATACACATACCTTATCAAGGCTGGAAACCACAGAGTTCCTTGAAGAAGTATATCAACATTACCCTTGTAATCCTATTTACCAAATCCACGTTGCAGTGACTAAGGTGACCACTCTGGGGCTAGGGATGCTGATCAAGCCAACATATGTTTACTGTGAGATGCCTCTTATTTTGGAGTGTACTAAGCAGTTTTTTAAATAAAGTTTCCATATACTTTCACCGCTACTGTGTAAAGACTTTTATTAACCCCTTAACAACATAGGGCGTATATTTACGCCCTGTTGCTGTTAAGGACGTTCAGAGCGGGGCCGCGCGGCGACCCCGCTCTGAACCGCGGCGGTCCCGGGTGCCGCTTATAGCCCGGGACCGCCGGTATTAGCGGGCACGGTCCGATCGCCGTGCCCGCTAATACAGTAATCAGATGCAGCTGTCAAACATGACAGCTGCATCCGATTACCGGACGCAGCACTTCCCTGGTGTCTAGTGGAGGAGATCGCTCCTCCGGGATGTTATCCCGGAGGAGCGATCTCCGTTTCTGAAGCCGGCCGGGGACCGCTCCAAGATGGCGCCGTCCCTGACTCGGCACTCGTTTACTTCCAGCTGCAGCAGCCGGAAGTAAACGAGTGCCTATCTCATGGATCTCTGCAGCATATCTATGCTGCAGAGATCTCTATGAGAGATCAGAGCACTTATACTAGAAGTCCCCCAGGGGGGCTTCTAGTATAAATGTAAAAGTTAAAAAAAAAGTGTTGTTTATAGTAAAAAGCCCCCTCCCCTAATAAAAGTCAGAATCACCCCCCTTTTCTCAGGTTATAAATAAAAGTAAATAAATAAATAAATAAAAAAACATATTTGCTATCGCCACATGCGTAATCGCCCGAACTATTAATTAATCACATTCCTGATCTCGCACGGTAAATGGCGTCAGCGCAAAAAAAAATCCCAAAGTGCAAAATTGCGCATTTTTGGTCTCATCAAATCCAGAAAAATTGTAATAAAAAGCGATCAAAAAGTCGTATATGCGCAATCAAGGTACCAATAGAAAGATCACATCATGGCGCAAAAAATGACACCTCACACAGCCCCATAGACCAAAGGATAAAAGCGCTATAAGCCTGGGAACGGAGCGGTTTTAAGTGACGTATATTTGTTGACAATGGTTTGAATTTTTTACAGGCCATCAGATACAATATAAGTTATACATGTTACATATGTTTTTAATCGTAACGACTTGAGGAACATATATAACAAGTCAGTTTTACCCCAGGGCGAATAGCGTAAAAACACATTTCCCCCAAATAAACAAAATGCGTTTTTTTTTCAATTTCACCATACATTTATTTTTTTACTGGATTCACAGTGTACTTTATGCAAAAATTCAGCCTGTCATTGCAAAGTACAATTAGTGACGCAAAAAATAAGGGCTCATGTGGGTTTCTAGGTGGAAAAATGCAAGTGCTATGGCCTTTTAAGCACAAGGAGGAAAAAACGAAAATGCAAAAATCGAAATTGGCTCTGTCCTTAAGGGGTTAAAGATATTCCCCTGCGTGTATGCTGAGAGGAGAAGGGCCCCGGCACCCTCGGACCCCATCGTGAAAGCAAGGTTACAGAAGGTGAGCTCTAAGGTTGCACTACACCACCCAGCAACAACCCCTCAGTATATTACAGTACACCGCATATATATATATATATATATATATATATATATATATATATATATATTTATATATATACATGTATGTCCAAATAAGAATATATAGAATGCTAAAAATTAACTTACTCTCCTTTTGGGGTAGGGAACAGTTGTTTGCTCCAAAACCCTCTTCAGGATCGCAATCCGAAATAGAGGAGTATGGTCACTGAGGTACTGTATAGGTCCTCTCTGTAGTGAATGTTCACTGGATGTTACCACTCTTTACAGCAATATCTAGAGATGAGCAAAGCAGCCGAAAATGTATTTCACGAGCTTAAAAAATTTATTGTCAAATTCGTTAAGATTCGCAAACCTAGGGGGGGGCGTGTCTGACCGCCCAGCAAGATGGCCGCTTGTTAGAGGAGCTCCGCTCCTAGCCGCCTGCTACATGAGCAATCTGCCTGTCCTGCCGCCCGTTTGCCCGCTCCTCATCGCTGGTAACCCACACAAGCTCACCGGGCACTATAGAGCTCGCCGTTCACGGCGTACATTACCCCAGAGACAGAGGAGAGGTGCCCTGGGAGCCGAAGGTGACAGCTGCACCCGCCATCTTGGATCACGTGGGGTTGCGGCGCTGCGGCTCCACACAGCAGAGAAGGAGCCTGTGCTGCGTCCTGCAAGATCTTGAGGCACGGAGAGGCTGCACTTCAACCCAGTACGCCGCTCGGCCCCACACAGCACCCGGACTCATCCCGCCTGTCATATCTCCCAGACGGGAGGCCTGTGAGTACAGTGCTTGGCGCCATCTTAGCCCTCCCCCTGACTGCCTGTCAGCTCCAGAGGCCTGCGGGAGGCGATCACACACAGTGACTGTGGGGCAGAGAGTGGGGGCTTCACTACACAAGGCTGAACTCCTACCCCTGCTAAATATTGCCCGACACATATTGCCCTGGGACTACTCCCTCCTGCCCCACTGAAGTGAAGTACAGTATACTGGCGAGGAGTCGCCACCATATTGCACACTGCCGGGCTGGAGATCGCAGGGTCCCAGACCCCCTCCCCCTTTAGGGCTACAAACTCTCTTCCTGCACCTTCGCAGTCCCTACACCAAAAGTCGCTGCTGCAATATTTCACCCCTAAACATGACACTAACTCTCTCCAACAGAGACTTGCATGCGCAAAATCAGACATCTGACACATTGCATATCAGTGAGGCGAACCCTGCCTATTCTTCAGACATAAATATGCCTTTCAGAAGTTCTAGGAACTCTACTTCAGTAAAGAAGGGTCCTGCAGCTCACACTCGGCAGCACATGGGTAGTCACTCGCAGCATGAAGAAGATTATAACATGACCCCGTCTGTATTGACCTCTGCCAAAGGATGGCGTTCCTCCTCTGAATCCTTACAAGAAGATGCAGCAGAGCAACATAGGTCCCCATCCACAGCTTCCTCAGACCTGCGTTCACTATTGCAAACTCTGCCCACTAAAGCAGACTTTCAAGCCCTGGTTACTGAGGTGAGGGAGGCATGCCGGGCTGAAATTGCGCACATACGCAAAGACCTGAAACATGTTGCTGAGCGGGTTGAGAGCTTGGAGCATGCCCATGATGATACTAGGAAATACGTTTCCAGACTCCAAAAACACGTGGTGCTAACCACTAATCACCTACAAGAAACGACAAGACACTTGGAGGATCTGGATAACAGAGGCAGGAGACACAATATCTGGGTCCAGGGCCTCCCTGAAGCATCCCCTGAGGACTTACACACAGTGCTGCAGTCTATATTCAATGGAATCCTGGGGTACCCTGAAGAAGCTACCGTTCAATTGGACCGGGCACACCGGGCCCTTTGACCCAGGAATGCTACCACACAACCTAGAGATGTTATTTGCTGCGTTACTGACTATGCTACCAAAGAACTGATTATGAACAAAGCGCGGCAACTGGATGTCATCACCTATCAGGGGCATACAGTACAACTTTTTCTGGATTTGTCGTGGCTAACGCTACAGAAGAGACGTCACCTAAAGCCCTTATTGAACTTACTGCGGTACCATAATATCCCTTACAGATGGGGGTTCCCTTTCGCCCTTATTGCCCGAAAGAATGGCCAGACGGCGACCTTGGTCTCTTTTGCGGATCTGGAGGACTTTTGTGGATCCCTGGAAATCCCCCGCCCAGACATCTTAGATTGGGAGATCCCGCTCCCATCTAGGCCCCCGCCATCTGAGCAGCAGAGAGTCGAGGCACAGAAGAGAAAGTCTACTCCGTCCAAGTCTCCCCCGGGACTTCCCCCTCGCTGATACCCCGGATCTCCCTCTGTGATAGTCAATGCTTGCTGAGGAATATACACCTGATACTGTTGTATTGTTACTTTTGGGATTCTAGAAATACTCTATGCCTTGGGACAAGATGCTTTGAACGGTTCACCCTACGTTTGGTTCGGGAGGGTGGATAGGATGTCTGAGTTATATTATTGTCTTTGGCCCTCTTTTTGTTCTTTACAGTTTACAGTTTGCTGGTTTATATGTTTAATGGGGTCCGGGTATAACGGGTTCAAGCGATGCACCTGGCATTAGGTTGGTGCCAAGATAGTTAAGACACTTATGCCCATTTGGCGGTTGAGCGCTCTCTTTCTCTTACTGAGAGTATACAAGTTACAGTTCTTTCCCAATTACCTGATAGATCTTGCTGGGTTAGTCCAGACACCTTTTTCCCCCCTTCCTCCTAGGGGTATTTTTTTGGGGGGGAGGGTCCATTGGATCCCCCCTTTTCTCCTTCGGAGCGGGGGGGGGGGGGGGGGCAGTGAACCCTTTTCTCTGTGGGCTGCATTTGCCTGATTGTGATTACTTGACCCCACTATAGGACTCCCAGGGTGCCCTCGCGGTCATCCGTAGGGTTCCCTGGTTAAGTTGACTGTGAGTTTAGTTTGTTTATTAATATTGTTTTTTTCCTTTTATTGATCTCTTACGTGACTTTTTCTCTTTGGCTTAGTTTGTATCCACCCCTGTTTGTCGTCTACCACTTCCCTAGTGTTTTTGCCCTTCCCTTCCTACAGACGAGGTCCTTCTAATCCCTGGTGAGTACATTCCACATCTTTTTTTTTTATTTGGGGATAGGTGCTGCTGCGCTCTGGGAGATGGTCCGGTTGCTTACCTTAAATGTCCATGGCCCGAACACCAACGCAAAGCGTAGGTTAGCTCTTACTGAGTTTTTCGCCTCAAAGGCCGAAGTTACCCACTATGACTCCACTGGCAACTTTAATTTTGCAAAACACAAGTTCCCCTCCTCATATTCGGCATGCTGTAACAGGAAAAAAGCGGGAGTAGCAATCCTGCTAGCTAGACACTGCCCCATTCAAATATCTACAGCGGAGGTAGACCCTGCTGGCCGCTATCTTATTCTTCAGGGGTCCTACAAAGGCTCCCCAATTACCCTGTGTAATGTATACGTTCCCAACGCCCACCAAATAAGATTTCTTCGTAAGCTTCTACTGAAACTATCACGATTACCCCCCTCTACACTTATTCTTGGGGGAGATTTTAATATGATATTCTCTGAACAGATGGACCGCTTTTCTCTGACCCGCCCACAAACTCCCGCTATATGACCTGTGGCGGATTAACCACCCAAGAGACAAGTCATATTCATTCTACTCGTCCCCTCATAAGACCTTCACGAGAATTGACTACTTTTTTGGCAATATTATGGGACTTCGGCTTATGTCACATGCCTCCATGGGTATTATCTCATGGTCAGACCATGCCCCTGTTTTATTAGACCTTAAGGATACTGCTCCCCATGTGAGGTCCTGTCACTGGCGCCTTATTGAGTCGCTTTTAACCCCCCCCCCCCCCCCCCCCCCACCTACGAGACTCTCTCTCTTCCTCCCTAGCGGCTTATTTTACAGATAATCTGGGTTCTGTTGGGTCTCTGGTGGTTTTGTGGGAAGCCCATAAGGCGGTTATGAGGGGCCATTGTATCTCTCTTAGCTCCAAATTAAAGAAAGATAGAACCTATAGGATGGAGAAGTTGTCTGCTCAGTTGCGGAAACGGGAAGCTGATTTACTAACCGCTCCTTCACTGCCCTTACTTCGGCGGGTCATAGGCCTCCGGGCGAAGGTGAAGAATTTGGCTTTACACAAAGTTGAGAAGCTGCTTCTCTATACTAGGCAAAAATATTATGAACGGGGCAATAAAGCCTATACACTATTAGCCAAGCAACTCCGGGATCGCACGGAGCAACAAACTCCTCATGCACTAAGAAATAGAGATGGTGTCCTGCTCCATGACCCCTCAGCCATAGCTGAGCAGTTTCGGGAGTACTTTACCCGCCTTTACAATCTACCATCCACGTTGCCAGGAGACTCAGCAGAACACGTAAGACTCTTAGATGAGTTTCTTGCGGGATGTCGCCTCCCCAGGTTGCCATCAGAGGCGCGGGAGGTTTTAAATGCGGAAATATCCGCGGAGGAACTGGAAGGCATAATGAAAGACCTACCCACCGGTAAATCCCCTGGTCCTGACGGTCTCACGTACTTGTACTACCGCACTTTTGCGCCGACCTTGACTCCCCATCTACTAAACCTCTTCAACGCATTTCTAGCAGGGACCCCTCTTCCCACGACATTGACCCATGCTTATATATCTTTAATCCCCAAACCGGGCAAAGACCCTGCTGATTGCAGTAGCTATCGCCCAATCGCCCTCTTGAATGCTGATCTCAAGTTATTTACGAAGGTTCTTGCTACTCGCCTGTCGACATGGTTACCACAACTTATTGATAAGGACCAGGTCGGGTTTGTTCCTTGTCGACAGGGGGGTGACAACACCAGGAGAGTCATCGACCTGATTGATGCGGTTAATAGGGAGGATGGGTCAGCCTTGCTGTTAGGCCTTGACGCAGAAAAGGCCTTTGACCGTCTGAGCTGGCCTTTTATGACACGGGTCTTAGAAACATTCGGTATAGATGGAGCCTTTCTCAGAGCGGTCGAGGGCCTGTACTCCTCTCCCACGGCCTCTATAAAATTCCCGCATGCAATGTCAGGGACGATCTCTACCCACAATGGCACCCGCCAGGGGTGCCCGCTTTCACCGCTAATTTTTGTGATGTGTATCGAGCCACTGGCGGCTGCCATTAGAAACCACCCGGATATACATGGGGTTCAAATTCGTGGGAAGGATTATAAACTCTCCCTTTTCTTGGACGATGTTTTGCTGACCCTGACTCAACCGCATATTTCTCTCCCTAATCTCCATGCTCTCTTAACTGACTTCGGCCACCTGTCAGGATATAAGGTGAATGCATCCAAAACTGAAGCCCTGTCTATTCCCCAGTCCATCATTAACTGCCTTGAAGAGAAATTTCACCTATAACTGGAAAACTGATGCGCTCAAATACCTAGGGGTTCAAATCACTAATTCCTACTACTCTCTCTATGCCCACAATTTTCCTAAATTATTTGCGGAAATTCGAACCCTACTGGATAAATGGAATTCCCTACCTATTTCTCTACTAGGGAGGATAGCAGCAGTCAAGATGACGATTCTGCCTAAAATCCTATATTACTTTGAGACTCCGATCCAGGTCCCTATGAGTGCTCTTAAGGCAATTCAAGCCTCCATCCTGCGTTTCGTGTGGGCTCATAAACGCCACAGAATAGCAAAAAATATTTTACAGGCTCCCAAGTCCTCGGGGGGCTAGCTCTCCCGGACTTGGTCTGTTACTATTGGGCGGCACATCTTCGCCACATTCCAGCCTGGTCGGCGCACTTAGCCTACACGAAATGGATGGTATTGGAGAAACTGTGGATAGCACCCGTACACCCCAACTCCTTCTTATGGTCCACCTCTGATACCCCCCTTCAGGGACCGGCATTGGGCCCTATGACCCACACGAGGCACATTTGGCGTACATGCATCAGAAAGTTCCCCTTAGTCTCCAAATGCTCCCCAATGACCTCCTTTCTCTTTCACCCTGGCCTCCTGGACAGCTTGACGAGTGGTATGTCTAGAGCAGGGCACTCCAATAAACTATTTCGATTTGCTGATATTGTTAACCCTAGAGACCGGTCTCTCCTTCCTTACTCTGTGTTGGCTGCTGAATATGACCTACCTCCCATAGCGCAGTATCAATATCTCCAGATAAAGCATTTTATGTCCACCCTTTTCTCTACCACTACGGTCTCCCTCCCCATGGACTTTGAGAGGCTGTGTAAGGCAGGAGTATCCACCAAGGTCCTTATTTCTGATATATACCATATTCTGAAGAGCCTCCCTCCTGATGAGGATGTGAGAAATCCTTATATGGCGCGTTGGGAAGCATTGTTTGGTAGACAACTTCCCCAGTCTGTATGGCGTGTGATATGGGATAGAGCTGCTAAGACCTCCATATGCACAACTTACAAAGAAAACCAATATAAACTAATGTTGTTCTGGTATCACACACCCGAATTCCTCCATGCGATGAATCCCACGATACCTAATGTTTGTTGGAGATGCCAGGGGGGTGTGGGTTCTCTCCAGCACATTTACTGGTCTTGTCCCCTAATAGCCTCTTATTGGGCAATGGTGAAGGATCTGATCAAGGAAGTTGTGGGCATGGAGATAGCACCTGACCCAGTTTTCTATCTCTTCAATATCCCACCTATGATGTTGGGGCGCAAGACCATGAAATTGCTCCTCCATATTCTCACAGCCGCGCGCTGCCTGGTAGCTAGGTTTTGGAGGCAGACGGTCTCTCCTACACGAAATGACTTATATGCTCGCATTCTTGATGTGAGGAACATGGAACACTTAACGGCCATGCTTAACAACAGATTAGATCATCTCAAACAGGTCTGGAACTTGTGGGATGTTTTCTGGGCTGAAAAGGAATCTATGGGTATCAGGCCCCATCGTACTACCTGTCCCCCAAACGATAGGGATCCCTCTCCGTAGACCTTCCCCCTTGTGTCTTGTGTCCTGCCTGTCCCCTCCCTCTCCTCTGTGTTATGCCCGGTTTACGGTTGTTCATTCTACTGTACTTTAATTCGGTTGTTCTCTTATCTTTTATTTTTTCCCTTGTTTTTTTTTTTAGTCCAATACAGCGTGAGCAATAACTTTATTCATTCATGCGCCTGACTGTAGGATCTGACTGTTTCTTTGTATTGCGATACTTGCATATGCCTTTTGATTATTGGACATGTTGTTTTGTACATTGGCTGTTTATGAAAAAGAAAAAATCCTTTCAATAAAAACACAATAAAAAAAAAAAAAAAAGATTCGCAAACCTATGACAGAAGGATGAATTTGTTAATGTATGTTTTTGTAAAAGTGTCGAAAATTGGAAAATCACAATAAAAAAAAAAAGTTTTTTAGCTAATCGTCCAATTTCCACCATGGATAGTAGTGGACATTGGTGGAGCAGCGGCGGAACATGAATTTTCTCCAAGGAAAGCAGTGGACATCAGTGGAGAAGTGGAATAACATCAATTTTCTCCCAGGAAACCAGTGGACATCGGTGGAGCAGCGGCGTAACATCAGCTTTTTTCCAGGAAAACAGTGGACATCGGTGGAACTGCAGCGTAATATCAGTTTTCTCCCAGGAAAACAGTGGAAATCAGAAGAGCAGCGGTGTAACATCAATTTTCTCCCAGGAAACCAGTGGACATCAGTGGAGCAGCGGCGTAACATCAGCTTTCTCCTAGGAAAACAGTGGACATCGGTGGGGTAGCGGCGTAACATCAGTTTTCTCCCAAGAAAGCAATGGACATCAGTGGAGCAGGAGGTCAGGACAGTTTCTAGGTAATTTTGGCAACAGGGCAGATCTTGATAAAAGTGTTCCCCCTCTCAGTTCAGCCCTGGGGAAGGAAGGGGGGCTTTTATCAAGATTTGGGTTGGAAGAAGCAGTGTGTGTATTACGGCATAGAGCGGTGTCGCACCCCTACCAAATAATGTTCAACTGAATACAAAAACATCATTCAGTGACTTAAAGGTGACATCTTCTTTGATCTGAGGCATCACTTTCCTTTCCTTTTCCATCCGGCCCAGACCTCCATAATGATTTATTGCAGCTACAATTCATCTCTTCAGAACCTGCCAGACAAACATCTCAGGCTGTGCATTCACGGCTGCTTCTGCCATGAGACGGAATGAGCATTCCACCTCAGGCGGCAGATTCTGCGGTCCTGCAGGGAGCGGCATAATGTTCCCCCTGCTGTCATTTTAGTTAAGTTTCACTTAACAAAAATGACAGCAGCCCTACAGCAGCTCACCTGTCTCGCCACAGCCGTCCCGCTGCCCACGCTCACCACTGTCTACACGTCCCGCCAGGCTCCCGCAATGTCACCCACCCATAAGGTCCCAAACTGTAGTAATTCTGCTGTTTGGTGAAGTAAATCAGCTGGAAGCTGTGTGACCTCCATTACACTGACATACAGGATGCTGGGAGAGCTGTGTGACCTCCATTACACTTACATACAGGATGCTGGGAAATCTGTGTGATCTCCATTTCACTGACATACAGGATGCTGAGAAAGCTGTGTAACATCCATTACACTGACATACAGGATGCTGGGAAAGCTGTGTGACCTCTTCTACAATGTCATAGAGGATGCTGGGAAAGCTGTGTGACCTCTATTACACTGACATACAGGATGCTGGGAAAGCTGGGTGACCTCCGCTACACTGACATACAGGATACTGGAAAAGCTGGGTGACCTTCATTGCACTGACATATAGGATGCTGGTAAAGCTGTGTGACCTCCATTACACTGACATACAGGATGCTGGGAAAGCTGTGTGACCTCCGCTACACTGACATTCAGGATGCTGGAAAAGGTGTGTGACCTCCATAACACTAACAAACAGGATGCTGGGAAAGCTGTGTGACCTCCAATACACTGACATATAGGATGCTGGGAAAGCTGTGTGAACTCCAATACACTGACATACAGGATGCTGGGAAAGCTGGGTGACCTCCATTATATTGACATACAGGATGCTGGCAAAGCTAGGTGACCTCCATTACACTGAAGGGGCAGGGCTTATCATCACGGGGGGGCTCGGGCTTATCGGGACTTATCCGGGGCTCCCTCTGTGCAGGATTGCCCCCACCCACCCCTTTATTAGCCCCCACAAGTGACTCACCTCTCAGTCTGATCCTCACAGCTCCTCTTCTGGGTGAATCCGTCCTCTTCTGGCACCTGCACAGGAAGCCCTTGTGTCTCTGCCCTGGCGCTGTTCCCTTTAGCTGTGCGTGTGTCTTTAAGGCATACGCACAGCTAAAGGTCGTTCTGGCCGGGGATCTGGAACTTAGATTCCAGATCCCCGGGCAAGCCCTGAGAATGCGGGAGGTGGGTACTGTCGGGCGCTGCAGGGATCTGGTAGCAGAAGCACTTCAACCCCGAAGGGGCCTAGCACAGACAGTTGAGCTTAAAGGGAACCTATCACCACCCGGTGCCGGGGTGACAGGCTCCCGACCCCCCGCTACAGCCCCCTATACTCACCTGATTCCGCCGGGTGCCGCTTCTGGAGCCGGTCGGGTCACGGAGATCTCAGCCGCTGCAGCCCGACGCGCGCACTGAGAGATGAGTCCAACGCTCATAGAGAATGACAGGCGAGTCCAGTGCTCCGTCATTCTCTTTGAGCGTTGGACTCATCTCTCAGCACGTGCGCCGGGCTGCAGCAGCTGAGATCTCCGTGACCCGACCGGATCCAGAAGCGGGACCCGGCGGGATCAGGTGAGTATAGGGGGCTGTAGCGGGGGGTCGGGAGCCTGTAGCGAGACTTTCCTTTTTTTTTGTTAAAATATTAGAGAAATGAAAGAAAGACCCCAATTTTTAGATCCCCAGAACTTTTTTTTTAACATGTCAATTAAAATTAATGTAATCCAACAGTTGAGCTGAATGGGTCATCCAACCTCCAAAAAAACTTAAAGAAATTAAAACCTAGTCAATTGGGATAGACTAAAACAGGTCATAAAACCCCATCAGCAAAAGAGAAAAAAATAAATACCAGAAAAGACAAGATTCAAGATGGATTTACACTGATTATATTAAACAAAAGAGTGGCTATTTTAGGTTTTCCTACTGTAGTCTATTTTCTTTAAAAAAAATAAAATAATAATAATAATAATAATGGCTTAAATAATAACCTTGCTGAATCTGGCCCTCTAGCTTTTTCCAAGACACGCATACATACAAAGTGCAAGACGAAACTTACGTGTGCCTCTTGGGGTTTTTAAGCTGTCTCCAGCTTAAAGCGACACTATCAGTAGCTGTGTCTCTCAGTAGTAGATAGCCACTACTTTCACCCCTCTCCTCACCCACATTGTTTCTAAATTCGCTAAATGCTCTTATGCAAATTACTTGCTTAAGAGCATTTAGGGCGTTGCTCGGGGCCAGAGAGCATCAACGCAACCCGCCTGCCCCGTCCCGCCCACTATGCATATTCATAACTGCATAGTGGGCTCTATACACGCCAGCTGCACAGGCACCTGGCCCTTTTGACTCCTGACCCAGTGTCCTTACATGGAAGCTGTTGTCAGTTAGTTGTCAGTGGCACAAACTGGATTTGCTGCTGCTCCTCCTTTGAAGATGATGATGGATGATGATGATGTTACACATGGCTGCCAGGTGGAGTCTATCATCGTCATCATCTTCTACCTCCTCCTTATCATAGTCAGGGATGAAGTTCTCCACCCCCAACTCATCATCAGCCTGCTAGCCTACAACCTTCCCCTGCCTAACCCCCCTCACTGCTCTCATGTGGCGGCTCAACTTCTCCTTCCTCCATGACATCCTCTACATCTGACATGTTAAACTCAGTCCCTCCAGCTGTTTTAAAACTACAATTCCCATCATGCCTAGACAGCCAAAGCTAAAGCTTTGGCTGTCCAGGCATGATGGGACTTGTCGTTTTGCAACAGCTGGAGGGCCTGAGTTTGACATCCCTGCTCTACATTGAATGTTTGGGGTTCCATTGTAAGAATTGTAACATTCACATCACAAGGTCTCTCCTCTGACAGTCACCACTGAGCTATCTGACCTCTAAATAGCACTGTGAATAGCTCCCCCGCTGAGCAATACTTTGTTCTCCGCTCTCAGCTGCCAGCTAATCTCCCTCCTTCCCCCTCCCCTCTTCATAGACCAGACAGATCCGACTGATGAAAAAACAGTCGAGATTTCCTGATTCTGAGTAGTGGATGACAGAAAGGAGAGGAGGGGGGACCTGGGAAAAGGCTTTTACATGCAGATAATGGCATATTTGGCTAATAAACCCAATTACAAAGTTTCTTAAAATCGCCTGGACTGTTGATTTCTGCAAAAAAAATGTAATGACAGTGACAGTGATGGTGTTTTGTGACATTACCTAACACACCTATACAAGTGTTCTGTAAAGAAAGTGAGTGGATGTAAAACAGCAGCCACTCCCTTTCTAGTCAGAAACAAGATCTATTTTGGAGAATGCAGCACCCAGTTTATAGCTACACTGGATGTACTGCTTATTATTTTATACCCAACCACTCCCACAATACACCAGGAATACACTCACAATCTACCCACAATAATCCCTTCTCTCCTCTGTCCCTATAGCTCTGTTTACTTCTCTCCCTTGAGAAAGGCCCCCTTTTACCCGTTGGCCTAATCGCGTTGTGTTTTTTTAAAAATAAAACCCTTTTATGGAACAACCACGCCATCCTGTGGTTTACTGAACACCAGCGCCCTATACAAGCCGGGATCCCTACGATCCTTCAGCCTGCTGCGGCCGGCCTACTGCATTGCTTATTGTACGACTCCCTTGACGTACCCCGGCAGGAGCTGCAGTGTTCCTTTATTCATGCTCTACATAGAGTTGTGCCTATAACTTAGCACAACTCTAATAGGTGAGTGCCACTCATCTTCTTTTGTTTTAGAAATCCTTTGCTGTCATTTATTGCACCAGGAGGCGCCCCTGCTCTCTTCCTTTTTATCTCCTCCTATTTCTCTCCCTGCTCTACCTCTTTGTCTGCTGCCAACTCCGCCACACACACAGACTGGCCAACTCCATTAACGAACCGCCTTATATAGAGGGTGAGGTTCTGACATCACAAAGGGGCCTGCAGCTGATTGGACAGGCACTAGGGATTGTGGGTAAACCCTTTCCCCACCCTGTGATGCTTGAGACAGCATGTGCAGCTGCCAATTTGTTTTTTAGCAAATTTTCTTAACGAATCAGCGTAAATTCGATTCGCAGAACGAAGCGAATTGACAGCGCGATTTGCATTGAATTTTAATTCGCCAAATTGGCACGATTGGCACGAGAGCTATTAAGATGCTTTTAGAAGAGGATCTGCTGATGCCATCTAAAGGATTTAATTGTGGATGCCATTTTATTTGTATTGACACATGATTATTTCAATTACAATAATCAAGATTATTTACAAAAATGCGGCACGGCTATGGGGACTAAATTCATGCCATGCTATGCATTTGAACATACTTTTTTAATCATAATATAATTTTTTTATAAAAAGGTTCATAGATAATATTATTTTAATCTAAAAAGGGGACAAAAACTCCTTCGTGGAATTCATACATACTCTTAATGATAATATATGGAGATTGAGTTTTAACAGCCGTATTAGTAAGACGGAGCTAGTTTTTTTAGATTTAATTTTTTTTTATAGCTAATGGTTAAATTGAAACAATATGTAATTTTAAGAAAGAAAATGCTTCGTTACAATATTCTAGCATTAAGAAAATCCTTCAAAATAACTGGGATATTTTGAAGAATGACCCAATACTAAAAACAAAAATCCTATGATATTTCTGAAGCAAGCAACTTGCTTCATGCATGTCAGTCATTATATATAAGAGGTTATTCACAGAAAATATATCAATGTCTCCAGTATTACTGGTTTAGTCTATCTAAGTAAAGCTTATTTTGTGTATAAAAGGGGGGGGGATTCCCACAGGTACTATTTTACATTTTACTCAAGGACAAACTTTAAGCAGGTTATTAGACAATATACCTATATTACTATAATACCATATTTATATTCACCCCAGCACTCCAGATTCTATGCAGTGAGATGTAAAGTAGTGAATACCCAGACCAAATGGAAACGCTATATAATTTATAGAAGTCATCACCGCAGCATTTAAAAATCCTCTACTTACTGCTGAGTAGATAAACACACTTTTTTCATGATTTTTGAATGAGGCTGACTTCTGTGGATATAGATATAATATTTGTATTGGGAAAAGGAAGGCAATATGACTTCTTTTGTTTTTACCTCTTTTTTTTTTTAGTCCCCCAAGGGGCACAATAATGGCAGCTATAGTGACCATGGCAACTGATTAGCCAATACTACAGTCGCTCTTAACTGCAACATCTAGGGGGTTCATTGAATTGGAATTACTGTATCTTTTATCCTCACCACTTACGGCAGGTGTCAGCTGCTAATAATAGAAGGCGCTTTCTGTGTATGGAGAGGCCTCAGCCACTCATATTTCCTTAACACCCAGAAAGTTTTTAGTATAATAGGTAAGCTTTCTTCTTCTCACTATACAACTCAGGTAAATTAGGCTCATTCGTCAACACCATACAGATTATGTACTTAGAAATAGCCTGAGCTCAGGCTGAGATAGACTAGATTAGATAATAGATAGATAGATAGATAGATAGATAGATAGATAGATAGATAGATAGATAGTAGATATATTTCTGTTAAAATACAGCGGTGACTTACTTTTGGTGCAATATATCTTCACATAGAAAATACAAAAACATTTCTTTTAATAGCTTCCCATTTTGTACACAATAGTTTTGTGAACTTTGACTGTGAAAAATCATTGTGTAAACATGACTATAGCAACGTAACATGCAGACACAAAGTCCATCAACCTGACAAAAGTGTTGCAATGTTTTCCCCTGTAAATTCTTATTTTTGATGGCACAAGACACATTTCCCAAAACATAGTTAAGAAATATTTTGCTTAAAAAATTATACACTTACAAAATTAGAAAATTATTTCCTGACAATACAGATTTTATTTGTGCAATATTTTTTGGTACTTATGTTTCGTACTGATTTGTAATTTACCCCATACACCTTAGACTTATGTCGGGTGCCGGTGTGAGGTGGCCATTTAGAACAACCACCGTGATGTCAGGGGTGATAGGTGATGTCAGGGGTGATAGGGGGTGATGTCAGGGGTGATAGGGGGTGATGTCAGGGGTGATAGGGGCTGGCCTTGATGGACAGTGCCTGGCATCAATTTGCACAGCTTCAGATATCTCTGCTTTTGTTGAAAAGTTGCGATAAGGTCTTGTAGGTGTTACTAAAACTGTTTACTTGAATAAATGTTATCACCACCAGTTTTATTTCCAACAGGCTCCTGTACTACTTGAAGTCTACCTGTCGTTACAACAGTAGATGTGACATAAAGCATATTTTCAATTTACATTCTAAACTAATAAGGGGAATGGAGCATCTTAGTTATGAGGAGAGATTAAAAGAATTAAATTTGTTTAGTCTGGAGAAGAGACGTTTAAGGGGAGATATGATTAATTTATTTATATATATAAATGGCCCCTACAGGAAATATGGGGAAAAGATGTTCCAGGTAAAATCCCCTCAAAGGACAAGGGGGCACTGCCTCCGCCTGGAGAAAAAAAGGCTCAATCTCCGGTGGCGACAATCCTTCTTTACCATGAGAACTGTGAATCTGTGGAACAGTCTACCACAGGGTCTGGTCACAGCAAAAACAGGAGAGGGCTTCAAAACCGGCCTAGACAAGTTCTTAGAACAAAATAACTTAAATGCATATGTATAGAACCTATCATCATCCCTCCCCCTTCCCTGTATCCATCCCCTCCTTGGTTAATATTAATGGACATGTGTATTTTTTCAACCATATTAACTACGTAAATATGAATGTAAATTGAAATTCAAAGAGTCTAAACACAGGAAGTCCTGTGTTTCCCAGGTTTTCTGTGTGCTCAAAGTAATTTGATTGATGGCAGCATTGAGTTGTGACATTCTCCACAGACTTCATGTGTTTAGTCTCTTCTTTTCAACCAGCCCAAGACAAAAAATCTGCCTTCAGGAGACTGGACCTGGATTTGTGTAGCTTTATTTTACAGCAGGATAACAAACAAAAAAATCATGAATGTACATTGCAAACTTGCTTTATTTCACATCTACTGTTGATTTAGATTTTGAAAGTTAAAACAACACTGGAACCTATAAGCAGCTTTTTAAATGCTGGCACCTCACTGTAGGTCAGTTAGGTATTATAAACATAAAAATAGTCAATAGGTGGGTGCAGCTCACTAAAACTTCTACGTTGAGGTAAAAAATAGGCGCTGAATACCCTAATTCACTAAATGTCAAATAGAAAAATAAAAAGAGGAGTGCCTAGATCTCTAAGCTGTAATAATAGTTATATTACCGGAGATGTAAATGAATGTGATCAGTATATTACCAGAGATGTAGATTGATGTGATCAGCAGCAGTGTTTAATGTAGCAGTAACAAGATAAATGTACAATAAAATTGATTATGAATTAGTGCTGATACAATAAAATCATCACATACGATATAATAATAAAATAATAGGTACAAAAAAACCATTCAAGGGCCCTTGTGGTCAAAAAATGATGATAGCAATAACTGTAAAAAGACGCTCTAAAGACATGGGTTAAAAGTTCATTTTGGATTCCTTAAAGTGTAACTATAATTTAAATTTAAAAAAAATGAAACTACTGAGTACTGAGTTAAAAAGTGTTACCCTTTAAAAAGAGCCATAAATTGTGTGGAGATTTTGTGCGCTTACTGAGATATCCCCAGTTTTCCGGCTCAGATGAATAAATAAATTTTTATCCTGGCTGCCTGAAAGTGGGCGTGGTCTCCTCTCTCCTCCCCCTCCCGCCTTATCTCCTCCTTCCTCCTCTCCTGCCACACCCTCTGCGATGCCTCAGGCCCCTAGGGGCCACTCCGCAGTGTAGATGGTGCTAACAGGCAGGAACCGGGGCAGCTGTAGGGTATAGGGTTGTCACGGTGTAGGCACGAGGGTGATACAGCTGGAAACCGGACTCCTGACCATGCGGGAATACTGGGCATGCGATTCTTTGTTGTCCTTAGTCAGGGCACCAATTATCACACCAATGCCAAGGTTCAGAAACAACGGTAGTTGTATATTTCTTGTAACGGTGGTAACTAGTAGCAACAGTCTCTCCGGATGCAACCGGGAATAAGGCAATCTTGAATAAAGCAGAGTAATGGGTGATGCTGCAATAGGCTGTGAGAGTAGCGTGCTGAATGATTGGAGTAGTAGTGAAACTGAAGTTGAGATGCTAAGTGGAATCAGACTTGAATGAAATACTTGCTGTTGATGATTAGAGAAGATGATGATGAGAGGAACTGAAGAATCGACACCCAGATGAGAATCTTGAGACTTGAGACAGGAACACAGCCAGTGGACTGGAGCAGCAGAGCACACGCAGGCCTCTCTCTTAGCAGGGAGAGAGGACAAACACACAACCTATCCCCTATGTGGTAGGGAATAGACTCAGAACTTGTCTC
The DNA here is from genome assembly GCF_027789765.1 of Dendropsophus ebraccatus. NCBI lineage: Eukaryota > Metazoa > Chordata > Amphibia > Anura > Hylidae > Dendropsophus > Dendropsophus ebraccatus. The sequence continues at coordinate 79,329,949 of NC_091461.1, forward strand.
CTGAAGGTGGAGGACAAGACTAGACTGACAGGAACAGCAGAGCAACACACCCTATCCCCTCTGGGGAAGGAGATAGACTGAGGTAGAACAGGAAGTCACATGGTAACCCCAGCCAAAAGCTCGATGACCATTGGAGTTACCATGGAAGCAGGGGCACAGTCACGTGACATCCAGTCATTGCATCATCACACCATTAGGCATATACAGAGAAATATACATGAGAAGTACCATACTTGAACACATAATACCATTAGACACTGATACCTGAATATACATGCAATAAATGAATGGAATAGCAGACTTGAATACTGAGAAGGGTAACACAATACACACAGTTTGCAGTGGACCATAGCTTTCCAGAACAGAACTGGTTATAATACAAGTGTGAGCATGAGAAGGGCTGTTCTGGGACACTGCACCCTCCACTACCTCATGAACACACACACTACAGATACCTGCTTTTTATTGAAGTGTACCAAAGAAAGAAGATGTCACAGCACCTATTCTAACACTGAGGAGCAGACTGACCATTCCTGTGACAGAAACTTTTTTATTTTCTAGATATATATGTATTATATAAATATATGGCCATTTCCATTGTCTCTACACATGTTGTCATACTACAGCTCCCATCATACCCTGAAAATCCACTAGTTGTCACTGTATGATGGGAGTTTTCATTTTGTCACAGCTTTAGAACCACAGGGAGGACAGAAATGAGGCATTTATACTGTTCTATCTGTTGCAAAGCCAGTGAGTGCTGACCTGACAGGGCCGGGAGTCAGCCCATCTAATAGGACCTGAACACAAAAGGTCCTTAGCAAATACCCTATTACATGGCTTTGATGAGATGATGAGAGTGATGATGTGAGGGAGAGGGATGAGGAGAGGGGATGATAAGAATGATGATGTGAGATGATAATGACAGGGAGAGGGGATGATGACAGTGATGATGTGAGGGGATGATGACGGGGAGAGGGGATGATGAGAGTGAGAGGGGATGATGTGAGGGGATAATGAGAGGGAGGGGATGATGAGAGTGATGATGTGAGGGGATGATGAGAAGGAGAAGGGATGATGAGAGTGATGATGTGAGGGGATAATGAGAGGCAGAGGGGATGATGAGAGCGATGATTTGAGAGGATGATGAGAGTGATGATGTGAGGGAGAGGAATGAGTAAAGGGGATGATGTGTGGGAGATGGATGATGAGAGGGGTCATCCCCTCTCATCATCCTTCTCCCTCACATCATCCCTCTCTTTATCCCCTCTCCCCCTCATCATCTCCCTCATTATCATTATTCCCTCACATCATCACTCTCATCATCCCCTCCCTATCATCATCCCCTCACTCCATCACTCGCATCATTCCCTCTCCTCCTCATCATCCCCTCACTATCCTCATCCCCTCTCCCCCTCATCACCCCCTCCCTATCATCATCCCCTCACTCTCCTCATCCCCTCTCCCCCTCATCACCCCCTCCCTATCATCATCCCCTCACTCTTCTCATCCCCTCTCCCCCTCATCACCCCCTCCCTATCATCATCCCCTCACGCTCATCATCCCCTCTCCCTATCATCATCCCCTCACTTCATCACTCTCATCATCCTCTCTCATCAGCCCCTCTCTTCATCCCTCTCTACCCATCACTCTCATCATCATGCCCTTTCTTCATGCCCCTCCCTCACATATCTCATGGGAGGGGATGATGTGAGGGAGAGGGGCCGACAGTTAGCACAGCTGGAGCCACGCAGGCAGCGTTCGGGGGGGGGGGGAGGTGTGCAACAGCAGGGGAGGACACAGAGATACGGGAAGCGATCCGGGGGGGGGCGGGGGGTTTCATTCAAAGAAAGGGGAAGACACAAAGATACAGGCAGCGATCTGGGGGGGGGCAACAGCAGGGGAAGACGCAGATATACGTGCAGCGATCGCGGGAGGGGTGGGAAACAGCAGGGGAAGACACAGACACACGGGCAGCGATCCTGGTGGGGGGGGGGGCAGCAGCAGGGGTAAGCGAACCAGGGGGGGGGGGCGGGCAACAGCAAGGATTAGCAACACTGTCGGGGTAGCCCTGAGGAGAGAGTAGCAGCATCTGGTGCCCACTTGCCTATACAGAAGTCTGCAGATGAGCCACAATATACCAAGGAGGACAACAGTGCCCAGGACAGATGTGAGGTTCCTGCACTGCTATGGTTCTCGCAGTCCAGTGAGGGGAAGGGATAAAGGGATGAGACGGGACTGGGGCGGACCTATCTGAGAATCCGTACAAAGCTGCTGCTTAGGCAGTGTACGGATTTCCAGGAGTGCTGGACAGGATTGAACAAGTAACTCAGAGCCAAACACAGCTCTGAAGGGACATTCATCTATATGTATTGAAAAACGGTTCAGTTTTGCTTATTAGTATAAATTGCAAAAATTCTTACCATGGCCTAGGCTAACTAAAAATAAATTGTAAAAATATTTAATAGTTGCGCTTCAAGGTTAATCGATGTGGTTAGTTCAGGATTGCCCGTAGTGCACAAAGACTTTAGTGTTTATAGGAGAGTGGCATGCACAACTCACTTCTCAGTTGTGGCGGACTATGAGTGTCAGCCAGTCTTTAAAGTGGACCTGTCAGCCCCCTATACTCACCTGATTCCGCCGGGTCCCGCTTCCTGAGCCGGTCGCGTGACGGAGATATCAGCGCCCGAAGCCCGCCGCGCGCGCTCACAGGAGAGTCCGATGCCCATAGAGAATGACGGAGCATCGGACTCCCCATTCATTCTCTATGAGCATCGGACTCTCCTGTGAGCGCGCGCGCCGGGCTTCGGGCACTGAAATCTCCGTGACCCGACCGGCTCAGGAAGCGGGACCGGGTGGGATCAGGTGAGTATAGGGGGCTGTAACGGGTGTCGGGAGCCTGTCACCCCGGCACGGGGGGTGACAGGTCTCCTTTAAACATACAAATTTCTGTTACAATGTGCATTGGTTTGCTTGTTCTCCTAGGGGAGATAGGATAAAAATACAATGTGGTTTGTGCCAGCTGGCAATTCTCACCACTCCTGACTAGGGATGAGCGGACCGTCTGACTTTTGGTCCGACGGCATTGGCGCTCTATTATCATGCCTTTGATCCCGGCCGCATAGTTGCGATCTCGCGAATATGCTGACAGGATATTCCAGGGAATTCAACAGCGATTCCATGGAATATCCTGGCCGCATATTCCCGTGAGCGCAAGCATGCGGCCCGGATCAAAGACATAATGAGAGCGAACTGCATTCGGACTAAAAGTCCGAGCAGTTCACTCATCTCTACTCCTAACGTCCTCCCCGTGTCAGATGTTACTAAGTGTCACTCATCTCCACTGGCGGCCTGCGCGTCCTCGTGGTGCTCTCGTCCTTCGTGCGTCCGCGCAGCCTCGTTGTCGTCTAGCTATAGTAGAGATGACACACTGGGTCTTAGTGCCGGTATACATGGGTATGATGCCGGGGCCCTGTGGCAATAGCGCTCGTATTCCATAATATTCTTAGTAATTGTGATCCTGGAAGCAGATAGCTCATAAGAGTAACGTGTCAAAGTCTTATTCTTTTGTGTGCACACGTTTTTGGACCTCGCATGGGTTCTGTCTTCAGTGGCTCTTGCATAAATGTGGGTGCGAGCGCTATTGCCACAGGGCCCCGGGATCATACTCATGTATACCGGCACTAAGACCAAGTGCTTTCATCTCTACTATACCTAGACGACAACGAGGCCGCGCTGACGCTGGAAGGACCACGAGGGTGTACAGCCCACCAGAGGAGACGAGTGACACTTAGTAACATCAGCCACGGGGAGGACGTCAGGAGTGGTGAGAAGTGCCGGCTGGCACAAACCATATTGTATTTTTTTCTATCTCCCCTAGCAGAACAAGCAAACCAATGTACAGTGTAACAGAAATGTTTGTGTTTAAAGACTGGCTGACACTTATAGTCCGCCGCAACTAAGAAGTGAGTTGTGCATGCCGCTCTCCTATAAACACTAAAGTCTTTGTGCACTACGGGCAATACTGCACTAACCACATCGATCAACTTTAAGAAATCTAAAATGAACCATGTTTTTAGAGCGTCTGTTTACAGTTATCGCTATCATCATTTTTTTACCACTTTGAAATTTTCTGCTTGCAAGGAAAATGGTTATGCCACATAAATTAGATATGAAATAGCATTAGCATTATGTCTACTTTATGTTGGCAGCATTTATTAAACTTGCTTTAAATTTTTTAAGACAATAGAAAGCTTCAAACTTTAGCAGCATTTTTCTAAATTTTCGCAAGAATTTTAAAATCTGATTTTGCACAAGACCAGTTCCCATTTGAAGTTGATTTGAAGGGACTTTATGTTATGAAGCCCCACAAAGCACCCCATTTCAGAAACTGCACCCCCCCAAACTGTTCAAAATCAATTCCAGAAAGTTTTTTAACCCTTTAGGTGAGTCACAGAAATAAAAGCTAAGTGTGTAAGAAAATTGAACATTTCAATTTTCTTTTCAGAAATTATATTGTGATACAATATCTTTCATAATAGAAAACCTATTTCTAGAGAAATGTACCACAATTTTTATTGCCCCGTTTCCGCAGCGTATAGAAATATATGATATGTGGCCCAATTTGACGCAATCACAAGCCTCAGATTCAAAGGAGCGCCTAGGGATTTTTGAAGACTCTATTACAATTGGCCAATTTTAAAAGTACCACTTCTGGTTGGCAGAGGCTCTGGGGTGCCAAAACCTAACAAATACTCCTAAAGTGACCCCATTATGGAAACTACACCCCTCGAGGAATGTAACAAGGGGTATAGTGGGCATATGGACCCCACTGGTGACAAACACAAATGTGGAACAATGTGCTGTGAAAATGAAAAATTACATTTTTTACACTAAAACGTTAGTGTAACTTTGAATTTTTCATGTTCACAAGGGGTTAAAAGAAAAAATGAACGCCTAATCATGTAGAGAAATTTCTCCCAATTATAGAAGTACTAGACATGTGAACACAAAGTGCAAAGCGGGGGCACGGAAAGCCTCCAAAGGGAAGGAGCGCAATTTGGGTTTTGGAAGCTGGATTTGGCCAGAATGGAGGACGAGGGCCATGTCGGGTTAGCAGAGCCCCTGTGCTGCCAAAACATTGGAAACCCCCCACAAGTGACCCCATTATGGAAACTACACCCCTCCAGGAATAAAGCAAGGGGTATAGTGGGCATATGGACCCCACTGGTGACAGGCACAATGTGCTGTGAAAATGAAAAATTGAATTTTTTTTACACTAAAACTTGGTCTAGCCTTAAATTTGTCAGGTTCACAAGGGGTTAAAAGAAAAAAAAACATAAGACTTGTAGAACTATTTCCTTCGAGTACAAAATTACCCCATATGGGGATATATTGTGCCATGACGGCGCAGGACAGTCCTCCAAAAGGAAGGTGCGCCATTTGGCTTTTGGAAGCTGGATTTTGCCAGAAAGGAGGACGGAGGTCATGTTGGGTTTACAAAGCCTCCGTGCTACCAAAACAATAGAACCCCCCCACAAGTGACCCCATTATGGAAACTACACCTCTCAAGAAATGTAACTAGGAGTATAGTAAGCATATGGACCCCACTGGTGACGGGCACAAATGTGGAACAATAAGACATGAAAATGAAAAATTAAATTTTTTACACTAAAACGTTGGTGTAACTTTGAATTTTTCATGTTCACAAGGGGTTAAAAGAAAAAATAAACAACTAATCATGTAGACCAATTTCCCCCGATTACAGGAGTACCCCACATGTGGACACAAAGTGCAAAGCGGGTGCACGAAAAGCCTCCAAAGGGAAGTAGCGAGTTTTGGATTTTGGAAGCTGGATTTGGCCAAAATGGAGGACGAAGGCCATGTCGGGTTCACAGAGCCCCCGTGCTGCCAAAACATTGGAAACCCCCCACAAGTGACCCCATTATGGAAACTAAATCCCTTAAGGAATGTAACAAGGGGTATAGTGGGAATATGGACCCCACTGGTGACAGGCACAATGTGCCGTGAAAATGAAAACCGATCCAGGGGAGAGGGGAGGATGGCAAGAGAGAGAAGCAGGAGAGAGGAGAGGGTGGCGAGAAGAGAGTGTGGCAGGAGGGAGAGAGAAAGGGTGGCAGGAGAGGGTAAGAGGAGAGGGGAGAGGATACGGTTTCAGCGGACATTGGAGTGCAGAAAAGGTCATTTTTTCTCGGTCCCTTTAAGAGGTAGGAGTTAAACAAGCTTAGGTCTGCGGTGCCCAGGGGGGACCCCATCCAGCCCGCACTGAGTTTCATTCCTACCACCTTAGGAAAAAAAGTCATTATTTTGAGGCTTAGAAGTCATTTCTGCAATTCCCATAGAAAATCAACGGCGTCTCTAATTCAATTGTGTGGAGCGCATATCAGGTGGGTTTTCTCTGCCGGCTTAAGAGATACACGTGAAACTAAAGCCGATCCTGGGTGCCTAGGGTGCCTGTCATCCAATCCGCACTGCATTTCATTTCTAGCACATAGCCAAAAAATCGCCCCATTGACTTACATTGGAGTGCAGAAAAGGTCATTTTTTCTCGGTCCCTTTAAGAGGTAGGAGTTAAACAAGCTTAGGTCTGCGGTGCCCAGGACGGACCCCATCCAGCCCGCACTGAGTTTCATTCCTACCACCTTAGGAAAAAAAGTCATTATTTTGAGGCTTAGAAGTCATTTCTGCAATTCCCATAGAAAATCAACGGCGTCTCTAATTCAATTGTGTGGAGCGCATATCAGGTGGGTTTTCTCTGCCTGCTTAAGAGATACACGTGAAACTAAAGCCGATCCTGGGTGCCTAGGGTGCCTGTCATCCAATCCGCACTGCATTTCATTTCTAGCACATAGCCAAAAAATTGCCCCATTGACTTACATTGGAGTGCAGAAAAGGTCATTTTTTCTCGGTCCCTTTAAGAGGTAGGAGTTAAACAAGCTTAGGTCTGCGGTGCCCAGGGGGGACCCCATCCAGCCCGCACTGAGTTTCATTCCTACCACCTTAGGAAAAAAAGTCATTATTTTGAGGCTTAGAAGTCATTTCTGCAATTCCCATAGAAAATCAACGGCGTCTCTAATTCAATTGTGTGGGGCGCATATCAGGTGGGTTTTCTCTGCCGGCTTAAGAGATACACGTGAAACTAAAGCCGATCCTGGGTGCCTAGGGTGCCTGTCATCCAATCCGCACTGCATTTCATTTCTAGCACATAGCCAAAAAATCGCCCCATTGACTTACATTGGAGTGCAGAAAAGGTCATTTTTTCTCGGTCCCTTTAAGAGGTAGGAGTTAAACAAGCTTAGGTCTGCGGTGCCCAGGGGGGACCCCATCCAGCCCGCACTGAGTTTCATTCCTACCACCTTAGGAAAAAAAGTCATTATTTTGAGGCTTAGAAGTCATTTCTGCAATTCCCATAGAAAATCAACGGCGTCTCTAATTCAATTGTGTGGAGCGCATATCAGGTGGGTTTTCTCTGCCGGCTTAAGAGATACACGTGAAACTAAAGCCGATCCTGGGTGCCTAGGGTGCCTGTCATCCAATCCGCACTGCATTTCATTTCTAGCACATAGCCAAAAAATCGCCCCATTGACTTACATTGGAGTGCAGAAAAGGTCATTTTTTCTCGGTCCCTTTAAGAGGTAGGAGTTAAACAAGCTTAGGTCTGCGGTGCCCAGGGGGGACCCCATCCAGCCCGCACTGAGTTTCATTCCTACCACCTTAGGAAAAAAAGTCATTATTTTGAGGCTTAGAAGTCATTTCTGCAATTCCCATAGAAAATCAACGGCGTCTCTAATTCAATTGTGTGGAGCGCATATCAGGTGGGTTTTCTCTGCCGGCTTAAGAGATACACGTGAAACTAAAGCCGATCCTGGGTGCCTAGGGTGCCTGTCATCCAATCCGCACTGCATTTCATTTCTAGCACATAGCCAAAAAATCGCCCCATTGACTTACATTGGAGTGCAGAAAAGGTCATTTTTTCTCGGTCCCTTTAAGAGGTAGGAGTTAAACAAGCTTAGGTCTGCGGTGCCCAGGGGGGACCCCATCCAGCCCGCACTGAGTTTCATTCCTACCACCTTAGGAAAAAAAGTCATTATTTTGAGGCTTAGAAGTCATTTCTGCAATTCCCATAGAAAATCAACGGCGTCTCTAATTCAATTGTGTGGAGCGCATATCAGGTGGGTTTTCTCTGCCGGCTTAAGAGATACACGTGAAACTAAAGCCGATCCTGGGTGCCTAGGGTGCCTGTCATCCAATCCGCACTGAATTTCATTTCTAGCACATAGCCAAAAAATCGCCCCATTGACTTACATTGGAGTGCAGAAAAGGTCATTTTTTCTCGGTCCCTTTAAGAGGTAGGAGTTAAACAAGCTTAGGTCTGCGGTGCCCAGGGGGGAACCCATCCAGCCCGCACTGAGTTTCATTCCTACCACCTTAGGAAAACAAGTCATTATTTTGAGGCTTAGAAGTCATTTCTGCAATTCCCATAGAAAATCAACGGCGTCTCTAATTCAATTGTGTAAAGCGCATATCAGGTGGGTTTTCTCTGCCGGCTTAAGAGATACACGTGAAACTAAAGCCTATCCTGGGTGCCTAGGGTGCCTGTCATCCAATCCGCACTGCATTTCATTTCTAGCACATAGCCAAAAAATCGCCCCATTGACTTACATTGGAGTGCAGAAAAGGTCATTTTTTCTCGGTCCCTTTAAGAGGTAGGAGTTAAACAAGCTTAGGTCTGCGGTGCCCAGGGGGGACCCCATCCAGCCCGCACTGAGTTTCATTCCTACCACCTTAGGAAAACAAGTCATTATTTTGAGGCTTAGAAGTCATTTCTGCAATTCCCATAGAAAATCAACGGCGTCTCTAATTCAATTGTGTGGAGCGCATATCAGGTGGGTTTTCTCTGCCGGCTTAAGAGATACACGTGAAACTAAAGCCGATCCTGGGTGCCTAGGGTGCCTGTCATCCAATCCGCACTGCATTTCATTTCTAGCACATAGCCAAAAAATCGCCCCATTGACTTACATTGGAGTGCAGAAAAGGTCATTTTTTTCTCGGTCCCTTTAAGAGGTAGGAGTTAAACAAGCTTAGGTCTGCGGTGCCCAGGGGGGACCCCATCCAGCCCGCACTGAGTTTCATTCCTACCACCTTAGGAAAAAAAGTCATTATTTTGAGGCTTAGAAGTCATTTCTGCAATTCCCATAGAAAATCAACGGCGTCTCTAATTCAATTGTGTGGAGCGCATATCAGGTGGGTTTTCTCTGCCGGCTTAAGAGATACACGTGAAACTAAAGCCGATCCTGGGTGCCTAGGGTGCCTGTCATCCAATCCGCACTGCATTTCATTTCTAGCACATAGCCAAAAAATCGCCCCATTGACTTACATTGGAGTGCAGAAAAGGTCATTTTTTCTCGGTCCCTTTAAGAGGTAGGAGTTAAACAAGCTTAGGTCTGCGGTGCCCAGGGGGGACCCCATCCAGCCCGCACTGAGTTTCATTCCTACCACCTTAGGAAAAAAAGTCATTATTTTGAGGCTTAGAAGTCATTTCTGCAATTCCCATAGAAAATCAAAGGCGTCTCTAATTCAATTGTGTGGAGCGCATATCAGGTGGGTTTTCTCTGCCGGCTTAAGAGATACACGTGAAACTAAAGCCGATCCTGGGTGCCTAGGGTGCCTGTCATCCAATCCGCACTGAATTTCATTTCTAGCACATAGCCAAAAAATCGCCCCATTGACTTACATTGGAGTGCAGAAAAGGTCATTTTTTCTCGGTCCCTTTAAGAGGTAGGAGTTAAACAAGCTTAGGTCTGCGGTGCCCAGGGGGGAACCCATCCAGCCCGCACTGAGTTTCATTCCTACCACCTTAGGAAAACAAGTCATTATTTTGAGGCTTAGAAGTCATTTCTGCAATTCCCATAGAAAATCAACGGCGTCTTTAATTCAATTGTGTGGAGCGCATATCAGGTGGGTTTTCTCTGCCGGCTTAAGAGATACACGTGAAACTAAAGCCGATCCTGGGTGCCTAGGGTGCCTGTCATCCAATCCGCACTGCATTTCATTTCTAGCACATAGCCAAAAAATCGCCCCATTGACTTACATTGGAGTGCAGAAAAGGTCATTTTTTCTCGGTCCCTTTAAGAGGTAGGAGTTAAACAAGCTTAGGTCTGCGGTGCCCAGGGGGGACCCCATCCAGCCCGCACTGAGTTTCATTCCTACCACCTTAGGAAAAAAAGTCATTATTTTGAGGCTTAGAAGTCATTTCTGCAATTCCCATAGAAAATCAACGGCGTCTCTAATTCAATTGTGTGGAGCGCATATCAGGTGGGTTTTCTCTGCCGGCTTAAGAGATACACGTGAAACTAAAGCCGATCCTGGGTGCCTAGGGTGCCTGTCATCCAATCCGCACTGCATTTCATTTCTAGCACATAGCCAAAAAATCGCCCCATTGACTTACATTGGAGTGCAGAAAAGGTCATTTTTTTCTCGGTCCCTTTAAGAGGTAGGAGTTAAACAAGCTTAGGTCTGCGGTGCCCAGGGGGGACCCCATACAGCCCGCACTGAGTTTCATTCCTACCACCTTAGGAAAAAAAGTCATTATTTTGAGGCTTAGAAGTCATTTCTGCAATTCCCATAGAAAATCAACGGCGTCTCTAATTCAATTGTGTGGAGCGCATATCAGGTGGGTTTTCTCTGCCGGCTTAAGAGATACACGTGAAACTAAAGCCAATCCTGGGTGCCTAGGGTGCCTGTCATCCAATCCGCACTGCATTTCATTTCTAGCACATAGCCAAAAAATCGCCCCATTGACTTACATTGGAGTGCAGAAAAGGTCATTTTTTCTCGGTCCCTTTAAGAGGTAGGAGTTAAACAAGCTTAGGTCTGCGGTGCCCAGGGGGGACCCCATCCAGCCCGCACTGAGTTTCATTCCTACCACCTTAGGAAAAAAAGTCATTATTTTGAGGCTTAGAAGTCATTTCTGCAATTCCCATAGAAAATCAACGGCGTCTCTAATTCAATTGTGTGGAGCGCATATCAGGTGGGTTTTCTCTGCCGGCTTAAGAGATACACGTGAAACTAAAGCCGATCCTGGGTGCCTAGGGTGCCTGTCATCCAATCCGCACTGCATTTCATTTCTAGCACATAGCCAAAAAATCGCCCCATTGACTTACATTGGAGTGCAGAAAAGGTCATTTTTTCTCGGTCCCTTTAAGAGGTAGGAGTTAAACAAGCTTAGGTCTGCGGTGCCCAGGGGGGACCCCATCCAGCCCGCACTGAGTTTCATTCCTACCACCTTAGGAAAAAAAGTCATTATTTTGAGGCTTAGAAGTCATTTCTGCAATTCCCATAGAAAATCAACGGCGTCTCTAATTCAATTGTGTGGAGCGCATATCAGGTGGGTTTTCTCTGCCGGCTTAAGAGATACACGTGAAACTAAAGCCGATCCTGGGTGCCTAGGGTGCCTGTCATCCAATCCGCACTGCATTTCATTTCTAGCACATAGCCAAAAAATCGCCCCATTGACTTACATTGGAGTGCAGAAAAGGTCATTTTTTCTCGGTCCCTTTAAGAGGTAGGAGTTAAACAAGCTTAGGTCTGCGGTGCCCAGGGGGGACCCCATCCAGCCCGCACTGAGTTTCATTCCTACCACCTTAGGAAAAAAAGTCATTATTTTGAGGCTTAGAAGTCATTTCTGCAATTCCCATAGAAAATCAACGGCGTCTCTAATTCAATTGTGTGGAAGCGCATATCAGGTGGGTTTTCTCTGCCGGCTTAAGAGATACACGTGAAACTAAAGCCGATCCTGGGTGCCTAGGGTGCCTGTCATCCAATCCGCACTGCATTTCATTTCTAGCACATAGCCAAAAAATCGCCCCATTGACTTACATTGGAGTGCAGAAAAGGTCATTTTTTCTCGGTCCCTTTAAGAGGTAGGAGTTAAACAAGCTTAGGTCTGCGGTGCCCAGGGGGGACCCCATCCAGCCCGCACTGAGTTTCATTCCTACCACCTTAGGAAAACAAGTCATTATTTTGAGGCTTAGAAGTCATTTCTGCAATTCCCATAGAAAATCAACGGCGTCTCTAATTCAATTGTGTGGAGCGCATATCAGGTGGGTTTTCTCTGCCGGCTTAAGAGATACACGTGAAACTAAAGCCGATCCTGGGTGCCTAGGGTGCCTGTCATCCAATCCGCACTGCATTTCATTTCTAGCACATAGCCAAAAAATCGCCCCATTGACTTACATTGGAGTGCAGAAAAGGTCATTTTTTCTCGGTCCCTTTAAGAGGTAGGAGTTAAACAAGCTTAGGTCTGCGGTGCCCAGGGGGGACCCCATCCAGCCCGCACTGAGTTTCATTCCTACCACCTTAGGAAAAAAAGTCATTATTTTGAGGCTTAGAAGTCATTTCTGCAATTCCCATAGAAAATCAAAGGCGTCTCTAATTCAATTGTGTGGAGCGCATATCAGGTGGGTTTTCTCTGCCGGCTTAAGAGATACACGTGAAACTAAAGCCGATCCTGGGTGCCTAGGGTGCCTGTCATCCAATCCGCACTGCATTTCATTTCTAGCACATAGCCAAAAAATCGCCCCATTGACTTACATTGGAGTGCAGAAAAGGTCATTTTTTCTCGGTCCCTTTAAGAGGTAGGAGTTAAACAAGCTTAGGTCTGCGGTGCCCAGGGGGGAACCCATCCAGCCCGCACTGAGTTTCATTCCTACCACCTTAGGAAAACAAGTCATTATTTTGAGGCTTAGAAGTCATTTCTGCAATTCCCATAGAAAATCAACGGCGTCTCTAATTCAATTGTGTGGAGCGCATATCAGGTGGGTTTTCTCTGCCGGCTTAAGAGATACACGTGAAACTAAAGCCGATCCTGGGTGCCTAGGGTGCCTGTCATCCAATCTGCACTGCATTTCATTTCTAGCACATAGCCAAAAAATCGCCCCATTGACTTACATTGGAGTGCAGAAAAGGTCATTTTTTCTCGGTCCCTTTAAGAGGTAGGAGTTAAACAAGCTTAGGTCTGCGGTGCCCAGGGGGGACCCCATCCAGCCCGCACTGAGTTTCATTCCTACCACCTTAGGAAAAAAAGTCATTATTTTGAGGCTTAGAAGTCATTTCTGCAATTCCCATAGAAAATCAACGGCGTCTCTAATTCAATTGTGTGGAGCGCATATCAGGTGGGTTTTCTCTGCCGGCTTAAGAGATACACGTGAAACTAAAGCCGATCCTGGGTGCCTAGGGTGCCTGTCATCCAATCCGCACTGCATTTCATTTCTAGCACATAGCCAAAAAATCGCCCCATTGACTTACATTGGAGTGCAGAAAAGGTCATTTTTTCTCGGTCCCTTTAAGAGGTAGGAGTTAAACAAGCTTAGGTCTGCGGTGCCCAGGGGGGACCCCATCCAGCCCGCACTGAGTTTCATTCCTACCACCTTAGGAAAAAAAGTCATTATTTTGAGGCTTAGAAGTCATTTCTGCAATTCCCATAGAAAATCAACGGCGTCTCTAATTCAATTGTGTGGAGCGCATATCAGGTGGGTTTTCTCTGCCGGCTTAAGAGATACACGTGAAACTAAAGCCGATCCTGGGTGCCTAGGGTGCCTGTCATCCAATCCGCACTGCATTTCATTTCTAGCACATAGCCAAAAAATCGCCCCATTGACTTACATTGGAGTGCAGAAAAGGTCATTTTTTTCTCGGTCCCTTTAAGAGGTAGGAGTTAAACAAGCTTAGGTCTGCGGTGCCCAGGGGGGACCCCATACAGCCCGCACTGAGTTTCATTCCTACCACCTTAGGAAAAAAAGTCATTATTTTGAGGCTTAGAAGTCATTTCTGCAATTCCCATAGAAAATCAACGGCGTCTCTAATTCAATTGTGTGGAGCGCATATCAGGTGGGTTTTCTCTGCCGGCTTAAGAGATACACGTGAAACTAAAGCCGATCCTGGGTGCCTAGGGTGCCTGTCATCCAATCCGCACTGCATTTCATTTCTAGCACATAGCCAAAAAATCGCCCCATTGACTTACATTGGAGTGCAGAAAAGGTCATTTTTTCTCGGTCCCTTTAAGAGGTAGGAGTTAAACAAGCTTAGGTCTGCGGTGCCCAGGGGGGACCCCATCCAGCCCGCACTGAGTTTCATTCCTACCACCTTAGGAAAAAAAGTCATTATTTTGAGGCTTAGAAGTCATTTCTGCAATTCCCATAGAAAATCAACGGCGTCTCTAATTCAATTGTGTGGAGCGCATATCAGGTGGGTTTTCTCTGCCGGCTTAAGAGTTACACGTGAAACTAAAGCCGATCCTGGGTGCCTAGGGTGCCTGTCATCCAATCCGCACTGCATTTCATTTCTAGCACATAGCCAAAAAATCGCCCCATTGACTTACATTGGAGTGCAGAAAAGGTCATTTTTTCTCGGTCCCTTTAAGAGGTAGGAGTTAAACAAGCTTAGGTCTGCGGTGCCCAGGGGGGACCCCATCCAGCCCGCACTGAGTTTCATTCCTACCACCTTAGGAAAAAAAGTCATTATTTTGAGGCTTAGAAGTCATTTCTGCAATTCCCATAGAAAATCAACGGCGTCTCTAATTCAATTGTGTGGAGCGCATATCAGGTGGGTTTTCTCTGCCGGCTTAAGAGATACACGTGAAACTAAAGCCGATCCTGGGTGCCTAGGGTGCCTGTCATCCAATCCGCACTGCATTTCATTTCTAGCACATAGCCAAAAAATCGCCCCATTGACTTACATTGGAGTGCAGAAAAGGTCATTTTTTCTCGGTCCCTTTAAGAGGTAGGAGTTAAACAAGCTTAGGTCTGCGGTGCCCAGGGGGGAACCCATCCAGCCCGCACTGAGTTTCATTCCTACCACCTTAGGAAAAAAAGTCATTATTTTGAGGCTTAGAAGTCATTTCTGCAATTCCCATAGAAAATCAACGGCGTCTCTAATTCAATTGTGTGGAGCGCATATCAGGTGGGTTTTCTCTGCCGGCTTAAGAGATACACGTGAAACTAAAGCCGATCCTGGGTGCCTAGGGTGCCTGTCATCCAATCCGCACTGCATTTCATTTCTAGCACATAGCCAAAAAATCGCCCCATTGACTTACATTGGAGTGCAGAAAAGGTCATTTTTTCTCGGTCCCTTTAAGAGGTAGGAGTTAAACAAGCTTAGGTCTGCGGTGCCCAGGGGGGGACCCCATCCAGCCCGCACTGAGTTTCATTCCTACCACCTTAGGAAAAAAAGTCATTATTTTGAGGCTTAGAAGTCATTTCTGCAATTCCCAGAGAAAATCAACGGCGTCTCTAATTCAATTGTGTGGAGCGCATATCAGGTGGGTTTTCTCTGCCGGCTTAAGAGATACACGTGAAACTAAAGCCGATCCTGGGTGCCTAGGGTGCCTGTCATCCAATCCGCACTGCATTTCATTTCTAGCACATAGCCAAAAAATCGCCCCATTGACTTACATTGGAGTGCAGAAAAGGTCATTTTTTCTCGGTCCCTTTAAGAGGTAGGAGTTAAACAAGCTTAGGTCTGCGGTGCCCAGGGGGGACCCCATCCAGCCCGCACTGAGTTTCATTCCTACCACCTTAGGAAAAAAAGTCATTATTTTGAGGCTTAGAAGTCATTTCTGCAATCCCATAGAAAATCAACGGCGTCTCTAATTCAATTGTGTGGAGCGCATATCAGGTGGGTTTTCTCTGCCGGCTTAAGAGATACACGTGAAACTAAAGCCGATCCTGGGTGCCTAGGGTGCCTGTCATCCAATCCGCACTGCATTTCATTTCTAGCACATAGCCAAAAAATCGCCCCATTGACTTACATTGGAGTGCAGAAAAGGTCATTTTTTCTCGGTCCCTTTAAGAGGTAGGAGTTAAACAAGCTTAGGTCTGCGGTGCCCAGGGGGGACCCCATCCAGCCCGCACTGAGTTTCATTCCTACCACCTTAGGAAAAAAAGTCATTATTTTGAGGCTTAGAAGTCATTTCTGCAATTCCCATAGAAAATCAACGGCGTCTCTAATTCAATTGTGTGGAGCGCATATCAGGTGGGTTTTCTCTGCCGGCTTAAGAGATACACGTGAAACTAAAGCCGATCCTGGGTGCCTAGGGTGCCTGTCATCCAATCCTCCACTGCATTTCATTTCTAGCACATAGCCAAAAAATCGCCCCATTGACTTACAATTGGAGTGCAGAAAAGGTCATTTTTTCTCGTCCCTTTAAGAGGTAGGAGTTAAACAAGCTTAGGTCTGCGGTGCCCAGGGGGGACCCCATCCAGCCCGCACTGAGTTTCATTCCTACCACCTAGGAAAAAAGTCATTATTTTGAGCTTAGAAGTCATTTCTGCAATTCCCATAGAAAATCAACGGCGTCTCTAATTCAATTGTGTGGAGCGCATATCAGGTGGGTTTTCTCTGCCGGCTTAAGAGATACACGTGAAACTAAAGCGATCCTGGGTGCCTAGGGTGCCTGTCATCCAATCCGCACTGCATTTCATTTCTAGCACATAGCCAAAAAATCGCCCCATTGACTTACATTGGAGTGCAGAAAAGGTCATTTTTTCTCGGTCCCTTTAAGAGGTAGGAGTTAAACAAGCTTAGATCTGCGGTGCCCAGGGGGGACCCAATCCAGCCCGCACTGAGTTTCATTCCTACCACCTTAGGAAAAAAAGTCATTATTTTGAGGCTTAGAAGTCATTTCTGCAATTCCCATAGAAAATCAACGGCGTCTCTAATTCAATTGTGTGGAGCGCATATCAGGTGGGTTTTCTCTGCCGGCTTAAGAGATACACGTGAAACTAAAGCCGATCCTGGGTGCCTAGGGTGCCTGTCATCCAATCCGCACTGCATTTCATTTCTAGCACATAGCCAAAAAATCGCCCCATTGACTTACATTGGAGTGCAGAAAAGGTCATTTTTTCTCGGTCCCTTTAAGAGGTAGGAGTTAAACAAGCTTAGGTCTGCGGTGCCCAGGGGGGACCCCATCCAGCCCGCACTGAGTTTCATTCCTACCACCTTAGGAAAAAAGTCATTATTTTGAGGCTTAGAAGTCATTTCTGCAATTCCCATAGAAAATCAACGGCGTCTCTAATTCAATTGTGTGGAGCGCATATAAGGGTGGGTTTTCTCTGCCGGCTTAAGAGATACACGTGAAACTAAAGCCGATCCTGGGTGCCTAGGGTGCCTGTCATCCAATCTGCACTGCATTTCATTTCTAGCACATAGCCAAAAAATCGCCCCATTGACTTACATTGGAGTGCAGGAAAGGTCATTTTTCTCGGTCCCTTTAAGAGGTAGGAGTTAAACAAGCTTAGGTCTGCGGTGCCCAGGGGGGACCCCATCCAGCCCGCACTGAGTTTCATTCCTACCACCTTAGGAAAAAAGTCATTATTTTGAGGCTTAGAAGTCATTTCTGCAATTCCCATAAGAAAATCAACGGCGTCTCTAATTCAATTGTGTGGAGCGCATATCAGGTGGGTTTTCTCTGCCGGCTTAAGAGATACACGTGAAACTAAAGCCGATCCTGGGTGCCTAGGGTGCCTGTCATCCAATCCGCACTGCATTTCATTTCTAGCACATAGCCAAAAAATCGCCCCATTGACTTACATTGGAGTGCAGAAAAGGTCATTTTTTCTCGGTCCCTTTAAGAGGTAGGAGTTAAAACAAGCTTAGGTCTGCGGTGACCCAGGGGGACCCCAACCAGCCCGCACTGAGTTTCATTCCTACCACCTTAGGAAAAAAAAGTCATTATATTTGAGGCTTAGAAGTCATTTCTGCAATTCCATAGAAAATCAACGGCGTCTCTAATTTCAATTGTGTGGAGCGCATATCAGGTGGGTTTTCTCTGCCGGCTTAAGAGATACACGTGAAACTAAAGCCGATCCTGGTGCCTAGGGTGCCTGTCATCCAATCCGCACTGCATTTCATTTCTAGCACATAGCCAAAAAATCGCCCCATTGACTTACATTGGAGTGCAGAAAAGGTCATTTTTCTCGGTCCCTTTAAGAGGTAGGAGTTACACAAGCTTAGGTCTGCGGTGCCCAGGGGGGACCCCATCCAGCCCGCACTGAGTTTCATTCCTACCACCTTAGGAAAAAAAGTCAGTCTATGTAGGCTTAGAAGTCATTTCTGCAATTCCCAGAGAAAATCAACGGCGTCTCTAATTCAATTGTGTGGTAAGCGCATATCAGGTGGGTTTTCTCTGCCGGCTTAAGAGATACCGATGTAACTAAAGCCGATCCTGGGTGCCTAGGGTGCCTGTCATCCAATCCGCACTGAATTTCATTTCTAGCACATAGCCAAAAAATCGCCCCATTGACTTACATTGGAGTGCAGAAAAGGTCATTTTTTCTCGGTCCCTTTAAGAGGTAGGAGTTAAACAAGCTTAGGTCTGCGGTGCCCAGGGGGGACCCCATCCAGCCCGCACTGAGTTTCATTCCTACCACCTTAGGAAAAAAAGTCATTATTTTGAGGCTTAGAAGTCATTTCTGCAATTCCCATAGAAAATCAACGGCGTCTCTATTCAATTGTGTGGAGCGCATATCAGGTGGGTTTTCTCTGCCGGCTTAAGAGATACACGTGAAACTAAAGCCGATCCTGGGTGCCTAGGGTGCCTGTCATCCAATCCGCACTGCATTTCATTTCTAGCACATAGCCAAAAAATCGCCCCATTGACTTACATTGGAGTGCAGAAAAGGTCATTTTTTCTCGGTCCCTTTAAGAGGTAGGAGTTAAACAAGCTTAGGTCTGCGGTGCCCAGGGGGGACCCCATCCAGCCCGCACTGAGTTTCATTCCTACCACCTTAGGAAAAAAAGTCATTATTTTGAGGCTTAGAAGTCATTTCTGCAATTCCCATAGAAAATCAACGGGTCTCTAATTCAATTGTGGGGAGCGCATATGGGGGGGGTTTTCTCTGCCGGCTTAAGAGATACACGTAAAGCGATCCTGGGGGTGGGTGGGGGGGGGGCCTGTCCATCAATCCGCACATGATTTCATTTCTGCCAAAAAATAAAAAAAACCCCATGCACTACATTGGAGTGGAGAAAAAGGTTTTTTTTTTTTTTCCCTTTAAGTGGGAGAGGTAAAAAAGCTTAGGGGGCTGGGGGGCCGGGGGGGGGGCCATCCCCCCCCCCACTGAGTTTCATTCCTACCACAAAAAAAAAAAAAGTTATTTTATTTTTAGAAGTGAAGTCTGCAATTCCCATAGAAAATCAACGGCGTCTCTAATTCAATTGTGTGGAGCGCATATCAGGTGGGTTTCTCTGCCGGCTTAAGAGATACACGTGAAACTAAAGCCGATCCTGGGTGCCTAGGGTGCCTGTCATCCAATCCGCACTGAATTTCATTTCTAGCACATAGCCAAAAAATCGCCCCATTGACTTACATTGGAGTGCAGAAAAGGTCATTTTTTCTCGGTCCCTTTAAGAGGTAGGAGTTAAACAAGCTTAGGTCTGCGGTGCCCAGGGGGACCCCATCCAGCCCGCACTGAGTTTCATTCCTACCACCTTAGGAAAAAAAAGTCATTATTTTGAGGCTTAGAAGTCATTTCTGCAATTCCCATAGAAAATCAACGGCGTCTCTAATTCAATTGTGTGGAGCGCATATCAGGTGGGTTTTCTCTGCCGGCTTAAGAGATACACGTGAAACTAAAGCCGATCCTGGGTGCCTAGGGTGCCTGTCATCCAATCCGCACTGAATTTCATTTCTAGCACATAGCCAAAAAATCGCCCCATTGACTTACATTGGAGTGCAGAAAAGGTCATTTTTTCTCGGTCCCTTTAAGAGGTAGGAGTTAAACAAGCTTAGGTCTGCGGTGCCCAGGGGGGACCCCATCCAGCCCGCACTGAGTTTCATTCCTACCACCTTAGGAAAAAAAGTCATTATTTTGAGGCTTAGAAGTCATTTCTGCAATTCCCATAGAAAATCAACGGCGTCTCTATTCAATTGTGTGGAGCGCATATCAGGTGGGTTTTCTCTGCCGGCTTAAGAGATACACGTGAAACTAAAGCCGATCCTGGGTGCCTAGGGTGCCTGTCATCCAATCCGCACTGAATTTCATTTCTAGCACATAGCCAAAAAATCGCCCCATTGACTTACATTGGAGTGCAGAAAAGGTCATTTTTTCTCGGTCCCTTTAAGAGGTAGGAGTTAAACAAGCTTAGGTCTGCGGTGCCCAGGTGGACCCCATCCAGCCCGCACTGAGTTTCATTCCTACCACCTTAGGAAAAAAAGTCATTATTTTGAGGCTTAGAAGTCATTTCTGCAATTCCCATAGAAAATCAACGGCGTCTCTAATTCAATTGTGTGGAGCGCATATCAGGTGGGTTTTCTCTGCCGGCTTAAGAGATACACGTGAAACTAAAGCCGATCCTGGGTGACTAGGGTGCCTGTCATCCAATCCGCACTGAATTTCATTTCTAGCACATAGCCAAAAATCGCCCCATTGACTTACATTGGAGTGCAGAAAAGGTCATTTTTTCTCGGTCCCTTTAAGAGGTAGGAGTTAAACAAGCTTAGGTCTGCGGTGCCCAGGGGGGACCCCATCCAGCCCGCACTGAGTTTCATTCCTACCACCTTAGGAAAAAAAGTCATTATTTTGAGGCTTAGAAGTCATTTCTGCAATTCCCATAGAAAATCAACGGCGTCTCTATTCAATTGTGTGGAGCGCATATCAGGTGGTTTTCTCTGCCGGCTTAAGAGATACACGTGAAACTAAAGCCGATCCTGGGTGCCTAGGGTGCCTGTCATCCAATCCGCACTGCATTTCATTTCTAGCACATAGCCAAAAAATCGCCCCATTGACTTACATTGGAGTGCAAAAAAGGTCATTTTTTCTCGGTCCCTTTAAGAGGTAGGAGTTAAACAAGCTTAGGTCTGCGGTGCCCAGAGGGGACCCCATCCAGCCCGCACTGAGTTTCATTCCTACCACCTTAGGAAAAAAGTCATTATTTTAAGGCTTAGAAGTCATTTCTGCAATTCCCATAGAAAATCAACGGCGTCTCTAATTCAATTGTGTGGAGCGCATATCAGGTAGGTTTTCTCTGCCGGCTTAAGAGATACACGTGAAACTAAAGCCGATCCTGGGTGCCTAGGGTGCCTGTCATCCAATCCGCACTGAATTTCATTTCTAGCACATAGCCAAAAAATCGCCCCATTGACTTACATTGGAGTGCAGAAAAGGTCATTTTTTCTCGGTCCCTTTAAGAGGTAGGAGTTAAACAAGCTTAGGTCTGCGGTGCCCAGGGGGGACCCCATCCAGCCCGCACTGAGTTTCATTCCTACCACCTTAGGAAAAAAAGTCATTATTTTGAGGCTTAGAAGTCATTTCTGCAATTCCCATAGAAAATCAACGGCGTCTCTATTCAATTGTGTGGAGCGCATATCAGGTGGGTTTTCTCTGCCGGCTTAAGAGATACACGTGAAACTAAAGCCGATCCTGGGTGCCTAGGGTGCCTGTCATCCAATCCGCACTGAATTTCATTTCTAGCACATAGCCAAAAAATCGCCCCATTGACTTACATTGGAGTGCAGAAAAGGTCATTTTTTCTCGGTCCCTTTAAGAGGTAGGAGTTAAACAAGCTTAGGTCTGCGGTGCCCAGGGGGACCCCATCCAGCCCGCACTGAGTTTCATTCCTACCACCTTAGGAAAAAAAGTCATTATTTTGAGGCTTAGAAGTCATTTCTGCAATTCCCATAGAAAATCAACGGCGTCTCTATTCAATTGTGTGGAGCGCATATCAGGTGGGTTTTCTCTGCCGGCTTAAGAGATACACGTGAAACTAAAGCCGATCCTGGGTGCCTAGGGTGCCTGTCATCCAATCCGCACTGAATTTCATTTCTAGCACATAGCCAAAAAATCGCCCCATTGACTTACATTGGAGTGCAGAAAAGGTCATTTTTTCTCGGTCCCTTTAAGAGGTAGGAGTTAAACAAGCTTAGGTCTGCGGTGCCCAGGGGGGACCCCATCCAGCCCGCACTGAGTTTCATTCCTACCACCTTAGGAAAAAAAGTCATTATTTTGAGGCTTAGAAGTCATTTCTGCAATTCCCATAGAAAATCAACGGCGTCTCTATTCAATTGTGTGGAGCGCATATCAGGTGGGTTTTCTCTGCCGGCTTAAGAGATACACGTGAAACTAAAGCCGATCCTGGGTGCCTAGGGTGCCTGTCATCCAATCCGCACTGAATTTCATTTCTAGCACATAGCCAAAAAATCGCCCCATTGACTTACATTGGAGTGCAGAAAAGGTCATTTTTTCTCGGTCCCTTTAAGAGGTAGGAGTTAAACAAGCTTAGGTCTGCGGTGCCCAGGGGGGACCCCATCCAGCCCGCACTGAGTTTCATTCCTACCACCTTAGGAAAAAAGTCATTATTTTGAGGCTTAGAAGTCATTTCTGCAATTCCCATAGAAAATCAACGGCGTCTCTAATTCAATTGTGTGGAGCGCATATCAGGTGGGTTTTCTCTGCCGGCTTAAGAGATACACGTGAAACTAAAGCCGATCCTGGGTGCCTAGGGTGCCTGTCATCCAATCCGCACTGAATTTCATTTCTAGCACATAGCCAAAAAATCGCCCCATTGACTTACATTGGAGTGCAGAAAAGGTCATTTTTTCTCGGTCCCTTTAAGAGGTAGGAGTTAAACAAGCTTAGGTCTGCGGTGCCCAGGGGGGACCCATCCAGCCCGCACTGAGTTTCATTCCTACCACCTTAGGAAAAAAAGTCATTATTTTGAGGCTTAGAAGTCATTTCTGCAATTCCCATAGAAAATCAACGGCGTCTCTATTCAATTGTGTGGAGCGCATATCAGGTGGGTTTTCTCTGCCGGCTTAAGAGATACACGTGAAACTAAAGCCGATCCTGGGTGCCTAGGGTGCCTGTCATCCAATCCGCACTGAATTTCATTTCTAGCACATAGCCAAAAAATCGCCCCATTGACTTACATTGGAGTGCAGAAAAGGTCATTTTTTCTCGGTCCCTTTAAGAGGTAGGAGTTAAACAAGCTTAGGTCTGCGGTGCCCAGGGGGGACCCCATCCAGCCCGCACTGAGTTTCATTCCTACCACCTTAGGAAAAAAAGTCATTATTTTGAGGCTTAGAAGTCATTTCTGCAATTCCCATAGAAAATCAACGGCGTCTCTATTCAATTGTGTGGAGCGCATATCAGGTGGGTTTTCTCTGCCGGCTTAAGAGATACACGTGAAACTAAAGCCGATCCTGGGTGCCTAGGGTGCCTGTCATCCAATCCGCACTGAATTTCATTTCTAGCACATAGCCAAAAAATCGCCCCATTGACTTACATTGGAGTGCAGAAAAGGTCATTTTTCTCGGTCCCTTTAAGAGGTAGGAGTTAAACAAGCTTAGGTCTGCGGTGCCCAGGGGGGACCCCATCCAGCCCGCACTGAGTTTCATTCCTACCACCTTAGGAAAAAAAGTCATTATTTTGAGGCTTAGAAGTCATTTCTGCAATTCCCATAGAAAATCAACGGCGTCTCTATTCAATTGTGTGGAGCGCATATCAGGTGGGTTTTCTCTGCCGGCTTAAGAGATACACGTGAAACTAAAGCCGATCCTGGGTGCCTAGGGTGCCTGTCATCCAATCCGCACTGAATTTCATTTCTAGCACATAGCCAAAAAATCGCCCCATTGACTTACATTGGAGTGCAGAAAAGGTCATTTTTTCTCGGTCCCTTTAAGAGGTAGGAGTTAAACAAGCTTAGGTCTGCGGTGCCCAGGGGGGACCCCATCCAGCCCGCACTGAGTTTCATTCCTACCACCTTAGGAAAAAAAGTCATTATTTTGAGGCTTAGAAGTCATTTCTGCAATTCCCATAGAAAATCAACGGCGTCTCTATTCAATTGTGTGGAGCGCATATCAGGTGGGTTTTCTCTGCCGGCTTAAGAGATACACGTGAAACTAAAGCCGATCCTGGGTGCCTAGGGTGCCTGTCATCCAATCCGCACTGAATTTCATTTCTAGCACATAGCCAAAAAATCGCCCCATTGACTTACATTGGAGTGCAGAAAAGGTCATTTTTTCTCGGTCCCTTTAAGAGGTAGGAGTTAAACAAGCTTAGGTCTGCGGTGCCCAGGGGGGACCCCATCCAGCCCGCACTGAGTTTCATTCCTACCACCTTAGGAAAAAAAGTCATTATTTTGAGGCTTAGAAGTCATTTCTGCAATTCCATAGAAAATCAACGGCGTCTCTATTCAATTGTGTGGAGCGCATATCAGGTGGGTTTTCTCTGCCGGCTTAAGAGATACACGTGAAACTAAAGCCGATCCTGGGTGCCTAGGGTGCCTGTCATCCAATCCGCACTGAATTTCATTTCTAGCACATAGCCAAAAAATCGCCCCATTGACTTACATTGGAGTGCAGAAAAGGTCATTTTTTCTCGGTCCCTTTAAGAGGTAGGAGTTAAACAAGCTTAGGTCTGCGGTGCCCAGGGGGGACCCCATCCAGCCCGCACTGAGTTTCATTCCTACCACCTTAGGAAAAAAAAGTCATTATTTTGAGGCTTAGAAGTCATTTCTGCAATTCCCATAGAAAATCAACGGCGTCTCTATTCAATTGTGTGGAGCGCATATCAGGTGGGTTTTCTCTGCCGGCTTAAGAGATACACGTGAAACTAAAGCCGATCCTGGGTGCCTAGGGTGCCTGTCATCCAATCCGCACTGAATTTCATTTCTAGCACATAGCCAAAAAATCGCCCCATTGACTTACATTGGAGTGCAGAAAAGGTCATTTTTTCTCGGTCCCTTTAAGAGGTAGGAGTTAAACAAGCTTAGGTCTGCGGTGCCCAGGGGGGACCCCATCCAGCCCGCACTGAGTTTCATTCCTACCACCTTAGGAAAAAAGTCATTATTTTGAGGCTTAGAAGTCATTTCTGCAATTCCCATAGAAAATCAACGGCGTCTCTATTCAATTGTGTGGAGCGCATATCAGGTGGGTTTTCTCTGCCGGCTTAAGAGATACACGTGAAACTAAAGCCGATCCTGGGTGCCTAGGGTGCCTGTCATCCAATCCGCACTGAATTTCATTTCTAGCACATAGCCAAAAAATCGCCCCATTGACTTACATTGGAGTGCAGAAAAGGTCATTTTTTCTCGGTCCCTTTAAGAGGTAGGAGTTAAACAAGCTTAGGTCTGCGGTGCCCAGGGGGGACCCCATCCAGCCCGCACTGAGTTTCATTCCTACCACCTTAGGAAAAAAAGTCATTATTTTGAGGCTTAGAAGTCATTTCTGCAATTCCCATAGAAAATCAACGGCGTCTCTATTCAATTGTGTGGAGCGCATATCAGGTGGGTTTTCTCTGCCGGCTTAAGAGATACACGTGAAACTAAAGCCGATCCTGGGTGCCTAGGGTGCCTGTCATCCAATCCGCACTGAATTTCATTTCTAGCACATAGCCAAAAAATCGCCCCATTGACTTACATTGGAGTGCAGAAAAGGTCATTTTTTCTCGGTCCCTTTAAGAGGTAGGAGTTAAACAAGCTTAGGTCTGCGGTGCCCAGGGGGGACCCCATCCAGCCCGCACTGAGTTTCATTCCTACCACCTTAGGAAAAAAAGTCATTATTTTGAGGCTTAGAAGTCATTTCTGCAATTCCCATAGAAAATCAACGGCGTCTCTATTCAATTGTGTGGAGCGCATATCAGGTGGGTTTTCTCTGCCGGCTTAAGAGATACACGTGAAACTAAAGCCGATCCTGGGTGCCTAGGGTGCCTGTCATCCAATCCGCACTGAATTTCATTTCTAGCACATAGCCAAAAAATCGCCCCATTGACTTACATTGGAGTGCAGAAAAGGTCATTTTTTCTCGGTCCCTTTAAGAGGTAGGAGTTAAACAAGCTTAGGTCTGCGGTGCCCAGGGGGGACCCCATCCAGCCCGCACTGAGTTTCATTCCTACCACCTTAGGAAAAAAAGTCATTATTTTGAGGCTTAGAAGTCATTTCTGCAATTCCCATAGAAAATCAACGGCGTCTCTAATTCAATTGTGTGGAGCGCATATCAGGTGGGTTTTCTCTGCCGGCTTAAGAGATACACGTGAAACTAAAGCCGATCCTGGGTGCCTAGGGTGCCTGTCATCCAATCCGCACTGAATTTCATTTCTAGCACATAGCCAAAAAATCGCCCCATTGACTTACATTGGAGTGCAGAAAAGGTCATTTTTTCTCGGTCCCTTTAAGAGGTAGGAGTTAAACAAGCTTAGGTCTGCGGTGCCCAGGGGGGACCCCATCCAGCCCGCACTGAGTTTCATTCCTACCACCTTAGGAAAAAAAGTCATTATTTTGAGGCTTAGAAGTCATTTCTGCAATTCCCATAGAAAATCAACGGCGTCTCTATTCAATTGTGTGGAGCGCATATCAGGTGGGTTTTCTCTGCCGGCTTAAGAGATACACGTGAAACTAAAGCCGATCCTGGGTGCCTAGGGTGCCTGTCATCCAATCCGCACTGAATTTCATTTCTAGCACATAGCCAAAAAATCGCCCCATTGACTTACATTGGAGTGCAGAAAAGGTCATTTTTTCTCGGTCCCTTTAAGAGGTAGGAGTTAAACAAGCTTAGGTCTGCGGTGCCCAGGGGGACCCCATCCAGCCCGCACTGAGTTTCATTCCTACCACCTTAGGAAAAAAGTCATTATTTTGAGGCTTAGAAGTCATTTCTGCAATTCCCATAGAAAATCAACGGCGTCTCTATTCAATTGTGTGGAGCGCATATCAGGTGGGTTTTCTCTGCCGGCTTAAGAGATACACGTGAAACTAAAGCCGATCCTGGGTGCCTAGGGTGCCTGTCATCCAATCCGCACTGAATTTCATTTCTAGCACATAGCCAAAAAATCGCCCCATTGACTTACATTGGAGTGCAGAAAAGGTCATTTTTTCTCGGTCCCTTTAAGAGGTAGGAGTTAAACAAGCTTAGGTCTGCGGTGCCCAGGGGGACCCCATCCAGCCCGCACTGAGTTTCATTCCTACCACCTTAGGAAAAAAAGTCATTATTTTGAGGCTTAGAAGTCATTTCTGCAATTCCCATAGAAAATCAACGGCGTCTCTATTCAATTGTGTGGAGCGCATATCAGGTGGGTTTTCTCTGCCGGCTTAAGAGATACACGTGAAACTAAAGCCGATCCTGGGTGCCTAGGGTGCCTGTCATCCAATCCGCACTGAATTTCATTTCTAGCACATAGCCAAAAAATCGCCCCATTGACTTACATTGGAGTGCAGAAAAGGTCATTTTTTCTCGGTCCCTTTAAGAGGTAGGAGTTAAACAAGCTTAGGTCTGCGGTGCCCAGGGGGGACCCCATCCAGCCCGCACTGAGTTTCATTCCTACCACCTTAGGAAAAAAAGTCATTATTTTGAGGCTTAGAAGTCATTTCTGCAATTCCCATAGAAAATCAACGGCGTCTCTATTCAATTGTGTGGAGCGCATATCAGGTGGGTTTTCTCTGCCGGCTTAAGAGATACACGTGAAACTAAAGCCGATCCTGGGTGCCTAGGGTGCCTGTCATCCAATCCGCACTGAATTTCATTTCTAGCACATAGCCAAAAAATCGCCCCATTGACTTACATTGGAGTGCAGAAAAGGTCATTTTTTCTCGGTCCCTTTAAGAGGTAGGAGTTAAACAAGCTTAGGTCTGCGGTGCCCAGGGGGGACCCCATCCAGCCCGCACTGAGTTTCATTCCTACCACCTTAGGAAAAAAAGTCATTATTTTGAGGCTTAGAAGTCATTTCTGCAATTCCCATAGAAAATCAACGGCGTCTCTATTCAATTGTGTGGAGCGCATATCAGGTGGGTTTTCTCTGCCGGCTTAAGAGATACACGTGAAACTAAAGCCGATCCTGGGTGCCTAGGGTGCCTGTCATCCAATCCGCACTGAATTTCATTTCTAGCACATAGCCAAAAAATCGCCCCATTGACTTACATTGGAGTGCAGAAAAGGTCATTTTTTCTCGGTCCCTTTAAGAGGTAGGAGTTAAACAAGCTTAGGTCTGCGGTGCCCAGGGGGGACCCCATCCAGCCCGCACTGAGTTTCATTCCTACCACCTTAGGAAAAAAGTCATTATTTTGAGGCTTAGAAGTCATTTCTGCAATTCCCATAGAAAATCAACGGCGTCTCTATTCAATTGTGTGGAGCGCATATCAGGTGGTTTTCTCTGCCGGCTTAAGAGATACACGTGAAACTAAAGCCGATCCTGGGTGCCTAGGGTGCCTGTCATCCAATCCGCACTGAATTTCATTTCTAGCACATAGCCAAAAAATCGCCCCATTGACTTACATTGGAGTGCAGAAAAGGTCATTTTTTCTCGGTCCCTTTAAGAGGTAGGAGTTAAACAAGCTTAGGTCTGCGGTGCCCAGGGGGACCCCATCCAGCCCGCACTGAGTTTCATTCCTACCACCTTAGGAAAAAAAGTCATTATTTTGAGGCTTAGAAGTCATTTCTGCAATTCCCATAGAAAATCAACGGCGTCTCTATTCAATTGTGTGGAGCGCATATCAGGTGGGTTTTTCTCTGCCGGCTTAAGAGATACACGTGAAACTAAAGCCGATCCTGGGTGCCTAGGGTGCCTGTCATCCAATCCGCACTGAATTTCATTTCTAGCACATAGCCAAAAAATCGCCCCATTGACTTACATTGGAGTGCAGAAAAGGTCATTTTTTCTCGGTCCCTTTAAGAGGTAGGAGTTAAACAAGCTTAGGTCTGCGGTGCCCAGGGGGGACCCCATCCAGCCCGCACTGAGTTTCATTCCTACCACCTTAGGAAAAAAAGTCATTATTTTGAGGCTTAGAAGTCATTTCTGCAATTCCCATAGAAAATCAACGGCGTCTCTAATTCAATTGTGTGGAGCGCATATCAGGTGGTTTTCTCTGCCGGCTTAAGAGATACACGTGAAACTAAAGCCGATCCTGGGTGCCTAGGGTGCCTGTCATCCAATCCGCACTGAATTTCATTTCTAGCACATAGCCAAAAAATCGCCTATTGACTTACATTGGAGTGCAGAAAAGGTCATTTTTTCTCGGTCCCTTTAAGAGGTAGGAGTTAAACAAGCTTAGGTCTGCGGTGCCCAGGGGGGACCCCATCCAGCCCGCACTGAGTTTCATTCCTACCACCTTAGGAAAAAAAGTCATTATTTTGAGGCTTAGAAGTCATTTCTGCAATTCCCATAGAAAATCAACGGCGTCTCTATTCAATTGTGTGGAGCGCATATCAGGTGGGTTTTCTCTGCCGGCTTAAGAGATACACGTGAAACTAAAGCCGATCCTGGGTGCCTAGGGTGCCTGTCATCCAATCCGCACTGAATTTCATTTCTAGCACATAGCCAAAAAATCGCCCCATTGACTTACATTGGAGTGCAGAAAAGGTCATTTTTTCTCGGTCCCTTTAAGAGGTAGGAGTTAAACAAGCTTAGGTCTGCGGTGCCCAGGGGGGACCCCATCCAGCCCGCACTGAGTTTCATTCCTACCACCTTAGGAAAAAAGTCATTATTTTGAGGCTTAGAAGTCATTTCTGCAATTCCCATAGAAAATCAACGGCGTCTCTATTCAATTGTGTGGAGCGCATATCAGGTGGGTTTCTCTGCCGGCTTAAGAGATACACGTGAAACTAAAGCCGATCCTGGGTGCCTAGGGTGCCTGTCATCCAATCCGCACTGAATTTCATTTCTAGCACATAGCCAAAAAATCGCCCCATTGACTTACATTGGAGTGCAGAAAAGGTCATTTTTTCTCGGTCCCTTTAAGAGGTAGGAGTTAAACAAGCTTAGGTCTGCGGTGCCCAGGGGGGACCCCATCCAGCCCGCACTGAGTTTCATTCCTACCACCTTAGGAAAAAAAGTCATTATTTTGAGGCTTAGAAGTCATTTCTGCAATTCCCATAGAAAATCAACGGCGTCTCTATTCAATTGTGTGGAGCGCATATCAGGTGGTTTTCTCTGCCGGCTTAAGAGATACACGTGAAACTAAAGCCGATCCTGGGTGCCTAGGGTGCCTGTCATCCAATCCGCACTGAATTTCATTTCTAGCACATAGCCAAAAAATCGCCCCATTGACTTACATTGGAGTGCAGAAAAGGTCATTTTTTCTCGGTCCCTTTAAGAGGTAGGAGTTAAACAAGCTTAGGTCTGCGGTGCCCAGGGGGACCCCATCCAGCCCGCACTGAGTTTCATTCCTACCACCTTAGGAAAAAAAGTCATTATTTTGAGGCTTAGAAGTCATTTCTGCAATTCCCATAGAAAATCAACGGCGTCTCTATTCAATTGTGTGGAGCGCATATCAGGTGGGTTTTCTCTGCCGGCTTAAGAGATACACGTGAAACTAAAGCCGATCCTGGGTGCCTAGGGTGCCTGTCATCCAATCCGCACTGAATTTCATTTCTAGCACATAGCCAAAAAATCGCCCCATTGACTTACATTGGAGTGCAGAAAAGGTCATTTTTTCTCGGTCCCTTTAAGAGGTAGGAGTTAAACAAGCTTAGGTCTGCGGTGCCCAGGGGGGACCCCATCCAGCCCGCACTGAGTTTCATTCCTACCACCTTAGGAAAAAAAGTCATTATTTTGAGGCTTAGAAGTCATTTCTGCAATTCCCATAGAAAATCAACGGCGTCTCTATTCAATTGTGTGGAGCGCATATCAGGTGGGTTTTCTCTGCCGGCTTAAGAGATACACGTGAACTACTAAGCCGATCCTGGGTGCCTAGGGTGCCTGTCATCCAATCCGCACTGAATTTCATTTCTAGCACATAGCCAAAAAATCGCCCCATTGACTTACATTGGAGTGCAGAAAAGGTCATTTTTATCGGTCCCTTTAAGAGGTAGGAGTTAAACAAGCTTAGGTCAGCGGTGCCCAGGGGGGACCCCATCCAGCCCGCACTGAGTTTCATTCCTACCACCTTAGGAAAAAAAGTCATTATTTTGAGGCTTAGAAGTCATTTCTGCAATTCCCATAGAAAATCAACGGCGTCTCTATTCAATTGTGTGGAGCGCATATCAGGTGGGTTTTCTCTGCCGGCTTAAGAGATACACGTGAAACTAAAGCCGATCCTGGGTGCCTAGGGTGCCTGTCATCCAATCCGCACTGCATTTCATTTCTAGCACATAGCCAAAAAATCGCCCCATTGACTTACATTGGAGTGCAGAAAAGGTCATTTTTTCTCGGTCCCTTTAAGAGGTAGGAGTTAAACAAGCTTAGGTCTGCGGTGCCCAGGGGGGACCCCATCCAGCCCGCACTGAGTTTCATTCCTACCACCTTAGGAAAAAAAGTCATTATTTTGAGGCTTAGAAGTCATTTCTGCAATTCCCATAGAAAATCAACGGCGTCTCTATTCAATTGTGTGGAGCGCATATCAGGTGGGTTTTCTCTGCCGGCTTAAGAGATACACGTGAAACTAAAGCCGATCCTGGGTGCCTAGGGTGCCTGTCATCCAATCCGCACTGAATTTCATTTCTAGCACATAGCCAAAAAATCGCCCCATTGACTTACATTGGAGTGCAGAAAAGGTCATTTTTTCTCGGTCCCTTTAAGAGGTAGGAGTTAAACAAGCTTAGGTCTGCGGTGCCCAGGGGGGACCCCATCCAGCCCGCACTGAGTTTCATTCCTACCACCTTAGGAAAAAAAGTCATTATTTTGAGGCTTAGAAGTCATTTCTGCAATTCCCATAGAAAATCAACGGCGTCTCTATTCAATTGTGTGGAGCGCATATCAGGTGGGTTTTCTCTGCCGGCTTAAGAGATACACGTGAAACTAAAGCCGATCCTGGGTGCCTAGGGTGCCTGTCATCCAATCCGCACTGAATTTCATTTCTAGCACATAGCCAAAAATCGCCCCATTGACTTACATTGGAGTGCAGAAAAGGTCATTTTTTCTCGGTCCCTTTAAGAGGTAGGAGTTAAACAAGCTTAGGTCTGCGGTGCCCAGGGGGGACCCCATCCAGCCCGCACTGAGTTTCATTCCTACCACCTTAGGAAAAAAAGTCATTATTTTGAGGCTTAGAAGTCATTTCTGCAATTCCCATAGAAAATCAACGGCGTCTCTATTCAATTGTGTGGAGCGCATATCAGGTGGGTTTTCTCTGCCGGCTTAAGAGATACACGTGAAACTAAAGCCGATCCTGGGTGCCTAGGGTGCCTGTCATCCAATCCGCACTGCATTTCATTTCTAGCACATAGCCAAAAAATCGCCCCATTGACTTACATTGGAGTGCAGAAAAGGTCATTTTTTCTCGGTCCCTTTAAGAGGTAGGAGTTAAACAAGCTTAGGTCTGCGGTGCCCAGGGGGAACCCATCCAGCCCGCACTGAGTTTCATTCCTACCACCTTAGGAAAAAAAGTCATTATTTTGAGGCTTAGAAGTCATTTCTGCAATTCCCATAGAAAATCAACGGCGTCTCTATTCAATTGTGTGGAGCGCATATCAGGTGGGTTTTCTCTGCCGGCTTAAGAGATACACGTGAAACTAAAGCCGATCCTGGGTGCCTAGGGTGCCTGTCATCCAATCCGCACTGAATTTCATTTCTAGCACATAGCCAAAAAATCGCCCCATTGACTTACATTGGAGTGCAGAAAAGGTCATTTTTTCTCGGTCCCTTTAAGAGGTAGGAGTTAAACAAGCTTAGGTCTGCGGTGCCCAGGGGGGACCCCATCCAGCCCGCACTGAGTTTCATTCCTACCACCTTAGGAAAAAAAGTCATTATTTTGAGGCTTAGAAGTCATTTCTGCAATTCCCATAGAAAATCAACGGCGTCTCTATTCAATTGTGTGGAGCGCATATCAGGGGTTTTCTCTGCCGGCTTAAGAGATACACGTGAAACTAAAGCCGATCCTGGGTGCCTAGGGTGCCTGTCATCCAATCCGCACTGAATTTCATTTCTAGCACATAGCCAAAAAATCGCCCCATTGACTTACATTGGAGTGCAGAAAAGGTCATTTTTTCTCGGTCCCTTTAAGAGGTAGGAGTTAAACAAGCTTAGGTCTGCGGTGCCCAGGGGGGACCCCATCCAGCCCGCACTGAGTTTCATTCCTACCACCTTAGGAAAAAAAGTCATTATTTGAGGCTTAGAAGTCATTTCTGCAATTCCCATAGAAAATCAACGGCGTCTCTATTCAATTGTGTGGAGCGCATATCAGGTGGGTTTTCTCTGCCGGCTTAAGAGATACACGTGAAACTAAAGCCGATCCTGGGTGCCTAGGGTGCCTGTCATCCAATCCGCACTGAATTCATTTCTAGCACATAGCCAAAAAATCGCCCCATTGACTTACATTGGAGTGCAGAAAAGGTCATTTTTTCTCGGTCCCTTTAAGAGGTAGGAGTTAAACAAGCTTAGGTCTGCGGTGCCCAGGGGGGACCCCATCCAGCCCGCACTGAGTTTCATTCCTACCACCTTAGGAAAAAAAGTCATTATTTGAGGCTTAGAAGTCATTTCTGCAATTCCCATAGAAAATCAACGGCGTCTCTATTCAATGTGTGGAGCGCATATCAGGTGGGTTTTCTCTGCCGGCTTAAGAGATACACGTGAAACTAAAGCCGATCCTGGGTGCCTAGGGTGCCTGTCATCCAATCCGCACTGCATTTCATTTCTAGCACATAGCCAAAAAATCGCCCCATTGACTTACATTGGAGTGCAGAAAAGGTCATTTTTTCTCGGCCTTTAAGAGGTAGGAGTTAAACAAGCTTAGGTCTGCGGTGCCCAGGGGGGACCCCATCCAGCCCGCACTGAGTTTCATTCCTACCACCTTAGGAAAAAAAGTCATTATTTGAGGCTTAGAAGTCATTTCTGCAATTCCCATAGAAAATCAACGGCGTCTCTATTCAATTGTGTGGAGCGCATATCAGGTGGGTTTTCTCTGCCGGCTTAAGAGATACACGTGAAACTAAAGCCGATCCTGGGTGCCTAGGGTGCCTGTCATCCAATCCGCACTGAATTTCATTTCTAGCACATAGCCAAAAAATCGCCCCATTGACTTACATTGGAGTGCAGAAAAGGTCATTTTTTCTCGGTCCCTTTAAGAGGTAGGAGTTAAACAAGCTTAGGTCTGCGGTGCCCAGGGGGACCCCATCCAGCCCGCACTGAGTTTCATTCCTACCACCTTAGGAAAAAAAAGTCATTATTTTGAGGCTTAGAAGTCATTTCTGCAATTCCCATAGAAAATCAACGGCGTCTCTAATTCAATTGTGTGGAGCGCATATCAGGTGGGTTTTCTCTGCCGGCTTAAGAGATACACGTGAAACTAAAGCGATCCTGGTGCCTAGGGTGCCTG